>NC_134403.1:163044316-163389816 GCF_038048845.1 Mixophyes fleayi | reverse complement strand
CTCCAAATTTGTCCCTGAATCAAACTGGAGAGATCGGGTCTGATAGAGTAGTCTGGTCTGATGACCAGATCTCACCGGGTCTAATGTACAGTTAAATGATGCCTTTATACATTTAGATTGTTGTTATTGGCTAATTGAAATTTCCTGCATAATTCATAAAGCTCACAACTCTCAATAGAATTTGACCAGGATTATTGATGCTGTGGGCTCTAATGTGGCTTGAGATATGTATGTTGTGCCCTGTTTTCTAGTAATGACAGAAAGCCCTTTGTCAAAATACTTGCAATGTATTAACATTTTAAAATACAACAAAAATGTTGGTAATTGTTCTGCTGTGGCCTCTGATAACCACAAAATTAGCAGTTATTTAACATTGACACAAATGACAAAACAACACAATATATATATATATATATATATATATATATATATATATATATATATATATATTATAGTATTTTGTCTTTTTCATTTTTAAAAATAAAATGGTCTACTTTTAGCTGTACTCTATTATAGAACGGGATTCTCTGTCCACAGATCTTGTCCTTTACATTTATTTTCCTAGAAATTACTTGCATAAATGTTAGTGAAATGTTATTTTCCTTCATTATCCAGAGGGTAAATTCATGAACCTGTGGTTTTGAAAAAGTGGAGATGTTGCCTATAGCAACCAATCAGATTCTAGTTATCATTTATTTAATACATTCTACAATATGACAGCTAGAATCTGATTGGCTGCTATAGGCAACATCTCCACTTTTTCAAACCCGCAGCTTCATAAATTTACCCCTAGTAATCACCACACTTAAATGTTCTTTATGTAGCTGTGGTGCTGTTTGTAAGTCCTGTTTGACCCAAGTCTCCATAATCCAGATCTGCCTGGGGTTAGTATTGCTGCTTCACAAGTTTTAATCTGCAATAATAGTATAAGTGACTCCTGGAGCGTGGCAGTGTCATCTTATTCTGCAGTGATTATATTGTTCTCATTTCATGTGTAGTGCTTAGATTCCAATATTATATCTGCATATCATGGGATCACATACACATTTTGAAAATAGTATAGCTTAACAAATATGTTATATACCACATTATTGACTAGTAAAATAGTACAGTGGAATGTTCTACAACATTTTCTTTTGCACACTCTCCTTCCCTTCTCCAAAGAATATGTAAGCCCGTTACATTTATGTTTATGTTGGATTTTATGAAATGTGGGGATTTTAAAGTCAACTTAATAAATGATAAAGTCTGTTTATCTTGTTTACCTTGAAATGTTACAGTATTCTATTTATGTAATTGCGGCACCCAATTCAGATTAAAGAGGTTTAACATCTTATTCAGCAAGTTTTTATTGTCTTTTATGTAGTAAATAAAATATGCTCCCCAAGAAAAGTTTAATGCATTTTAAATCATTTTTGCCCATAATGTATTTGCCCATCTCATCAAATGCACCATAGCTTTTTATGATGGTATTTCCAAACTCTCCATTCATCCTTGTTGGGAGCATTTAAAACCTTAAGGAGATGTTGCCAATGTCAACCAATCAGATTCTAGCTTTCATTTATTTAGTGCATTCTACAAAATGACAGCAACATCTCCACTTTTTTCAATCCCGCAGTTTAGTAAGTATACCCCTAATGGTGAAAATGAAATCTAAAAGGTTTGGAACACTCTGACCTTGGATTGATGACAGGATAGGAGAGATGCTTATTAAAAACTTTTCTTCCCTTTGACATTGGCAGCTGAAGGACAAATCATTGTGCTACTTTCTCTTCAGAATGTCTTCTGATCCAGTTACAGTAAGGCAGCCAAACACAGTGGTATTGGGAGATTTACTGAAAAGTGATGTTTGGTGCTTTTCAAATTGCCACACATTATCAGCAGTATTTATCAAACTGTTGATTTGTATGTTTCATGTATGATTTCAGGTAAGTATTTAATAGTGCCTTAATTATTTATTTATTTTTTTATTAACACTATTATTTATTTATTTATTTATTCAATGGGGGCACTATTATTTAACCGTTTAATAAATGGGTCCTTATTACAGATTTATTTTGGAATGGGGCCACTATGTTTTATTTATTTATTATTTAGTAAACATTTTAACAGTATTTACTATTTCCCTGGTACTCACCCACCAAGGGTATTAAGAGGGGCCAGTACTACTTAGACTGGGCATCCTAGGTGAGCGGGCCTGATCATTTGTTTGAGCACCCCTAGCCCTCTCCCTAGAGGATCTGACCCGATGCTCAGTAAGCCTGGGCAGCTACAGAAGGGGAGGTTTAGTTTTTTCCACATTCTTTATTTTTTAGTTAATTAGTTATGTTTTCCCAGTCTGAAGGGCAAGATAGCTCAAACAGGCAAACTGCCTCTTTTTTAATCCATTAGTTTGGTAATTTCATGCTTTGAATTCATTACAAGTTTATAAATCAGTGTTTTTTCAGCAATTTGACCTTTACTAAACCTGGTAATCTAGATGTAACCAAAGCTCTTATCCATTCATCCATCATCTTCTGTTTTGACTACTGCAACCTTATTTTAGCTGGTGTTCCCCCTATCCATATATCTCTGCTTAAATCGTTTCTAAAGCAAGACTGGTCTTCCTCTCTCACTGCTCCACATCTGCTGTAACACTCTTATCAATCCTTACATTGACTACCTATTTTCTCCAGAAACCAATTCAAATTACTCTGTCTCACAACAAAGGACTCAACTCCACCCCTTCACACCTCTCAAAACTGTAAATAGTCTCCAAACATCCACTTAGATCTCCCTCTGGTCTGTGCCTCGATTCATCTCTGACATCCACCTCTATCTCCGCCTCGAAGACTTCTTCAAATTTTAGTTAAAATAAAATAAACAACTTTGTGCAAGCTGAGATATCATGGAGGCTCTCTATTAATAATTTCCTGTAAACAAATAGGTACTTGTGTATATGATGCCACCTGTTATACAGGTAACAAAAGTTTAATCACACTGTTTATAATTCAAGGTTAATTGTTATAAAATTTCCTTCTGATGATTCACCCCAAATGAAAAGTTTGTTTTAAGGACAGGTATAATAGGCACCCACCTGATATGCACATAGAGTGATTAAGTTCCACTGAGTAACACAATGTGTGCACATCAAAACACTTAGGTAATACAGCACATAAAATGTGAATATGCTTATATAAGACGTGACTTGGCATTCTAACACTGCCCATAATGGCTCTTGGCTGATATCTGGATGTGATTGTCATTGTTATATTTACCATTCCTGTTCTTGACTCTACCTGTTTGCTACCTGCTCTGTCCTTTTGCTTCAGACTTTGACTTCTTTGTATGTTCTGCACTTTATGTACTGTCTGTTTCCTGCCTGTCGCTGACAATAGTGACGCTTGTCACTATTATCATTCTATTTTCTGGTTTCCAATTGACCCATGTAGTTTACACCTTGGGCTTGTGCAAAAGTTTTGGGGGCAGTCAAATACCAGTAAGCATATCAAGCAGTAGTGAAGTGGGGGCTGTTGCAGGTCTGTCAACAACATACTTACAAGCACATGTTTATAAAATGCTAATCAGATATCTTTTACATCCCATGGATTTGTCTCTCTTCTTTATTTTTTTAAGTATCCACACATTACAATATGACACACTTGAACCCTCTCTTGACTTTCTCATTTCCTGTATTTCAATATAAGACTGTATATTTTTAGAACTAAGCACACACATACATCATACACACATATATCAGCTGGGATATATTCATGGCCTTTAATGGAATTCCACACATGGGGTCTGTGAAACAGAAAATGCTTTACTTACATTCATCTCAAGAGATTTCAATCAGTCCTTATTGTAATAGACTGTGGTACTTGCCAGCCTTGCTCCAAGCAGTGGATACATTTAATCTTTATTCTGTATTATTGCTACAGTCTGACGTTCTGGTGTAGTTCAGATAAAATTTGGAAAAAAGGTTGTTACATACGCAGATGAGTTAGTTCTGCAGATTGGGAACATTCACATTTTCAATTAAATTTGGATGTTGACTTTACAGAAGTTTGCACGATACACTGTCTCTATGCAGCTTGCTGTGGCTAATGACCCATGGCTATCAATGATAAATAGGTCAACACAAGGTCTTTTGACAGCTGAAGGTGAGCCTTGCAGTCCATTGAAAATCTAGTAGCATTTTGTGGTTCAGCTGCTTACAGTGAATCAACTTAAGTATGAAGAAGCATCAAATTCAATATATAATACTAAATTGTTCATGCTTCACATGCTATTTCTATCACATTACTAATGCTACACTTAATTGATTTCAATAAAAAATGACAACTGGACCCCTCTATATATTGATAACTACAACTGAGACTTGTATTAATTTTGACACGAGATAATTTAGTCATATTTTCTAAAGTTTACTTCAGTATTTTACCTGATTTTAAGTCATATATTCTCTATTTTATTCTCATGAAACTTTGTTCTTTTACCTCTCTGTCTGTATGTATTACCCTGTATTGTCTTATTAATGTTTGTTCCCATTTGTAAAGCGCTACGGAATTTGCTGGCGCTATATAAATAAATGTTGATGATGATGATGATAATCACAGCTGAAATACATTATGATAATATGAAATACAATATTATTTTTGTTAATTGTTGTATTTGAACAGAATTCAATAAAGTAACCATTCACAAAAATGGATGTTTAGAAATCTCACATCTGCTCCCAGACTGCAGACTGAAGCTTTAAAACTGTATAGTAGAGATGAGGGTATTACAGGACCCCCATCTTCTGACTGTGGTTGGCAGATATTTTGCTAGAATACACAATAGGGCCAGGAACATCTTTAGTGTTTGTGTAATGTGATGGCACAGGAGTATTTTCACATAATAACAGGAAATACCAGTGATATAACTGGGATTCCAATATGATCAATTTAATTTACTAAATCTGAAAACCTCTGCCAACTGATTTAATCGACCTTCTTTAGACGTGGTATAATCAAGTAATCTCTTCAAATGTTGCCGTGGTTTATGTGGAAGCTCCATTAACATCTTTATTGTTTCCAAAAAGAGTTTCAATATAGTAGTGATTTACGTATGCACTACTAACTATTACATGAAATAACGGACTTGCTGGTTTTAATTAGAAGTATTAACACAATAAATGCTAGTCAACATTTATTAGATATTTGTTTCTTCCTCTTTTTCATTCTTCGCTGATTCATTAAATGAAAGAATATATGCATAACATAAATATGTACCTTATCCATTGCTTCTTATTAACAGAACTTTTTACTCTTCAATTGTTTTTTTAATTGTAGACCAAAACTATCCTGCTAATTGAAGTATTCTGTTATATATTTCTGCTCTTCATTTAAAAAAATAAAAAAATCAGTTGTCTTCTTTCCAAATTAATTCCAACTATTATTAGTTTTGATGCAAAGATCAGATTTTTTAGAGAGTTAAGAGTTGAATAGAGTGAAAACAGGGCACTGAACTGATAATCATTCAAGATAATTTGATTATACAACAACTATGTGAAGAAAGATTAATTTTTGTTGTTGTTGATGCAATCTAATGAATTGCACATACATTAAGTATGATTAAATCCTATGAATCTAATGATCATTAACTTTCCTTATTGTTTGGGTTCAATATTCAACTACTGGTTTGCAAAAAAACACCTACTAATCAGTGTTTTATTCTAATTTGACACTCCAACTCTCTCTTGATCTTAGTCACAGTTGAATTCAGAAGAAAATAATTTGAGTAGTTAAAATGAAACATGTTAAGTTGATTGATTTTTATTATTTTTACATTTTTAGATAATCATAATATGTTTAAATGTTGTAAGAGGTGAATGTATGCTAATTAGAACTACTTATGAAGAATATGTTTATTAAATGGAGGCAGACGCTGTGTGAGTACAGAACACAGCAAATATGTGAGACAATACCTTTTTTTTCTTGCTGATCTTTAGATCTCTCAAACATTTAACTGTTGTCTTTTAACTGAAGGAAATTCTCTGATTGGTTCTAGGTTGGTTCTTGTCCTTCTTGCCTGAGATCTACTATCAGTCTTATCCAGGCTCCTCAAGGGCAGATAATCATGTTGTAGGGGGTATATCAGTTAGAGTAAAAATCAGCAGTGCTTCTTACAAATTAATTTATTGACTAGTTTAAGTGCACAGAAGTGACATTTCTTTCCTGTGTCTTCTGACTCCCAAACCTAGATGTATTGTTTAAGAGTGTCACTAATACTGCATATTATTTAATACCCCAATGCCAGCAGAGCTATACATTTGGAAAATTCAGAAAAGGTTCAAAAGAATAGGAGATGGTGTAAATATAAATATTAATACAAGTGCTTTCACTTGATGTTTTACATTGGTAATCTTAGAGACCTAATAGTCACATTAGTATCTAAACGCAGTGTCATAAAGTGCAATATATATGAAAACATATTCAGAGCATGTATTATGTTGTATTGCATGTATTCCAAACATGATAATTCATGAACAATTTCAAAATTGTTGGCTAAAAATAGACAAAAGTGAATATAAAGTCAATTGAAACACAAATTCAAGAATTTAAAAGATACATACATTGTGTCTGGTGAGCATAACAGTTTATTTCAAAGTATGGATCTAATCTTTTTCTCCTTGTTTTATATCACTTTAAATAATAACCATGTTCAAAAGCCTATTATCTTGCTTTAATGAATAATAATAAAGAAATTAACAGTATTATTATTATCCATATTGAAATGGATCTAATAGAGTTTCTGTTGTTACTAATAGATCAAGTTTTCTTTGGCTTCATTAGTAATAAAATGAAGGGGATCTGCTAGAACCTGTCATGATAACTCTCGAAATCATGCATTAGATTTTTTAAAAAAAGTGAAGAAATGAAATTAAATATTAAGATGAATCCTCCCCAAGCAAACCTACCAAAATGCCTCTTTTTCTGCCTCTTTAACTACCTACAGTTTAATTAAAAGTAAACATACTTGTTTCTTCTATATTTAAGAATAAAAGACAAATACTTTTTATAATTCTTAGGATTGCTTACAGTAAAATAAACCATGGTAAGATATATGGAAAAGTGTATTTTTTGTGATTATTGTCTGTTTCACCTCGGTAATGGCTGAAAAATAAGAAAAAAAATATACCTATATCAAGTTACTAAAGGAAACTTCTATGTGTCTTTAAGAAAAACAATATGATTTAAAGGCTTAACGGATGATATCATGACTTCTTTTACCTTCTTACCCTTATTTAACTATAACCTTAAGTAACTGACACAAGACCTGAATGTGGCAAATTTAAATTTTATTTATTTGAATATGGTGGTGGAGAAGATAGTAGTCAGTCCAACGTCTGCCAGGCAAAATCCAACTGTCCCAGCATTAACTGAGGGACAACCAATCAAACCCCTGGGTTTAAGTGGGGGACAACCAATCACACCTCGGGCGCAGATATCTACTTTAGCGGGCCACCACTTCCTGGGCCTACAGAATCCGCCCATCCTCAGGGCATTATGGAAAACAGCCACAGGGCATCTACCTGTACTGAGACTATAGCCGATTCACTCGAAGAGAGGCGGGTTGAGCGTGCCCACTACATAATGTGCGTCCCAACCACTGGTCGTCGACTATACTGCGTTTTCCAGCAACTCTCCATCAAGGATCACGATCAGCTGTGCCAGCACGAAAATAACTGAGTACCAACACAAGAAGCATTCATCCCTGTATCCGTGCTACCAAGTACCAACAACCAGGCAGCGTGGGTAGGCAATGCCCAGAACTGCAGAGCCTGCTTAATTCTCCACCCATCCAAATTATAGACCCTGTCTACCCCTCCCCTATGACAACAGATAGACATACTCCCATAGTTAACTATTAGTTAACTATTAAACTACAAAGAATAATCCAGTTTGAAGATACACACTCAGCTTTTAAATTGCCATTAGGCTTATTTCCTCCCTCGGTTCTTATAAAAGGCTTAACGTCTGATATCATGACTTTATAGTTAAATAAGGGTAATAAGGTAGCCTTAAATAACTGACATGAGACCTGAGTGTGGCAAATTTAAATAATTTATTTAAATATGGTATTCCGACGTCTGCCAGGCAAAACCCAACTGTCTCAGCATTAGCCATTGGGAGCTCATCAACTGGGGGACAACCAATCACTCCCTGGGCGCACATATCTACCTTAGTGGGACACTGCATCCTGGGCTTACAGAACCCGCCCATACTCTGGGGTAGACAGAAAGTAACCACAGGGCAATATAGCCGATCGCCTCGAAGAGAGGCGGGCTCAGCGTACCCACTACCGTAATGTGCGCCCCAACCACTGGCCGTCGACTGTACTGCATTTTACGACCACGCCCACTACCATACTAACACCTACCTATGCTAAACTCCTACATGTCTCCTACAAACAAAGCCAGTGCCCTCATCGCTCAAGCGAACTCCAGCTAGCCTATAGAGGGACGGGCACAGGAATCCAATTGGCGAGTGCTCCATCCGCCAGCTACCTAAATGGCACAAGAACTGGGACAACACGGGACAAACTATCTTCCGGATCACAACTGCCCGGCGCCCTTCAGGGAAGAAACGCCAGACCTTCCTAGGCAGTACATCGGACTAGCATAGGAGAAGCGCAGGCCAGAAGGCATAGACCCAAGCTAGGTCGGATTGTAGCAATAACATCAGGTCCATGGATTTAAAGCGCACCAAATCATTTCCTCGTGTCTAGCTATGTCAACCTCCAGGAGCAACCTAAACCAGGGCCATCGTAAACCCCTTTAACCTCTCCCATAACCCACTATTGATCCCGCAATCAGAAAGGTATCCCCATTTGCCATATGCAACGCAGCCCATTGGACATCTAAGTGTACCATCACCCAAATCTGCTGCGGGGTCCGGTGGTCTGTAAGACAGGAAAGAGACCACAATGCTAGCATACATAAGCAGGGCAAGTTAAAAACAGCCGGAGTGGGGAAAAGGAAATTAAAAAAGAAAGAAAGATTAGAGAGACCAGTGGAGAAACTCACACACCCAGCACCATACCAGAGGTGTACACGCTCACGCAAAATAGGAAACAAAAGGGGGAGTGGAAGACATAAGCCAAGGTAAAACCATAAAACCTAGTGGTGCCAGGTGCCAAGTGCCAACCAGGCCCACATTTTAGAGGAAAAAAAATGGACAAATCCCTTGCGCCCTGCCTCCAAAGGCAACAAGCAGCCATAATGCTGTGTCATCGCAGCAGCGAGAGTAAGGCAAGGAGAGAAGTCAAGTAGGAAATGACAGCCACACATAACGATTGTAAACATTAGTTTTCCATCTGCCTAGTGCCTTAACATACTAGACAGAAGCACCAGCAACCTCTGCAGACGTTGTGGTCCCAGTCTGGAAGGAATGGGTGTCAAATTGAACAACTATCCAAGCCTACCCATGTCTGCTTGCAAAGCCATCAAGAATGGATACCTGGTGAGGGGAAAACCATCACTACTCCCCCCGCCATGGCACTGCAGCTGAAGGCTGGTAAATTCACTGACAATTGCAACCGGTCATACAGAGAAACCAACCCTGGGCGATAACATGATCCAGCGTCCCCTACCCAGCAGGTCTGATTTCAACCTCCATACTGTACTGCTGACCTAGGAGTGTGCAAGCACAATGTGCAATCACTTTTCTCACCTGAAACCCACAGTACAATATCACAAAAGCAGCGCAAAGCAGGGAACTCTCATACACAATGCCTGCTATCGCGTGAATATCCCTGCCATAAGGAGTAACTCCTAACACGCCTGCTGAGCCTTAACCATAACCATAAGTGACTACAGTGTGCACCAAACAATATAAATGAAGTGAGCAAAGCATAAACATAAGGGACTGCTGCGCCATAGGAGACTGCATTTGCAAGTACTGTATACAAGATTAATCAAATGCGCAGACTATGGTGCAATTCCAATTACTTCAAGCAAAGTCCACTCTCACAGGATTAATGCATGCGCCCAAGATGAAAATGTGAGGCCAGAAATATCAGGCTACGTTTATACAGTGTTCCTGCAGACCCAATGATTACCAGATAACAATGTCGCCCATAGGGTGAACTGAGCTGCATCAAATGACCTTAAAGGTGAGCTTCATCTTGGTACTTGAGTGATCAGTGGCTCCTGACAAGACTACAAGGACATTTGTCTAAATTCATATCGACAAGAAATGTCAAACTCCGAAATACCACTTCCCATCAATATAAATAGGGTCCAAACCCAATCCATAACCAGTAGAAGGAAGGGCCTCCATGCTGCAAGGCATATTGTCTGCCCCACAGGGCATAAGAGAAACTGTATCAGCCCAAATCATTCACTCAACCTATCCCTGTTTAGTAACTGCAGACGATTAAATTTGTATTGGAGATATTAATGATAAAATGGGTCTACGTGACCCTCCCCTGAAAACATATTTTACTGTGAAGCATGGGAAAGTAAGTCAGGAAATAAGTAGGGAGGCGACACCAGGCCATAGGCCCCCCTGACGACCCACTCCTGTAGGAGTGGAAAGGCGACAGTGTCGTTAACAGAGTAGACCACTGCCAAATATTTTCAGTTCATGAGTCCGATCCAAATTGAAATAGTGCATCCCTACCGCCTGACCCCAGGAACGCATATTACCATACGTAAGGAAATACTCTGAAAGTACAGCCCCCCATGTTTTCAACTAGTACCCAATAGTTCTCTGCATGCAACTATATCCAAATGCCCCGTGCCTTTGTACATTAAGTCTAAACTTCAATAAGCTCTTGAACACTCTACAAACCCAGTAGCTTCATATGAGGAGCACTGCTTGATCATATGCACCCAGCGGTGCCATGCATACCCCGCATGTATCAGTATCATCATACTATACATGTATCCGTATCCGCTCATCATATCTGTATCCGTATCATGTCTCTGCATGTGTATCCATATCTGTACCTCTCTTTGTCAACACCAAAATATTCACTTAACAGAAAAAAAACAAAAAACCTGTCCCCACAGATGCAGAACAGCAGATTCAGACTTTGTGCAATATAAAGCTGAATGATGTTGCCTTTTCACATTGCAGCTAAAACAGGTTTGTTCCACCATGTTAGCAGTGTAATCCACCTGCACAGGCCTGTTCACAAATAAAGTTAATATGCCATAGTGGACACGTCCTGAGAATAATCAGCCAGTGTAGCTGAAAAAACTTAGATTGGGCGGATAGCACCGTGGTGCCTTGGGTGGTATATCGGATGGCACTATCTTTAATAAAGAATAACCTGTACCCTGTGGATCATAGAACACCTAGCAAATATAGTAAATCCCTCTGAGAATTGCTGTTAGGGAATGTATTACAAAGCTTATCTGCCTTTATCAAGTGTAGATCTGTATCCACAACAGATGGATACCTGATCGCTCGCAAAATGTCCCTCAAAATAACAATGGCCCTGGTTGGCACAATAACCCCGAATGGCCCCTGCTGTATTACAGAATAATGTACTAACTGCGCACGTGCAAGAACAATCCCACATATACCTAATAAGGGAACCAGGAGGAGCCCGGAGTGGCGCTATCCACCATCAACTAAATGCTAAAGGTAAAAATTATCATGCAATAACTGCTATACCCATGAAGTAGTATGCCGCTAAACACTGTGTACCTAATAAGTCTGCACGCATCATGTCAACTGCGAGAAAAGAGGGAACTTGCTAAGCACACACCCCACTCCAAACCTGTAAGCTATGTCGCATAGCTGGCAGCTTCTCCATAACATAAAATGTACTCACTGCCCTTCCTTACAGCAGATCCCATCCGTATGAACTGCATCTTTTACCAGGACAGAATGAAAGTGTAAGAAAACATCCATACATATACTAATATTCTAACCATATATGGAGATGTGACAGTACAAAAATATACATCACAATTAAATTATGGATAGTCAAACCTTAAACCATCACATACAATTCCATATAAGTTCAGAAGGGATTCTGCTACACAACTCGCAAATCCTGTCACAAAGGCATTAATGAGCAGTCTATTGATACAATCCCTAATGGGCACGTCCCTACATGTTATATAAGCAATTGGCTCATGTAAATTCATATATGGTAATGAGAATAGCAGAGGTTACACATCAAGGGTCCTGACACTGCAGGCACCAAGCAGAGGTGTAGCGCCATAAGACATTTACAGTTGTGGAAGAGGGGGACTGTTGGCAGAAAAACTGCTACGAGCCCTGCATGTGGAAGCTGTGGGTAGACACTCCTTTCCCCGCATAAGGACACAACCTTGTTAAGTATTTGCAAATCAGTATCCCCACTTAAATACAATAGGTGGGGACAGCATGTAAGGAGCATCCCAATGTATGCAAGCTATAAGGTAGCACCTTAAACGCACGGGTCAGTGAAAATAAATCCCTTTTTAAATTAAATTGACATTTGAAGTAAATACAAAAGACGGTTCAAATGTCCCCTTATTGCCATGAGCTATGTGTCTGCCTAGATGGACAAATAAGTTATGGCAAGTAGTAAAAACCAGCACATGTGCAACAGAAACTTCTGTGTACACTGCATATGTCTGTGACCTGCATGTTCCTAATTGGCTAAAGAAGAACTGGAGGGAGGGAAAGGGAATCCTTGCTGCATGATGAGTGCAAAAGATTGATATCACATAAAATCTTAATTAACCTGAAAATTACCACATATGTATTCTATAACCACTAACCCACATACCCTCGAAGGCAGGGGGAAGTAAAAAAGCACAGATGAAAATAATGAAGACTAGAATAGGTGTTATAAAGATTAGCTGCAGGCAAAACCCTCTTGAAATACAATAGCTATCATAACTAGAACAGCCATAATAGTACACTTACCTCTGTGCCTCCTGCAGCCCACATGCTGAACTCAAGAGGAAAAGTTCAATGCTAGTGTGGAAACTCTAAGGGTGGGCAGGGCTGAATTGAAAGGGGGTTTACAAAGTACAGTTATGTGAAACTAAACAGGGAGGAAAAAACAGTAAAAGACAGGAGAGGTATAGAATAAGGAAAGGGAAAGAACAAAAGGAGAAAGCCACAGGATGGGAAATACAATAAAAAATGCAGCAGAGGACAGGTTGGGGACATATACTCATCCAGCAACGTCCAGAACTGCAGACTGCTTAATTCTCCGGCCATCCAACTTATAGACCCGGTCTACATCTCCGCTATGACACCAGGGGGTAAATGTATGAACATGCGGGTTTTTCAACACCCGCGTTATTAAAGTAATTTTATCGTTTTCAAATAAGCATTGCCCAATCAATTGTATGTGTTTCCAAAGCACATAGAGATTTATTTTAGCAGATGTAAACAGTTAACAATTCAATACATTATTATATTATGATACAGTACAGTACAGCCAATACCAAAAGATAAATACATACCGATGCTATTGCATGCGCTCGCTGCGCAACCACGGGACCCAATGGACAGTATATCTGCTTAGAATACTGTGTCAGAGTTGACTGAGAGCCATGGGGAGTGCTGTGATGATTATATACAGTACAGTGTTACACAGTGAACAATAGAGATGACGTAGATTGTTTCTATAGGTCCAGACGTTGGGTGGGTCCAGGGTGAACAGGTCATAGGCTGATTCAATCTAAGGAACCCAAAGGTGGGGGTCATCTCTCCAGGTGGTCTGCTCCTTTCATAGCCAGCATCATACAAAGGGTTATTCCCTAATATCAATAACTAAAGTATGCAATGTGCGATCTCTTCGCCGACTGCACCGGACAGCTGCTGATGAATAGGGGATCAATATGATATCAGGCATGACACCTTTCCTATAACCTAAACCTTTAATAACACTAAAATGTACATATAATCATATTATATAAACTAATAATAAACCAAATACTATCTGCTCATAAATTACAGTGTAACGGTACCAATATGAATACGTATTATATAGATAACTAAATGTTGTAATGCGAGTGTGTGCGTGCGTATTTTACCGTGCGATCGCACCACGCCACGTGTTACGTGGCGTACGGATCGCAATTACACGGCAAAACAATATTAAACCAATATACTTTCGTACATCCAATTATACGACTTCGACAGCGTGTTCAGCGTGTTCAGCGATTAAATTTCAAGCGGCGCTGCATTGTAAAGGGAAATTTCCCTTTACAATGCATTGCCGCTTGAAATTTAATCGCCGAACACGCTGAACACGCGGGTGTTGAAGAACCCGCATGTTCATACATTTACCCCCAGATGGGGAGTACTCTCATAGTTAATTATTAAACTCCAGAGAATAATCCAGTTTGAAGATACAGCCTCAGCTTTTAAATTGCCTTCAGACTTATTTTATCCCTCAGTTCTTATACCAGTAAAATAATGTAGCTTAAAGCGATTCACTTACTTATTCTCACAACTACTAAACTAGAATAACTCTGCTCTACCTCTCTTGTAATACAGCAGAGAGCTAACATGTAACACATTACTTGAACTACTAAAGGCAATTGCATCAAGTTACAAAAGCAATTTGGCTGTTCATTGAAAACGCACACCTGGAGCCCTAATAGCCAAGACTGAAGGTGAAAACTGTTTGTACGTAAAGAAAACAAACTTGTGCTGCCCTATTAATGTGAAAAACATTCAGTCATAGCAATTTTAACAGGTCATCAGTACAACTGCATACTGGAGAGCTAAAAGAGCAAGAGAACAGAGAGTCGTTTGGATTGTTAGACCTGGAAACTCATATTTGCTGCCAACATATTAAATGCTGATAACATTAAGATGCAGCGTGTTGCAGCTTCATTTATTATTTTATAAATTCTACTAGAATACAACTCAGTAAAAACATTTTTTCATAAACTATATTATTCTTGAGAGCAGGTTTACAGCACTACTTTGTTGTAAGTATTGTTGTTTAGTGAAAGGGGCTATATGCAGATATATACTATAGAATAATGCAATATCACCGATTGTACATTAGTAAAATAATAAAATCTTACATCCTGGAGATACATAGACAATAATTTGAAGAGGCGAAGAGGGAGAAGCAGGAGAAGAACTAGTAGCAAAGATTGGGTATAGCCTTTGTTATCACAATATAATAGAGTCAGAAAAGCAAACTTGCATGTCCACAATTAAATGGGGAAAAATGTGCATAAATAGAAAATATATTATGTCCTTATTATTTTCATTTAATTAATATAACCCAGATATTTACCCCAAAAAAGAATTAGTTGATTGTGTCTTGAGTACAGGGATGCCAAATATGTGTATTAAATATAAGGTCAGGCACAGCTATAGTCATATGGTTGTAAGCAGAGGAGAATCCATACTCCTGACCTCTACAGTGAAATCTGCAGGGTCATTTAGAAACTGAAAAATCTGCAACACACAATGCTTTTTAAACTGTGCACTTGTTCTTAGTAGTCCACCAAGAGCATCTCAAGGTTCACAATGGATTGAAAAAGCAATAATACTATATAAAAATACAACCTACTACCACTATAGGACAACTCCCTTTTTCAATCAAACCTTTTCAATTTTTCGTCTAAAATAATGCTCATGTTAGCTTCATTTATGTCTTAAACTGATTCATCAAGGCAAGCAATGCAAAAGAAGGAGTAACTTTGTACCTTTGCAAACCATGTTGCATTTAAAATGTGGTTACAGATTTATAGTTGGTGTAGTGTATGTCCTAGATCAACTTTACATTCCAGTGTAAAGAAAAAAAGCTATCAAATATTTGTATGCTACAACAAAAAGCAGCAGTACGTTCCGAACCTGCAAAATAATAAACTAATTTACACCCCTTGCATTGTAACATGGTTTGTTCAGGAGAAAATTTACTCTTTTTTTCTTTACTTACCTTAATGGATCCGGTCCATTATGTGAGTAAATGGGTATCTGGGCAGACTATGTTATACGTCAGTTTTGTGTGCTTCTAACAGATGTAAGGAAAAAGGAAGTGTGTTACACCATAAATATAAGGAGAAGACTCAAACACTGGGACCTCAGAGTTGTCCTTTTACAGGAAGCAACATTATTGTTTCAAAGGAGCATTTGTGTTGCAGTACTATATGTGTGCTCCTTAGAAACACAAATGCAGGAAGAAATACTGCTTATCCGTTAAACAACATTTCATTCCTTTTTCCCAACATCTGGCGACAATGATCATTATTGAAGATTGGATATCTTTTTCCTCAGAAACTACATCTTTTGAGTTAGTGCTTTTGGATTCACAGCAACAGCATCCTTTTAGCTTGTCCTTGTCTGTGCATTTGCTTGCTGGTGAAAGAAAATTCATAGAATTAGATAGTAGAGATGAGTGGTTCAGATTCTGAGAATTCTGACAGATCCAAGATGTAGGGTCTCGAGTGAAACAGTCATGACTTCGTTTTGGCGCCAATATCAGAGTTCAAAACGAGGCAAAACCTTATTTCCAGGAAAATATAGATGCTATATATTTCTTAGCAGCAGAACCCAAAAAACAAAGCAATTCAATTTATTTATTTTAAAATTTTAAGTTTTTCTAGTGAAAGTAGTCTTGTGTGGGGCAGTGACATCTATATCAAGTGGGAAAGAAACTAGGTGTTTTTGTGTGAGAGTCAGCAGCAGAACCCCTCCAAAAAGTTAGTATATTATAAACTTTTTTGTATTTTATAATACTTCATTGACATCTATTTTAAGTAGGAAAAAAGGGTATTTGCGTGCGTGGGTTTTTTTCTGAGCATTTTCAACATTCAGCAACCACATGTAGAACATTGCAGCGGCTACAGAAAGAATGTCATCTGCCATGCCACCAACTGAAGCAAGCCCATTAGATCAATTAAACTACAACAAAAATTTGATGTAAAGTGCAAGAGATAAAAATGTTGAAACACTACCCACACACTAAATTTGGAATGTTAAGAGGTAGTAACAATCAGATGTCATTAGATGGACAGAAAAATCAGTAAATATTTAAACAAGTATATACCCAATTGTAAAGTTTTACGTAACCTGCTGTCTCTATATAAATAAAGGTTTAAGATGATAGACAAAGGCGGCATGCACCCATACTAAAAAATCAAACACTAGTACTATGCACTTCTTTATGGGCAGAGCTTTCAAATACCTTGTTTTACTTAATTGGTTGTTTATGCTACAAGTGATGTAGATGTAGGCCGTAATGCTGCCCTTCTGAATCAAACAGGGGAACTTGTAAGGTGGGGTGTGTAAGGAAAAATAATTAATGTAATTAGACTAATTAAACAACAAAAAACTGCAGTGTATGCATTGTGAAGTGCAAGAGATTTCACACACTAAATTTGGAATATTAGACAGCATGTATCTTGGAGAGTGAAGAGGCAGTAACTATCAGTAACAATCAGATGTCATTAGAAGAGCAGAATTAGTAGATACATAGACAAGTAGATAGATACCCAATTGTAAAGTGTCATATAATTTTCTGGCACTATATAAATAAATGTTGATAAATGAAGGTAGCCTGCACCCATATTACAAAACTTCAAAGACTAAACACAATGTACATTTTGAATGTTACAGGGCATCCATCACACAGTGAAGCTAAAGTAACAGGCAGAGATCATTGGATGGACAGTGGTATGAATGAATAGAGTTAGACATTTATTAAAATAAATATATGAAGGTGGCCTGCACCAATACTAAAAACTTAAAAGACTAGTACAATACAATTCTAGATGGGCAGAACATTCATTGATAGCCAAGAGTGGAGCATACAAATAATAGATCTATGCCATAATGCTGCCCTTGTGAATCAAACAATGAAACTCAGATAAATTTACCAGTTACTATGTATAACTACATCCAGTTACCATGTCCAGTTTGAGATAAATTTCAATTCGTCTTTTTGGCTAAGTTCAAGTGTAGTATCTGACCTAGTAAGGTTGATTTGGGACGCCCTAAATGAGTGGGTCTCCATGGTCTAATGCTAGAATGCCAGTGGCATTTAGAGCATGAGGTGCCTCTGCTTCCTGGTGACTGGCACCATAGGTGACCTGAGAATGCACTGGTGGTGGGACTGGAACTGGTACTGATGGGACAGGATGAAAAAGGTGGTGTGCCTTATTTAAAATAATCTTGTCCCGCAAGAATAAATCTCAGTTTTGCATATTGGTGCAAACATAGCTGCACTCATGCTCTTAATCCTCACTCAGCAAGGAAAACTTTATGCAACCCTGTAGGCACTGCCATTTTGTCCTGCAAATCCATGCATTTTCTCCATCACATCATTGCATCATTCAATAGTTTGAAAATTATAGTGGTATAATTATAAACCATATACAGCAGGATTCCACTTAATCCAAATATAAACACCATCAGCGTAAAATATGTATGTACATACAGGCGCTCATGGACACACAGAGTGATTATGTGGATGGCTTTCTTAGAGACTCTCATGAATGTGGGGAATATTCACATGAAACAAAAATATATAAAAAAAAAAATCCTCCACCACAGAAAGGCCCCAAAGTCCTCAAAGAACAAAATATAGAATTCTCAAATTTTTAAAAGTTAAAAGAGGTGATGTACTCTTCAACCATGTGTACTGTGACCACAGATCTCACGTTTAAATATTATGCTACAAAAAGCCTTCTTTATTACTTGCATTCAATGAATAATCAAAACCTATTCAAAAGGTATCCTTTTCTCTCTATATAGATATATGTGAGGGATGATGATGTTCCACTCATGTTATGTAGGTACATATGAAAAATAATAAATACAAACTTCTAGTCCATTACCATTTTAATAGCAGCAAAGAATATAAAAATGTAAGATGGTAAAACATACATAAATAATTAAAATGCTAAGGATAGGGAGGGTACTCCAACCAGATATCTGGACTACATAGACTCTCAAAGGAGTTTCAGGTCCCTTTAGATGTGAAATGTCTCTTCTCCAATGAATTTGTCCGGAAATGGTATGAGACCACATAAAATGTTCTCCAAACACATTTCTACTCGTAACTGGAGTCTTTTTCAAGGCACAACCTTTGCCTCACGTCAACAACCCTGGTAAACATATCAGAGGTAAAAAAAAAATCAGAATCTGGAGCTTTAGTATTCAGTCAGTTATCCTCATTTATCCTCCCAGTATTATCAAGGCTCTTTGGGACACATATACAGAAAAAGGGAAAGTTAATAATGCAATATATAAAAAGCTTTAAATAATAATGAAAATACAGAACACCTACAATATAAAACATAACCAGCATTTATGCAAGTTCTTGATATTATTCTCATAGGAGTCCATCCTCTGGATTGTATAAGCATGTATTTTTTGCCTTCAAAGATCCTGTTCCATGGTTAAGTGAAAAAGCATTCAATCTCCTTGTAGGCAAATGGTATAGCACAAACTTTAGTAGCACAGGAGTCTTCTACCCTACACAATTCATCCAAATGACTTTATTAGGGTAATGCCTTCTGTACACTGGTACATCAGCTTCTGTTATAATAATAAAAGTTCATAATAAATTAAACCTATTTCCATACATAGAAAATATATTATATTGACTGATCATAAGGTCAGTGCTGAGAAGTTAGGAAACTTAATTACAAGTTAATTGACCTGGATTGAAACATACTTTATTATTTTAACACCTTTTTATTCTGATGACTGTTTTGCTTGAGTGTTGAATACTCTGACCATTCATTTGGCACACATATGTATTCCATATTAGAATAATAGGTTAGTATCAGCCAGGAAATATCCCTTATTTATTAACTGTTAATTACTAATGCTTGTTCCCGGAGAGCTAATTTAAAGAGAAAAGTCTATTACAAATCATTCTCGGCTGACATCAGATTAGTTAAAATTTCTAAGGGCGTTATAATAGGGAAAGTAATAATTCTTAGCTTCAATAATGAACCAGCTTAGACTGGACCAGTGCAACTAAGTTTCATTTATGTCTCTTCCATTTTACTTCAAATATCATAATAGTCGCAAGTAAAAACTCCCACTTAGCAATCAGAAGATTCCCTCAATACCCTAGCTTTCACTAATCAAGAGCCTTTTAGATTATTAAAGTACCCCACTTTCAAATTAGGGTGGTCAAAAAAACTATACTTGACTAGGAAAAATACATCAGAAAGTCTGTACTGTGGACAGATCCTTCATTATTGCTTAATAAAAGTTCAAGAAGAATCAAATATTCTACATTACCTGAACATCCTTTAATGAAGAAATAGCAGTAGATGTGGTGCCAATTCAAGATGTGAAGTCTCATCTTTTAATTCATGAAATAATCCATCTTATAATTGTAATTGTCCTATATAGAATCCAGCTTTTTTCAATCAGTTGGGGACAAATGTAAATTCTTTAAATGGAGTAGGCATTTTCACAAAACTAGCTCCATTCTTGTACAGACTTTCCAGTTTGGAATGCCTCCTTACATTTCATATGGATCAAGTATTCCTAGGGAAACTACAGACTTTATGCTTCTAAATCTTATATATATATATATATATATATATATATACACACACACACACACACACACACACACACACACACACACACATTATTACATTGTAAAACAAGATGATAATGATTTCAGCACACATACAGTGTCTATAGAGAATTCATACCCTGTCAAATCATTACCCTTTGTCACATTCTGCAATGGAAGTTGAAATAAATTAAAACAAACTTTTTCCAGCTGTGTTTGCACATTATAACCCTCAACATCAAGGTGAAAATAACATTCACAAAAATTCTTAACAATTAGTGTAATTAAATTACTAAATACCTGGTTTGGATACGTGATCACACCTTTAGTCTTTACTCTTGCAAAGTTACAACCAATGACCTTCCAGATAACACAACAAACTAATTGTACACAAATGCAAAGTATGTAACTGAGATTTCTGCATTTAATGTATAAATAGAATAGCAGCTCTTTTGCTGGTTCACAGCAGTTTGCTGAAGGATTTGCTCTATATTTGTTGCCTTCTGGAAAACCCCACACTTTCAATCTCTTGCTGTGAACCTATAAACTAATTGAGCAACTTCCATATCTGTATTGTTGTTTAAAAGGCATCAGAAGCTGATGGGGAGTGATGGTCCTCTATTGCCATTTGGAGGTTTCTGGTGTACCTCTTGGTAAGTTAACTCTCAATTTATAAATACATGAATATTTGATCAAATATAGGGTTTAGGACCACCCCATTAACAGAAGCGCCTTAACGGGGTGGGTGGCTTATCACACATTTGCAAACGTGTGTAACTGAGATTTGTGCATTTTATGTGTAAGTAGAATAGCAGCTCTTTTACTGGTTCACAGCAGTGTGCTGGGGGATTTTTCTCCCCAACGTGCTATTTGGCCACCACCTCATAATAAATTGTAGTGGTTTTGATTTCTTCAAATCAATACTGGCTGTTCCAAAGGGCTCCTGGATAGAGTTGTGGAAAGTCACAAGTTAAGCGAAGGATTCAAAAATATTTCAAAGACTTGTACTCTTGCTCTGAGTACAAAGCATTATTATGAAGTAGAAAGCATATGGCACCACAAACACCTTGCCTATATCGGGCGGCTAGTCCAAACTGGATGACAGATATTGATCAGGGAAGCAACCAAGAGGCCAATGACAACTTTGAAGGACTTACAAGTCTTTATGGCTGAGAATGGTCCATCTGTCATCATCATCATCAATATCACCATTTATTTATATAGCGCCACCAATTTTACAGCATTGTACAGAGAATATTTGTCATTCACATCAGTCTCCCCAAGAAAACAACACAGTGGCTTAAGGATAGAATAGTCAATGTCATTGACTGACCAAATCCATAAGAAAAAAATCTGTGGATGGACTTGAACAGAGCAATCCATCAGCACTCATCCCAAAATTTAACTGAACTTGAACAATTCTGAAAGGAAGAATGGGCAAATATTCTCCAATTTAGGTGCACAAAGCTGGTAGAGACATATCCAAACAGACTGATGGCTGTGCAAAATAGACATAACAAAATAACCAGCACTGAGGAGATGGGGTATTGTGTGTATGTGTGTGGGGGGGGTCATCTCCAAAAGTATAGGACATGGGAAGTAAGGAAATAAAAGGAAGTAAAACAGCAATGCCTGAGCCTGAGCCTGTGCCTGGTATTGTGGGCACAGCAAACAGGATCAGAGTCCTTGAAAGAGAAGGGGAAAGAAGGTATAGGTAAGCTGGTGGTAACAGAAGTGGAGGAAGGAGGACATGAGGGTAGAGGGTTCCGCTTGTGAGAGCATACAATCAAAACATAGGTGCAAAGAAATGTGGGTGAAACAGAGAGGGTTTTTGCATAGAGTGGTTCTCAATTTTGAGACCTTAAGACTTAATCTTATTGCTATTGGAAGAGTCTGAAAATTTCTTTATTATGCTAAGCATTTATGTAGTGTCCCATGAGGAAATATGCTTTTAAAACTTAACAGACCCCATAGTTCCAATTCTGCTTCCAAACTACTCTACCTAACTTCCTCCCTCATTCTCTTCCAGTGGACTAAATCCTCTACTCATCAGGATGGTCACTGCCTTTATCTTATTTTCTTTAGACTATGTGCAGCTTCTGATTTCCTTAACACTCTTTTCCCCTTCTTGGATTACCACCCTATCGATCAGCTGCAAACTCTCTGCTGTCTAATTCTACCAAGATTCCTCAAACCCACAAAAATCTTAACTCTATTATTTTACAACAATTTTCTACCTCTCTCCAACACATTTTTTCCTCAATTTTTACATTCTTCTCCTCTGATAAGGCTGTACGTAATTTTAATCAAAACCTAGAAACAGCTTTTGATAAAGAGGCCCCAGCGACTCTTTATGCTTCATGTCAAGTTTGATGTCAGCCATGGCACAATAGAGCAAAACAAAATCTTACTCGCAAAGCAGATGTCTTTGGTGTGAATCTTGTACCTCTGCCTCTAATTATTTCCTCACATTATCTACCACTCTTATAAAAATGCTATGGACACTGCTAAACAAATATGCTTCCAATCTCTCATCTCTGCTTAGGCTTTGAAACTCAAATGCCTTTTGAAATGGAATCATCTTCCTCAACAAACAAACAATTCCTTCTCAGCACCCTTTAACACTCTCTCTTCATTTGATCACACAAATAAAGATAAAGTATTTACTTTCTTCTTATTTTCCTACTCTACAACCTGTCCTCTTGATCCTATACTTTCACATATTGATAGATCCCTGTCTCCTGTGCTCAACCTACCACTAACAAAAATCTGTGACAGGATTCCTAGTATGAACACCATGGAGAGAAATATAAATTAAACAAGGTGGTGTACTTAAGCACGGAATATGCAGGAGAAGAGGGGATGTCGCAAATGAAAAGGCAGATACCACAAGTACTAAATTATCAGAGTATGCATGATTGGATAAGAAGCTGAAGACACTGGCTTTTTAAGGCAGGTGAACTGCAGGTGCAAAGTGTCCGAATGTCCAGGTTAGAGCTGGATGCAAGGAGGTAGCAATAGTCTGCGGGCACAAGTTGCACAGAGGTCCAGGTAAAAGGGGAAGCTTGGAGATGGATATCAAGCACATGAGATAATCAGCGATTCTGTCAGGATGACATATGAGTTTCTCAAAGAGACCAGCGACAGCAAAGACACTTATTGAACTGCCTCAGATTGCTGGGAAAGGCAGTCTCATAAAGGCCAGACACAGGTGATTGAGATCCAGGAGTAATGATGAAAGCTTAATCCCATGCAGCCAGGATCAAACGATGGCAGTGCAGCCTCTAGAGAGGTGATAGTGAACTACAGTCAGAGGCAGATCTGTAATCTCTCTCTCTACTGGTATATTTTGGTCATTATTCAAGCCTGCAGTGATTACACCCATTCTGAGATAAAAACATTTAACAAAAAATCTCTCTCAAATTCCCATATCTTAGCTCCAATGCACATCCAAGCTTCTCAAGAGCATTGCCTACACTCACCTCACACTATTTCTTTCCTCACACAACCTATTGCATCCTTTTCAGGTAGGTTTTTGTTCACAACACTCCACAGAGACTGCATTGACTAAGGTTGACAAAGACTTGATCTAAAGGCCATTACTAGCTCCTAATTCCTCTCGAACTCTCTGCTGCATTTGATACTATTGACCACTCTCTTCTCATACAAACACTACAATCCCTAGGCCTATAGGATACTGTCCTATGTTGGTTCTCATTAAACCTACCTAAATTACTCTTTCAGTGTTAATTTCTCTGGATCCACCTCTACTCTGCTTCCTTTATCAATTGGAGTACCACAAGGCACAGTTATTGTTCCTCTACTCTTCTCTATCTATTCCACTTCTTATGGAAAATTAATAAAATTCTTTGGATTTCAATATAATCTCAATGCGGATTATACCCAAATATATCTATTCTCTCTTGATCTCTCACAATCTGTGCCGGCCATCGTTACTGGCTGTCTTTCTGCCATTTCATCTTGGATGTCCTCTAGCCAAGGCAAGCTCAATTTTTCAAAAACAGAGATAATTATATTTCCACCCGCCAACAGAAGTTTCCTACCTGACATTTCTATTTCTGTTGACAACATGACAATAAATCCCACCCTGCAAGCTCGATGCCTAGGTGTAGTCCTTGAAACACAACTATGCTTTGTTCCCCACATTAACTCTATATTTACATCATGCTGCATACATCTAAAAAACATTTCCAGAATATGTACATATCTCACACAAGACACTGCAAAAAAAAGTCATGCACTCATTATCTCCCACATCGACTATTGTAATTCCCTTCTTCCGGGTCTTCCCAAAATCAGACTTGAGCACCTACAATCTATTTTGCACATATCGGCTAGATTGATTTTCTTTGCAAATCGTTTTACATCTGATGAGTCACTCTATCAGTCTCTACATTGGTTGCCTGTTTTTCAAAGAATCCAACATAAAATTCTTCTATTCTGAACTATCTTTTGTTCCACACATCGATGATGTATCTAATTCATGTAACATACATCTAAAAACCACTTCCAATATATGCACATATCTCACAAAAAAACACAGCAAAAACCTTAATTCATGCACTCATATTCTCCCGCATTTACTATTGCAATTCCCCCCTTACTGGTCTTCCCCAAATCAGACTCTCACCCCTAAAATCTATTTTGCATGCAGCGAATATATTGATTTTCCTTGCAAATCGTTCTTCCTATGCTGATCCACTTTATCAGTCTCTACATTGTTTGCCCGTCTTTAACTGAATTTAATATAGTAAATTCTTCTTTTACATACAAGGCCATCAACAAAACTGCACTACCTGAGATTCTCATTTGCGCTTTTTACTTGCACCAATTCTCGGTTATAGGACTTTTTTCGGGCTCTACACAGTGTGTGAAATTCTTTCCCTCACACTACAAGACTTTTGTTTAGTCTACAAATCTTCAAGCGCTCTCTGAAAACCCACCTCTTCTGGCAAGGTTTTAGTATTCCTCAACCACCCTAGGTTACTTTATTACCTCCCTTAACACTGTTCACACATGAAAACAACCTTTTGACATTGCTTTGTGACTGGATAATACAGCCCACTAACCACGTTTTACCTTTGCTATCTGACCGAACCAATATGCAATATGTAGCACTTAACCTCATGTATCAAACTCCAATTGTCTCAAAGATTGTAAGTTTGCAGGCAGGGCCTTCATACCTCTCTGTCTGTCTGTATTATATAGTATTGTTTTATTTTTTGTTTGTTCCTAATTGTAAAGTGCTATGGAATTTGCTGGTGCTATATAAATAAATGATGATGATAACAATTATGGAATATAAAATGTTAACTGTTATTGTACTGGATGAGAAATAAGAGTTGTATATCTTCTTTATGTACAATAAAATTGCAATTGTTTAAAATTGTTATAGTACAAGTTTAATATTGTAATTACATTGGTACTTAGATCAAAAGTATTGTGAGATATTTGAGGAGTTAATAAACAGGTGGAATTGTGAGCTTCCACACTGTGTTTCAGCCTTCACTTTGGCCCTTGTTATTAAACCCCATGTCCCATGTGGAGAAAGAATGTCCTGCTGCATCCCTGTTGCTCAATATGGCTTGAGCCTTGGGGTCCGTTCTGCATTTTTACAACTTAGAAATCAGTCAGCTAAGAATAGAAGCTCTGGAGGTAACTGACAAGAGGAAAGACCCATGCACCACTGTGGTTTCTTCAGAAACTCACTTTGCCATAAACAATCTAAATAAATGGAAAATGGTCAACGAGAGAAGAGAACATAGAGTGTAGACAGAGTTGCCCTTCTGCTCCACGGGAGGTTACTGTCCTCCCTGAGCTCGCCTTAGGACACCTGCGTTACGGTTTGACAGGTGTACCGCCCCAGTCAAACTCCCCAACTGCCACTGTCCTTAGAGATAAAAGATATCTGTGAAAGGGAGGGACAGGACAGAGAGAAGAAAATAGCAGAAATAGGCAAACAAGAAGGAGAGAGCAGTTTGGACAAGATAAGGAACTGGAGATAAAAGAAATGGGTGAAAGAGAGGATTAGCAAAAGTAAATAGAGTTGTGAAGAAATACAAGACAGGAGTTACGCTGAAAAGGGAGAAAATTGTCAGATGAGTGGGAACAGACCAGGAGATACCTAGGGGTAGAGATAGAAAGTGTCTCATCTTAGAGACACGGATAACCACTGGCTGGTATTGGCACTACTAAACTGGGAGGCGCGGAGTCTAAGGCATCCTCGGTATTCACCAGGGACCCCCGCAAGGAGGTATGGACTCTGCTGCGTAAGGTGCACAGGTCGTGGTTCTCCCACCAAGTAACCAGCGCAGAGAAAGAGGTAGAAGGGTCAGACGGTCTGGGTCGGAGCCAGGGGTAGCGAAGTACAATGAAGGTAACCAGCAGAATAGTCAGGAACAGGCAGAGGGTAAAACCAGAACGAGCAATAAAGTACAGAATATTAACCAGGAGAGTAGTCAGATGAGCCGAGTCAGGAACCAAAATAGCAGAATAATATATATATATATATATATATATGTATATATATATATATATATATATCTATCTGGAGCACAGATGGAGTAAACCAATACTCTGGCACCCGGAGGGTGAGGTTTAAATAATGTCAGGTGGAGGCTGATAGGAGGAGGAGGTGCCGACGATCAGAACAGCTGAT
The DNA here is from genome assembly GCF_038048845.1 of Mixophyes fleayi. Lineage (NCBI taxonomy): Eukaryota > Metazoa > Chordata > Amphibia > Anura > Limnodynastidae > Mixophyes > Mixophyes fleayi. The sequence continues at coordinate 163,362,641 of NC_134403.1, read as the reverse complement.
CGCCAAATAAAGAAGTAGAGCTGATGTCCCGTTGCCTAGGGTGCGCAATGCCCAATCCGGAAGGCAATGGGACAAGAGTGAGCTGCAGGAGAGAGCACCCGTCTCTGGCACCTATGAGGGGTGGCAGCGCCTGCCAGAAAGAAAAAAATGATTGGTATAAGGGGACAGATTTCAGAGCATTATAGGATAATATACAAGAATGTTGTGTTTTATGTCTTTATTGAGAAAAATAAGATAATATATTAAAGTCTATTTTATATATGTCTTTTATGAGACATATAAGTGGACACAGGAGTTTTAAGAGCAATATAGATGAACAACACCAAGCCATCCAAAACAGAGAGGAAATTCAAACAAGTCTAAATTTACAGTTCTTAGAGACCAAGGAGATCTCCACTATCCTTCCATATATATGTAAAAAGAAAACAAAAAAAGTGTCCCTCGAAACCGAATGGACCTTGAAAAATAAATGAGTATAGCATGTTGTTTCAATTTGTTGGAAAGGTTACAAAGGTTACTCCTCTCATCTATTCTCTGTGCAATAGATTAATGTAGAAATAAACATGATTCTTCTTCTTTCCAGTCTCTTCCTAATTTAGATATAATGATGTTTCCGAGCACAGAAAGAATCCTTAAATAGAAAGGACAATATAGTGTGTATTGCTTCAAATAATTAGCGAAAAATCAAAAGCTGTGCTTATAACTCAATATATAAATGATCAATTCATATAGAAAAACATGTTGAAGTTATTTGTTCTTTCTGTTCTTGTAGTCTTCCTGAATGTTCTCAAATTTTAGTAATTTGAAAAATAAAAATATGCAATTGTGCACAATGTAAAATCACCATATTATTCTTATACCTAAATTCTGTTAAACGCCAATAGGGGAAAAGACGGAATTCAAATCAATTCCACAAATTTCTCCACAGTTAATCTTCTGTCTTGTGCACATCCTGGATTCAGTTGTTGAATCAACAACATTACGTTTTGTTTTAAGGGTCTACTATGTATTGAGGAACACTTTGAGGAATTTGTATTTGTTATATCTCTATTGAGAAGTATGAGATAATATACAAGAGTTATAGTTATTACATCTTTTTGAGGCAGATTGTACAAAATACATATTTACCATACCTATATTAAGGGCTTAGATATCTTTTAAAAATATATTTTATACACCAGTATATGTTGTAAGAAAATCAGAAGACAGCTGAGTGTGGAAGTCAACAGAGAAAGTGAAAATATTGTGAAACAGAGGCATAAAGAATGACAAGAGATGTGACAAGAACGTTAGTAGAAAGATTTCTGTACCATGCATGTGCAAAAAATAACTTATGCTTCCTTCCAAACGCAGTCGCAAGTAGATACACACACACACACTCCTTGTGTTTTTATGTTTTTCTATTACGATTATTTGCATTTCTTTTTCATTTTATTTTTTAATTTTTTGATTTGCATTTACCCTCTGTTTGAGTAAAATAGAAACAGGGTGATTTTAACTATATTATGGTCACAACTTCTCACCGATAGAGGATTATACCCATGTTCTACACACAACTAGGGCCAGAGCACACCCTTTGGGTACCCTAGACCATCCTACATTTGCAGGCAGAAGGTGGGGGTCTGCATATTCTGCTCCTAAAAATAGGATTGTGGTGCTTTTTTGTGACATCATAGACAAATGCCAAACTCCCAGTGCAATACTGACATGGAAGAGTAGCAGCCAGCATCATCACATGTAAGAAGCTGCTGGCTGCTTCTCCTTCATTTTAGTTAAAAACTGTCTTACTTTCTCAATTTTGAGACGATTTTTGTATTTTAGAACTGATTTACCATACTAGGTTAAAAATCGAATCGTGACCTGTCCAGGAGCAGGGAGTGGCAATGATTGGAGTATTGAGTAGGAGAAAATGCTGAGCTGCAGCAAAAGTGTGGCAAATGAGGGTGAAACACTCCAGGGACCTCTCAGCTTTTTGTTTGCAATAGTTTCAGACTGCTGTCACAAATTGAATTGCTAAAAAATCATAAAAGATTTTTAATAGTGCATATTCCTTTTACTACAAAAGTAGCAGACACAGCATTTTCTGAAATTGTAAATGATATTTACTGCATTTTGCTTCTATTACTTTTTTTTACCCATGAGTCTAATAAAAGGATATGTTTGGCTGGAATAGAAGTGTATTGGAATGTAAATTGAGTTTATAGGTATTCCTACTTTGCAACCAAGTATGGTAATACCTTTTGTATGGCTTCACTACAACACATTCTTGTTTCAGACATAATGACTTGATGCTGATAATAATCTTCCTTCCATTCATTTCCATTCTCACAAACTTGTTATTTTCCTTTTTAAATCAAACAAGTTATTGACAGGTGTTTAAAATAGCTTCTCGTTCATTTTAAATAAATAATACCACTGGTTAGTTCTACCTTTGTCTACCCAGGCCTGCAACGTTCCAAGATTTTCAACATGACTTAAAAGAAAGGAAAGAGATAATAAGGAAGCAGAATACAATAACACAACACTGAAAAGTCAATACTGGGATAAAATTACTTCAAAATGCAAATAATTGGTCCCTGAAGGCACCATTTGTCCTGCATTTATCTTAGAGGCAATAAAGGCAAAATAATAGAGTTTATTTCTTACTTTTTCTTTCTTCAAATAATTTGGTTCACAAACCCCTTTAAAGGGCAATCCCATATAAAATGAAGCGTGTTCTTTAATTTAAATCACTCTGGTTACCTGTAAGAAGGCACATTGAGTTTGTGAATGGGTCCCATACCCCCCCACATGACCACCGAGAACCTTAGTGACTGATTGGCATTAATGGAAACTACTTGTGATTGGTTTATATTTTATTAAAATTATTTTACAATATTATTATGAAATATTTTTTTCAGGGAATTTTTCTCACAGTTTTGTCCACTAAATGTGGGAATCTGCAAGGAGGGGGTTGTGGGTGGCTCATCACTCCTTCCTAGGATTTTTGCCATATCATGTTGTATTTTTATTTTGTTCAGGGCTGTTTGGACTGCAAAGAGTAGCCTAACCTACCAGCAAAAGATCAATTGCATCCAACCACTGCAATTTTAGAATAAAAATCATCCTGCAGATTCCCCTGTCCCAGTGTCCTAGGTCCTTCTTTATCTGTCCAGTCCAGATTTGCCATGGGTGTCTTTGCATTTGTCAGGACTGGGAGGCACACAGCCATTTGTCACAATTATCAGTCTGGAAATGAGTCAGAATGTTTCAGCAGCACTCTTATTTGTTTACAAACTGTCACATATTCTCATGTGGAGCTTTTAGTCTTAAGAGTTCTATCCAGACTCATTGTGAGAGTTAACCTGATGCTGCCTTGCACCTAATCCACACCACTAGTAAATAGGGAATGTTTCTGTATTTTAGAAAGGAGGATAGTGCCATGTTCATTTAAACTTTCCGAAGAATTTTTGATGAACCTGGTTGTGTTATTTCTGCTGCCTCTAGTATTCTTCGATTACGCCAAGGATCCTGTTCAGTAGCACAGTACGTAATTCAATTTCGCACACTTGCCTCTGAACTCAAATGGAATAGTGAGATTAAAGACGTGCTGGCCTCCCAAGAGTTACCATCTTCCTTGGATGCTTTGATATCTTTGTGCAACAGAGTGGACATGAGATTCCGAGAAAGAAATTCCGAAAAGAAGTCTTCACCTAAAGTATCGGGTCGTCTGGCTTCTCGATTTCGTCATCCCTCACCTTCAGTGGAACCCATGGAGGTGGGACGTTCTAGATTGACTTCAGAAGAGAGGGAACAACGGTTGAAGAATAAGCTCTGTATTTATTGTGCTGATCCTAATCACTTGCTGAACTCATGTTCTAGAAAGTCGGGAAACGCGAGGCCCTAACCTGTTCTGGAGAGGTAAAGGTTGGGGTCCCTGGAATCCTCTCCACGTCTTATGAATTCTAAAGTTTGATCGTTTGCTGTTACTGTTTCCACTTCTACTAAGTCTTTTACATCGCAAGCACTTCTGGACTCTGGAGCTGCTGGGAGTTTTATTTCAAGTTCCTTAGTGTGTCAGTGGTCTTTACCTGTGACTCCTTTAAAAACTGCTATTGCTGTTACGGCCATAGATGGTTCACGAATTATCAATGGAACTATTACTCAACTTACCATTCCTTTAACCCTTCAAATCAGGGCTTTACATCAAGAGCAAATCTCTTTTTTAGTTCTCCCGGTTACCACTAGTCCTATTGTACTTGGCTTTCCGTGGCTTCAACTCCATTCTCCACAGATTGACTGGAATGTTCCGCAGGTCATTTCCTGGGGTTCGGATTGTCATTATAGATGTTTGACTCAAGTGGTTCCAGTGAAAATAAATAAATCCTCTATAACACCTTGTCCACCTGGTCTTCCTCCACAGTATACTTCCTTTGCTGATGTATTTGATAAAGCCCAGTCAGAACGTCTTCCGCCTCATCGGGCTTGGGATTGTCCAATAGATTTACAACCTGGCAAAAATCCTCCTAGGGGTCGTGTTTACCCTCTCGCGTTACCAGAGACCCAGGCGATGTCTGACTACGTCAAGGAAAATCTCCATCGTGGGTTTATTCGACCGTCCATTTCTCCCGCTGGAGCGGGTTTCTTTTTTGTTAAGAAGAAGGACGGGTCTTTGAGACCTTGTATAGATTATCGAGGTCTTAATGCCATAACCATCAAAAATCGTTACCCCATTCCGTTAATTACTGAACTTTTTGATCGCATTAAGGGAGCTCGGATATTCACTAAACTGGATCTTCATGGTGCTTATAACTTAATTCGGATCAAGGCCGGAGACGAATGGAAGACAGCTTTTAAAACCAGGGATGGACACTATGAATATCTTGTCATGCCCTTTGGGTTGTGTAACGCCCCAGCTGTCTTCCAGGGGTTTGTGAATGAGATTTTCCGGGACTTATTGTATGTTTGTGTCATTGTCTATCTAGACGACATATTAATATTTTCTCAAGATCTTTCATCCCATCGATTACATGTGGCAGAGGTCCTTTCTAGACTCTGGAAAAATTTGCTATTCTGTAAACTGGAGAAATATTCCTTTGAATTATCTCAGATTCCCTTCCTGGGTTATATTGTGTCTGGAGTAGGTCTGGAGATGGATCCGGAGAAAGTGAATGCAGTGTTACATTGGCCCCAGCCAACTACTCTCAGAGCTATTCATCGCTTTTTAGGATTTGCCAACTATTATCGACGTTTTATTTAAGGTTTCTTATCCATTGTCTCTTCTATTGTGGCTCTTACCCGTAAGGGTGCTAATACCAAGCAATGGTCTCCTGAGGCTCCTCAAGCATTTCAGTTCCTCAAGAGGGCGTTTTCAACTGCTCCTATTCTTCGACAACCTGATGTGACCCTTCCTTTTTTCCTTGAGGTAGATGCCTCTAATGTTGGACTAGGAGCCATTCTATCTCAGAAATCTGAACAAAAGAAATTCCATCCTTGTGCTTTCTACTCTCGAAGTTTATTACCTGCTGAGAAGAATTATACTATCGGAGATAAGGAGCTATTAGCCATAAAGGTGGCTTTGGAAGAGTGGAGATACCTACTAGAGGGTGCTCATCACCCTGTGACTATTTTTACTGACCATAAAAATCTTCTCTATCTACAGTCAGCTCAATGTATGAACCCCCGACAAGCAAGATGGTCACTGTTTTTCTCTCGCTTTGACTTAATTATAACTTTCAAACCGGCTTCTAAGAATAAAAAAGTGGATGCATTGTCTCGGGCGGTGGCCCCTTCCTCTGATATTGAAGATTGTTTTGATCGTCCCATACTGGATCCTAAATGTGTGAGTTTAGCTGCTTCTTCCACTAATGTTCTACCGTTTGGGAAAACCTTTGTACCACCACTTCTTCGTAAAAAGATTTTGTCATGGTATCATCCCTCTCGTTTTGCTGGGCATTCTGGAGAACGAAAAACATTAGAGATTCTCTCTCGAAGTTACTGGTGGCCCTCTATTGGGAAAGATGTCAAGGAGTTTGTGGCTGCTTGTGATGTTTGTTCCCAATTTAAAGTTTCCCGTAGAACACCGGCGGGCCTACTTCAACCACTACCCATTCCTTCCAAACCATGGACCCATATAAGTATGGATTTTGTTACTGATCTTCCTCTCAGCAAGAAATGTAATACCATTTGGGTAGTGGTAGATAGGTTCTCCAGGATGGCTCATTTCGTCCCTTTGATAGGATTACCTTCTTCTTCTACGTTGGCTGATCATTTCATCAAGGAAATATTTCGAATTCATGGATGTCCATCCGAAATCATTTCGGACAGAGGAGTGCAGTTTGTTTCCAGATTTTGGCAAGCCCTTTGCAAAACCTTGGGTATCCAATTGTCACTATCATCGTCATACCATCCTCAATCAAATAGACAGACCGAGAGAGTCAATCAAGATCTAGAGACTTTCATAAGAATTTTTTCTTCAGCCAACCAGGACAATTGGGTAGACTTGCTTCCTTGGGCCGAATTCGCCCATAATAATATGTATCATGAGTCCTCTTCTAAAACACTATTTTTTGTTGTATACGGTCACCATCCGTCTCTCCCAGAATTTCCTGCCCTCCCTCCCACCCAAGTTCCTGCTGTGGAGGGTTTATGTCAAAAGTTTAAAATCCATTTGGGCTCAGGTGAAATTCTCTTTGAAAAAGGCATCTTCAAGATATAAATTTTTTGCTGATAAAAAGAGGCGAGCAATTCCAGCACTTAAAATTGGAGATCGTGTATGGCTTTCTACGAAGAATATTCGCCTGAAGGTTCCTTCCATGAAGTTTGCTCCACGTTTTATTGGTCCTTATAAAATCATTCAAGTGATAAATCCTGTTTGTTTTAAGTTGGCTTAACCTAAGAACCTTCATATCTCCAATTCCTTCCACGTTTCATTACTCAAACCTCTCATCATCAACCGTTTTCTGTTCCTTCTTCAGTATCTAGCCCAGTTCAAGCTCAACAAGAGGAGTTTGAGATTACTCATATACTTAATGCTAAAATCTCTAGGGGAGTCCTTCGCTTCTTAGTGCATTGGAAAGGTTTTGGTCCAGAGGAGCGTTCTTGGATCCGTGCAGATGATCTTAATGCTCCAGCTCTTCTGAAAAAGTTTTATTCCAAATATCTGGGCAAACTTGGTTCTAAGTGTTCTGTGCCCACCTTTAAAAGGGGGGGTACTGTCACTCACCGGACTGTTAGTGCCTCTAGTTTGGGACATGGGTCTCTCCTGCTCCTGCCGGCGCCTCTCCTGAGCCGCGGCCGTCCGCCATCTTGACTAAGATTGCGCATGTGCAGAAACCCTGAACTGTTAAAACCTCGCCTCTAGTCTCATTGGTTAATTACCTCTCAGTACTTAAGGCACCTGTTGCCCTATTACCTTTGCATGTTCTTGGTTCTCATTCCCTTGAGACTCTGAGGTGTTTCCTGTTTCTGCTCGTGTTATCCGTTTGCCTGGACAAGTCTCCTCTTCACATCAGTAGTAGAACTTACCCGCTGCAGACTACTCTCGCTACTTCGTTACATGCCTGCACCTGGACAAGTCTCCTCTTCACATCATTAGTAGAACTTACCCGCTGCAGACTACTCTCGCTACTCCGTTACATGCCTGCACCTGGACAAGTCTCCTCTATACTTCAGTGGTACAACTTGCTAATTGCAGACCACACACGTTATCCGGTTACATGCCTGCGCTAGGACAAGGCTTCTCTACACATCAGTGGTAAAACTTGCCTATCGCAGACCACTCATGCTATCCCGTTATATGCCTGCACCTGGACAAGTCTTCTCTACACATCTGTGGTGAAACCTACAAGCTGTAGACCCCTCATGTCTCCTTGTGATATAGCTACTACTCAGTATGGTACCTATGAGCTGGACTAAAGTCTACAAGTGCCTCTGTATTATAGCTGCAAGTCGCTGACTCTTCTACTGCATTGTTGATTGGTCTTTGCCTAACGTTATCCAGTTATCAAGTACTGGCCTGCTATATGCTACCTGCGTGCTAAGGCACTTGGACTCTTTCCTCATTGTATCCTGCTTACTAATCTGCTGTACCATCACAGTTCCATGGTGCCAAGACTCAGCATTTATACTATTGACATTCCTTTCCTCTATTCTAATGTATGGTTCCACTGATTCACCACACTACCCAGAGGTCCGCACCTCTGGTAAGTGTAGCTACACCTGGTAAATTCTGGGTAAAACTCCTAGTGCCCGTGACACTAGAGAGTCACTTAGGGAGTCTTTGACTACATATCTTGCAACTAATTCTCCTGTAGGATACCTCCGTCTTCAACTTTTTGGTGTACCCTCAAAGCAGTGTTGAGGAATACGGCTATCCAGACGGGAGCGAGACTTAAATGCACTTCCCTACAACTTCAAACAAAGTTGGAGACGGAGCTTTCTTTTGTTGAGTCCGTTATCAAGGTACACACCCTCAGCTTATCTCATGACACGTATTGGCCAAATTAAGTCCGCACTCCAAAAGCTTCTCCTTACCCGCACACAACAGGCAATGAGCAGATTACGGCAAAAATTTTATATCTCTAGTAATAGAGCAGGTAGAATGCTCGCGAGAAAACTTAGGGACAAAAGGGCCCAAAACCGCATAAAATACCTGATAGACAAAAATGGTACGAGAATTTCCAATCCTAAGTCTATTGCCGACACCTTTGCAAAATATTATTCCAAATGATATAACCTGTCGGAGTCTTCTAGTACCTGTCACGGGCACTAGGAGTCTTTGCCCAGGATATCACCAGATGATGGACTTACCAGAGAAATAGAGTTGGTGCTATGGTTCTCTGGTAGCAGGGTGACAACGGAACAGGAGAAACAGCAGATGGTGAGAGAATGCTCGAGGAAAGTCTATGACTAGCAGCAGCTGGTAATGAGTAGATGAATGTACACGAGGAACCAGATGGACAAGGGAACGTGAGGAAAGTCAGTGGTCTGCGTATAACAAGTTGTACCACTGCTATAGTGAGGAGGAATGTCCAGGAGTAGCGAGGAGGTAGTGAGAGTCAGCGGTCTGCGTATAGCAAGTTGTACCGATGTCTATAGTGAAGGAATGGATTCCAGGTGAAGGTAGGTAACGGGGAAGTCAGTGGTCTGCGTATAGCAAGTTGTACCACTGCTTATGTGAGAGGATACTTGAAACTGGTGACACGGGGAACAGGAGTCAGTGGTCTGCGTCAGCAAGTTGTACCACTGCTATATATCTGTGAGGAGGGGAACGAGGAGATGAATGTAAAGCAGAGTATACACGGGGCACACAGAACTTGATCCCAAGATGATATCCACAATACAACGATAACTGACAAGCACTGCTTGAGGTATACAAAGTCACAATAACTATCCAGGCAATAGGAAACAAAGTCAATAGTAACAATAGCTTCAGTGGATAGGAGGCTCCGGAGGAGAACACAACTCAGTCCAGATGGATATGCAATATACAAGCAAAGTCAATGGAAAGTATGCATACCGCGGTTCAGGAGAGCAGGCTGTCAAAGAGACGTGCAGGGATACCTGAACGGCTGAAGGCCGGCAGGAGGAGAAATCACTGGAGGGTGGAAGCAGTAATCAGGTTGGTGCAGCGCACAGCAGGTAATCCAGAATCCACAAAGCAATACTCAGGAAGCAGTAGTATGTGGAACTGGAAACATGAAGAACACGGGAGAGTTGAGGCTGTCTGGTATCCAGTAGTAGAGGTGGAGGCAGCGGAGAGCTGACACGATCAAACCCAGGAGAGTTGAGACGATCAGGAACTCTGTAGCAGTAACGGAGGCAGTGGATAGGAATCAGCTGAGTGCAGGCACGATGAACACAGGAGAGTTGAAGTGAGCAGGAACTCTGTAGAAGTAACGGAGGCAGCGGATAGGAATCAGCTGCGTGCAGGCACGATGAACACAGGAGAGTTGAAGTGAGCAGGAACTCTGTAGAAGTAACGGAGGCAGCGGATAGGCATCAGCTGAGTGCAGGCACGATGAACACAGGAGAGTTGAAGTGAGCAGGAACTCTGTAGAAGTAACGGAGGCAGCGGATAGGAATCAGCTGAGTGCAGGCACGATGAACACAGAAGAGTTCAAGTGAGCAGGAACTCTGTAGAAGTAACGGAGGCAGCGGATAGGAATCAGCTGCGTGCAGACACGAGGAACACAGGAACACCTTCAGCGGCTCATGGGGAATGAGACTCCAAGATCAGGCAACCAGGTAATGATCACAGGTGGTTTAAATAGGGAGGGTTGCCTGATCATCCAATCAATAAAAGCAACAGGTACTGAAGGTTTGAAAGGGCTGCACATGCGCAGACCCTCAGGATGGCGGACGGCCACGGTTCCTGGATACACGGGAAATGGCACTCACAGTCCGGTGAGTGACAGTACCCCACAGCCGACTCAATTGCTAACTGAAAGCTTCTTAAGCAGGCTCAAGCTTCCATCATTAGACCCGGATATTATAGAGACCATTAGTGCCACGTGGACCCAACTGGAGATTTGGTCGGTAATTAAAGCACTCCCATCAGACAAAGCCCCCGAATCTGATGGGTTTATTAACCTATTCAATTCTATGTTTCAGTCTGAACTTAATCCCTATTTAGAAAGATTGTTTAATGAAGGTTCCCGGCTGGGTCACTTTCCAGGGGAGATACTTGAGGCTAGAATAGTGACGATACCCAAGCCGGGTAAGGATCCGTCAGTGTACCAAAATTATAGACCTATTGCTTTACTTAACTCTGATATAAAGATATTTGCTAAACTAATTGCAAATCGCCTTAGCCCCCTAATTCCATCATTAATACATCCAGATCAGGTGGGTTTTGTCACGGGTAGGCAGGCAAATGATAATACTCGTAGAACAATTAACATACTGGAACAAGTTGATAAATCCTCTGAGAAACTATTAATGTTATCCTTAGATGCAGAAAAAGCCTACGACAGGCTGCATTGGGGATATATAGGAGAGGTCCTTATCCGATTTAGCTTTAGTCAAGTAGTCCTGAATTCTATCATGGCACTATACAATGCTCCATCTGCATTAGTTTATAGTAATGGTTTTACTTCAGTCAAATTTTTGATCACCAACGGTACTAGGCAGGGATGCCCCGTCACCCCTCATATTTGTGTTGGCAATAGAACCTTTAGCGGAAAAATTAGACAGCATACTCAGTTTCCTGGGGTCACTTTGGCTTCATCCTCCCACAAACTTTTGTCTATTCGCTGATGATACTTTACTGTATGTTACCAGACCGGAAGTCTCGCTGCCGATCCTTCACGACCTGCTACTTAGATTTCGTGATGCATCATTCTATAAATTAAATACCTCTAAAATAGGTGCTCTACCTGTTAATATATTGTGCCCTCCTCTGACTCATTTCAAGGCATCCTATCCGTATTCTTGGAGAACCACCCAGGGGCGGGCTGGGCCGGGGGGCAGGGGGGCACCGCTCAGAATTTCCACTTTTCGTGCCGGGGGGTAGGCCGGCCGGCCGCCCCCCCGATGCAATTTCTCTGGATTTTTTTTTCAGCGCACAGGTGGCCGCATCCCATGACACGGGATGCGGCCATGTCATCAATGACATGGCCGCATTCCGTGTAATGAGATGCGGCCATCTGTGTGCCCCCCTGCCTGCAGTATCCCAGCCCGCACCTGGAACCACCACGATATTGTATCTAGGGATATTGATTACTCCACATATAGACTCTTTAATTGAGGCAAATTATGTTCCATTACAGTTACAATTGCCTAATTTAACAAAGTTGTGGCAGTGCAGCGAGATATCCTGGCTTGGCAGAATTGCTGCTTTCTAAATGTCAATGCTTCCCAAATTCATGTATCTGTTTTGCACAATTCCCCTTTAATCTTATCTAAATTGTATATGGATAAAATTTGTCATGTTATGACATCTTATGTGTGGATGGGGAAACCTCCAAAGCTTTCCCATACAGCTATGACATGATCCAAAAGAATGGGTGGTCTGGTCCTTCCCGATTTAGCTAGATACCAGGAGGCAGCCATACTTGCGCAACTCCGTGATTGGTCTCTCCCGACTGCTCATAAACCATGGGTAGATTTAGAAAGAGAGTTTGTCCAGGCCTTTCCATTGTAAGATCTTTTATGGGTCCCTAAACTTTGGTGCCCATCCTGATCTAAATTCCCTACACTCATAAAAGATGCACTACTATTGTGGGATAAGGCTTTGAAGTCTACGGGAATTATGACTTTCCATACCTCTTACCTCTCCTTCTTAGCCCTGGCAAGGCTCATAACAGATCTTAATCTTAATACATGATTCGCTAAGGGGGTTACAACTGTTAAATCATTGTTTTCAGACCAAACTATATTATCCTTTTCGCAATTACTGGACCAGTTCCATAAAGCAAACCAAGACTTTTATAAATATTTACAGGTCCGTCATTGGTTAACTTCTTTACAATCTCAACAACTCCCCCTGCAACAACCTCCCTCGCACATCAATGCTTGATTAACAACAGGGGCAATCAGAGTGGCCATTTCTTTTTGGTATACGATCCTTATTTCTGGGAAAGAATCGTTGAAACTACCTTCCCAAAGTGCTTGGGAGAGAGACCTCGGTCTAGAATAGGACGAGAATCAATGGGACAATATCTTTCATAATGCTTATAGGATGTCTAAGTGTTTGAACCATTCTGAGATGTTTTATAAACAACTCCATAGACTATATCTGACCCCTGACAGGCTTCATAAGATGTGGCCAACACACTCTAAGGCATGATGAAGGAACTGTGGGGTGACGGGAGATATCATACACATGTTCTGGAGCTGCCCTGTTGTCAATGGTCTGTGGATTGAACTGTATGCTCTGGTAGCCCAGATTATTAAGACTTCAATTCTTTTTACCCCAGAGGTGGCATTTCTATAGTTATTACCCTCGCAATTATCTTATGGAGAGCGAATGTTGCTGGCCATATATTTATAGCAACTAGGGCAGTGATCGCTCAAGCATGGAGGTCCCCTTCCCTTCCCCATGTTGCCAAGGTAATATCTAAAACTCAACTAAGCTGTGATATGGAAACACTGGGCATTCCGTAGTCTTCCGCCTCAGCCTCACCATATATGATATGGTTTATATGGAATGATTATATAACTCAATACTCAGGCCCTCAAGACAAGGTAAATACACCAGTGTCTTCTTCACAGTAATGCCTTCACATGAGTAAATGCAGTGACAGCATGTGTAATCTGATTAGACCATCAATTTATACAATGTAACTATTGGAATACTTTATATAAACTTGTACTTTTTCTTTCCTAATACCCTCCCCCTTCCTCTCCCTACTTTTTGGTTTGTTTTTATTTATACTATGTAAACTGTAAAATTTCAATAAAAACTCTTATTGAGCAAAACAGTACCTCTTTATTAAAAAAATGTTTAGAACAAAATTAGTGTGTAATTTAAAAAAAAAAAAAAAAAGACTTGGCATATTTGGGGCTACCATTACTCCTACTTCAAAATTGCAGGAATACAAAGGTGACAAAATTACATATGACAATAATCTCATTAATAAATTCAGATGATGGGTGAGAAGTTCAATGTCCGTAGCTTCTACTACACTGACTGATGACACAGTTAACAAATCTCTTATGCTTGCAGAAAATTGTTTGGCAAGTATAGATTTCACATTATAATATAAAGACCTCTAGGCAGATACTATTGGGCACCCATGGATGGACTAAATATTTGTAAGTATTTTTAGCACCACATAGAACAGTGGAATCAAATGAAACTCCATAGTAAGGTGTTTTTCATTTTTTTTATCTAATTTTATCTTTTTATTAAATGGTAATAAATGATATTCTAACTATTGGTTTAATGTAACATTTCTAAAATGTTTTTACCCTTTTTAATACATGCACAATGCCATTTTATTTAGGTTTTGATGACCTTACAAGAAGTAGTAAAGTCCAGACCCAACTACTATATGTTGGGAACTCCACATAGTCCTTAATTTGATGGCCAAGGAAAGGAGGGATATGATTTAAGACACAGGGCTAGATTTACTAAGATGTGGGTTTGAAAAAGTGGGGATGTTGCCTATAGCAACCAATCAGATGCTAGCTTTCATCATCATCACCATTTATTTATATAGCGCCACTGATTCCGCAGCGCTGTACAGATAACTCATTCACATCAGTCCCTGCCCCACTGGAGCTTACAGTCTAAATTCCCTAATATACACACACAAAGACAGAGTGACAATAGGGTCAATTTTGCTAGTAGATTAACCTATCAGTATGTTTTTGGAGTGTGGGAGGAAACCGGAGCACCCGGAGGAAAGCCACGCAAACACGAGGAAAACATACAAACTCCACACAGATAAGGCCATGGTTGGGAATTGAACTCATGACCCCAGCGCTGTGAGGCAGAAATGCTAGCCACTAAGCCATAGTGCTGCCCCTTGAAAGTCAATGATTTAGAGGGACAATTAAATGTATTGCCAAATGAAGTATGACTGTTCCACTATTAAAATTGTTTCTTCAACATGTGTCTTGTCTGAAGTTGGAATTCCTGATTCTCTAGAATACTATGTGGATTGCTGTATGTTCCAAACATAATGGACATGATTCATTAAGGCATGCATCTACCAAATTTGAGCGAAATCACTCAGCGCATGCCCAGAACTAGGAGATACATCCATGAATGCAGTCGTATGCAAAGGACACTTACTACATCAATGCATACATTAATAACAGGTGACTTAATTACATTTTGTATCTGTGCGTTTTTCTGTGAATTTATAAACCACCTAGGTATTGGACGTATCCTGCAGTGTCTTGTGTAGTAGAGCACAGCAGACCTGGCGCCAATTTCAAAGCTCACGTACCTTGAGAACTGTGCCTTGATGAATTTGGGAATTCGCAAAGCATAAACACATGCGCATAATACTAAACGCGGGTTGCGCTCAGAATACGTTCCTTTATGAATTAGGCCCAATGTCTCTGTAATGGACATGTTCTCCTTTGTAACCAGATTTAGATGATCAAACATGTATATATATAGTTGATTCATGCAACTACTATAAATAATTGTCCAACAAATGTTGGCTTAGAAGGTACAAGTAAATATTCCTGTCCATATATGTGGTTGTTACAAGGTGACAATCTATTAATGCCCACACTTTTATATATGCATATATTATAATTGAAGGCTCATATATAAAGTGTTTATAAAAATAAAATGGCACTCTCCAACCATAGGAAATATATATATATCACAAAATACAATGGATTTAACTGGATATTTCTATTTAAGTGTGAGACATGGACACCAAGCCTTGTTTTAGTTAACACAATATTTGTTTATAGCTTCATAAGACACAAAATTAATTGTTGTGACCATCTAAGAAATGAAATATTTTTTTATTGCTTAGAGTAATGTTTATATTGCATTGATTGCTGTCAAATTAATGTATTGGGTTATTCAAGTAACAAGTAAGCTTTTAGATAATTATCTTCACTACTGTATTGTGTTTAATATTTGTGAGATCCTATCTCTAAATCCCACCCCAATAAAAGCCTATCCTGACATAGCAATAGTCTGTCTTACTTCCTCAAGGTCTCTGTCCAGCTGGGGTCTAAGACTTCTGGATATTACCAGTTGCATTAATAAAATGAAATAATTTTTAAGACATGGAGCGTGCTCAGTGAAAATGCTCTTGGTTTCCTTCACTTTTAACAACTGCTAAGAAAATTAGTGGACTACTTAAATTCTTGTCTGAAAATCAGTTTCTGCCATAATATTGGCTCTTTTGTCTGTGATTCCAGCTTCTCTGTGTTTTAACCCTGCTTATCTATGACCATACTAAACCATCTACTCCTGGCTTGCTGCTGATTGTGTGTGCACCCGGATTTGGTAAACCTTGATTTTAAACTTTTAGATTACTTATATAAGACAAGACCGAGAGACTTTTTGTATCTGCTTCTTTTTGTGCCTCATTATACTTGTTTCTCTCTCTGGCCTAAGAGGTTCACTACATTTGTCCTTATCTTAAGCCTTAGAGATTTACAGCTGTATATTGTGTTTCTGGTTGCTTGGATGTGTAATTATTTCACTCAGTGGGCTGTGTTTTTGGACCCCTGCCATTAACATTTAATTTAACCTGCCTGTTTGTTCACCAATAAAGAGTGTTATTTGCAGCATTTGTCTTGTTTTCATCTGCGATGCCTGAAACTCTCTATTCCCTTCCTCCCATTCTAGTGCTCTAGCTTACTCATGTTTATAAGCAAGTCGCTCAGCCCAGTTAATTTATGCTAGTATAAGTACCAGGTGTGCTATTGCACCTGATACTTAAAAATGTAATCTATGACTTAAGTGGAGCACTTAAAACACCTCTATAGAAAAGACCTATAGCAAGGCAGTGCAAATATATAAATCCCTGCTTATATCAAAATAAGAGTTTGAAGTGAGATTCAGATTGACTTCTGAAAATAATAATAGAAGGAACTTGGGAGTAGATTTACCAAAACTTCTTAAAAGGAAAGGGGATGTATTGCCTATAGTAACCAATCATATTCTAGCTATCATGTTCTAGAATGTACTATATAAATGATACCTAGAGATAAGTTCTCCACTTTTTCTTCTTTTTGAAGTTTAAGTAAATTTAACCCTTACATAGAGAAATCAGTCAGGTTCTTGATTGCATTTGTGTTGATGAAGCTGATTTTTGCCAACAAACTCAAACAGTAAAAAGGGAAACTAGGTGTGAAATTTTGCAATCCACATATTAGGCAGAGTACTGATAAAGTAAATTGATTCCAATAACATGAATTCAATTTTTAATGTGATTCTCTGACCAGTTTCATTCTGGGTTACCGTTTCAAAAATGAATTGTTCTATTTAATATTTTTTTTTATATATATAAAATGTTTGGGTTTGGGCCATAACAATTCTATGTCTATATGCTATAATTTGTGCAACTTTTACAACTAGAGAAGCATAAAGGCTATTATTATTATTATTATTATTATTATTATTATTATTATAATTAATCATCATATGTAAATCAAAAACATATTAGGCAGTGCTCTGAATTAAGGGGATCATGGCACAAACCTATTATGGCATGAAACAAGGTAAAATTACCTAAAATTCTAAGGGGTAAATTTATCAAGTTGCGAGTTTACAGTGGGTTTGAAAAGTGTAGATGTAACCTATAGCAACCAATCAGATTCTAGTTATTTATTCAGTACATTGTAAAAATGCTAGCTAAAATTGGTTGCTATAGGCAATAACTTCACTTTTCAACCCTGCCAGATACTTGCAGCTTGATAAATTTATGCCTAAGAGTGTGGGGAAAACTTGATATACAAAGTACGGTTGGATACCAGTGGTTTTAAGTGTGATATTACTCAACCAACCCATGCAACTAATTTGTTTTAGCTTTTTTTTTTGTATTACAGATTAAAAAACTAAAACGTAAAATAAAATAGAATTGGTTACTTGGGGGTATGTTACTCTGTGTTATTTAATAAGCCCAGTGGTCTTTACTACAAAACTGTATCTTTGATCACATTCCACGCTTCCTTGCAATGAGGCTCACATTTTAATCTCATCAAGAAATGAAATACACTACAATATTAATGAATTTAATACATTGTGGCTATCTACTATATAAATGCCTAGTGGCGTGTGTGAAAAAAAAAATCAAGCTGCAGCGCCACCTGCTGGGCAGAGTTATACACTGACCTATATATTTCTTGAAGGAGAAGTGACAGTTGGAAGTGGGTGGTGGTTGTCGGGGGTGACAGTGGGGAGTTTTTAACATCTTAAGTAGCTTGATGAAGGATGTGTTGATGAAGATGAAGGATGAGGTGATGGAGAAAAATGATGAGGTGGTGACATGTGGACAAAACCACGTTAAAAAAGGGCGCTTGCGTCGGGAAGTAACGCTCTTCCCCTGAGGAGGCCTGGGCTAGGCCCAAATGCATGACAAGAACCTTTTTAACATCTTAAGTAGCTTGATTTGACTAGAATGCATGAGTATCATGCACGGGTTAACTTGTAGTTGAATATGTATCATGTTACATTGGGTTGATTCTGTAGCTGCAAATCATCTGTGATATTTATATTTATTATTATTAAATATACTCATTCATTTTGGACCATTGTCTTTTCCCAAATCCTGACTACTGAGTAAAGACCTTGATGGCTCTAATACTAGTCAGTTACTTAGATCTTGTATAAACCATCAACATGCTGAAGGATTTTCTAGCACTTGTGACTATTAAGACCAACAAACAGCCACATTATCTATGCCTACATCATTATGTATGCAAAATATTATTCAATATATTATTGGGAAAAAAGCTCATCATTTGATCATTGAAAATGGATGAATAGAGTATGTTAGACATTGTAGACAAAATTATGGTTTTAATGTCAGCAACAAAATAAAGTATTACTATCTGTTTAACTTTTTAAGAACTGTTGTTCTGTGTCAAGATGAGCTATTGTTTACATACATGCAAAAGATGGTCTCATTATAATTTGATGAGCTACAGAAAGCATTTGTTAAACAGTTACAATTTTCATAGTGCTATCTAGACTTGTGTTGACTTGTGTTGTTTTCATGGCAATGGAGAAACTTAAATACATTGTTTACTGATGCATAAATCCCATAAGCACTAGCATTGCATTAACATGAATATGAAATGATGTTCTTAGTAACTACAATAGTTAGTTACTTTTATATTTGTTTAGGGATATATTATAATGAAAGGCACCAATTATATCAACAACAAACAACCACTTAGACCTAATGACCATAGAAAATATGCAAAAATAATTATGTTTTTTTTTCTAACACAGGATAACTAAACAGCATAAAATATATATTGTTTTATATTTGTTTCATCTTCATCACAGATTTTATGCTATATGATGCTGTAGTTACATTGTACAGATGACTAAGAATAGATAAGTGTTGTGTTTGTACGTAATACTGATAAGTATATGTTGATACATTTGAATGCCAAAAACCCCATAGCTCAACCAATACTTTAAGAATGCAGATGCATTCCTTTAGATTACAGACTTACAAACTCTTCCCAATGTCAGGCAGTGGCAGGCACTCCCTTGCTGCAACTCTCAAAACATATCATGACTCAAATGCTTCTTTAAACAACGTACTGATCTTTAGTATTTAGTGGAGCAATATCCTAACAGTGAACTTCATTTGTTGGTGCTGAAGTTCACTTATAGCTGCAATGGAATTCCAAAAGGTATGCAAGTGTTAGTTAGACAGCAGTGCTATTTAAAAAATTGTTTTTGTGCTCCAAGCACCTGCCTGTAGTTACCAAGGATGACAAATTTCCTGCTTCTTCTTCTAACAGCAATGAAAATAAATCTTTCAATTCCCATACCAGTAAATTTAAAAATCTCTATGTAAACATCATTTTTTTTTAATATAATGGCTGCATAAGAAGTATTAGATAAATATTCACTTCTAAGTGTAGGTTATATACCTTTTCTAGGATAGTAATATATGGTAATACAAAATATTCAGTAGTTCTTTTAACGGTAAGAGTGCATCCTAGTGAAGTCTCTGCAATTGCAATAGAAATGGACAACTCCTTAGAAATGTCGTGAATGTGACTTACATAATGTTATTGACATTTAGGACTGAATGAAAGTTCTGTCTGAAACGCTGACTAAAATTGGGCCAAGAAAATGGCACATTCTGCAGAGTATACTGAGTTTGACACAGCTCAGCTGATTATTATAATGATCAACGCATAACTTACAGCAGGGATCGAGCATTATTATATGTTTCCTGACAGGTCTATCTGTGTCCAGGTCTAAATGGGCCTCATTTACTTGAACAAACCCTTATTGTACTTTGCCTATTCTTGCACAGCCCTTACCTCCCCCAATACCCCTTTATAAGCGGAAGGCGTTGTATAGGCAAGATGTGACTGATTCTGCATATAGACTCAAGGGTAAGTCTTTGTTTCTGGGAATGTGCAGTGAAAGGTGTTTATATAGTTGAAATGGGTGAATTGATTCAAGTGATTCTGAAATATGATTCAGCTATTCGTAAATCACTCCAGATTTGTCCTAAATTGCCCAATAATAATAAGTAAAGTAGCAAGCTGAGGGCTTTCAAAATTATGTGTTGGATCTCCAAATAGGCACTTACCATTAGGGGATAAGTTTCCTGGTGTTTACATTAAGCCAGTCAATAAGATGTCCCTGGGAGATTTTGTTTACTTTGTATAATTGCAGGGAGCAAGCAGGGGCGGGCTGGACCGGGGGGGCAGGGGGGCAGCGGGCCCCCAGGCCGCTCAGTCTAACGGCTGTTTGGGCCGCCCCGTGTCCCCCCCCGGATGACGCGGGGGGACGGGGTCATTTAGACGCGGCCGCATCGCGTGTCATGTGATGCGGCCGCCTGTGCGCCCCCCGGGCTGATACATGCCAGCCCGCGCCTCGGAGCAAGGAATGCTGGGTCTTTCTATTCCTGATTTTTGGCTGATAAGGAGCCTCTCCATAAGGGGCTTGTATCTGGTGATATCTTTATCTGTGTCAACTGTATTTCATGACTTTTCTCATCTGTTCTCTTACTGTCTGCCACTGTCTGTTCGACCCTTCTGCTACTGGCATGCCCTTTTTGTTATTCTCCATCCGTTTTCTCATATATATATATATATATATATATATATACATATTTGTCTGGGACAGTGTAAGGTCCAATACAGACAAATAAGCAGCACATTTTAACCAATTTAACTCATTATCATAAAATGCTTCATGCAATCTGAAAATCCCAAATCAGTTGTCTTTATCCTCTGCAACACACCCTATAAGAAAAAATGCTGTGCTGTGGAATGTTAAAAATAAATAAATAAAATAAATGTGGTTATGATCACTGATTCACTACTATATGCCACAGCAGTTTGTTTATCTTAGCAATTAATATTTTCAGCACCTGGCTTGTCCGATATTCCTTTTGCTTCCCCTTTTTCCTAACTCACATTTTCCTCAAAATGCCCCGTCCATGCTGCGCCAGCAATCCCCTTGCCCGATTCACTTAGGGTTTCCGCCGTCGTACCGGGAGTGGTCACCTGGCCACGCCCCTATCCCTTCTGCCTGCGGCTATCTTACCCAGTTGCTGGGGAAAAGACAGTAAAACTCCAAGCTTTGGTCCAGGCTAACAGAGACACAGCTAGTATGCCGAGGTGTGACATACAATCAAATCCTGCTCACAGTTCAACAGCAACAGAGGTTCCAGTTTAGAGTTCCCAGGTGCTGGCTGTTAAACCACCACCCGCACTTGCTAGTGCATGCTACGGTGCCCAGAGTCTGTCCCCCCTCAGGCCTGTGGACTGGCAAAGATATAGAGTGCGCTCTGGACCTAGGAGAAATTGCCCCAGGGAGAAAAATGCAGCCACCTCTTCCATTTTCCTGCTATTCTCCCCAGGTATCTGTAACCCCCCTTTGTATCCCCCCACAATCAGCTTTCTCTGGTTTGGGAGCACCTAGTGCACAGTTGGTCCCTCATGTGTCAGCATACTACGGCCCTCCCCTATCCCTTTTCATCCTCCCTCAGAGACTGCGGCCTCCTCGTCCCACAGTGTCCTGGCCTGTCCTTCCTGCATTAATCAGGATGTCCCATTTTCCCTGGGCTCCCAGAGTGGTCCCTAAATTATCCCATTCCTACACTGCAGTCCACCCAGAGGACCCCTCAGCAATGGATAGCCTCCTCTCCCCTCCTCTTCTCAGGATTCCCCCCTTGTTGGTCGAGAAACCTCATTAGCATGGCCTCTCATCATCACTGTCATCAACATTTAATTATATGGCGCCAACATGGCGAGTTTCCTATTGCAAAACCTACACAGTGTTTGGCGCAGAGCGTCCTGTTACCGATTTGTCGGTCTTTAATGTTTTTACTTTGTCAGTATTACAGGCGCAGCAAGGGCCAGATGTAGCTCTGGTTCAACAGACGTAAGAGAGCGATGGGACGCATGAATGACAGCGCCTCTCCAGTGAGTATGATGCACCTACTATATGTTCCTAATCTATACATTTTAGGTCATTTTTAAATACTATTAACTGCTCTCTGATTCTGCCGGGGTCCTCACACATAGGGGAGTTTATGCTGCATTCAATTTTTGGCTGCATAATCGCAAGCCTGAATTATGTGTGCCGCTGTACACCTGTGGCCCAGGGTTTATTGTAGATGACAAACCTAAGGGTGGTGGATCATGAGTCCCCACCGCGATAGCAGCCAATTTTCAAATGGCAGGCTGGCACGGGTTTCGTTATCCCCATAACTGAGAAGGGAACTTTTATCAATAGGAGGGATAAGATTCAGATTTACAGACAAATAACTAAAGCAATGAATAGTTTTGATAATGTTATAAACAGAATTTGTTATTCATGATTATCCTGTTGACTATTAACATGTTTTTTCCTTTCATCATAGGCATAGCTTGCATGCATCTGTGTAACTACCTTCATACAATGTTAATCATAAATTTGTACGCCATTCTGTTTAGCGGATTTGAAAGTTTAAGATAGGCTCACATTCGGTCAGGTGTATTGGTGAGTTGCCTGGGATTTGTGTGATACACGTTTAGTGCCCCCTTGCTGTCGGCTTTTAGTTTTTCCCTGGCGCAGCATATAATGTGATCGCTGTGTCGGTTAGACTCTGGGATCCTGCCATTAGGTGTCGATGCTGATGGTGCGCAATTTTGGTATTCAACGTGACTTCATTTGTTATTGTGATTTTGGGTTACAAAGCAGACACGGCTTGGGAAGTATGGTGTTGATACCCCTACCCTCCATGTTGTTACTTGAAGTCCTGGACCCTATGTCCAATGAGCCATCCGTGGTGTTTTTGCAGTGCATCTATGTTAATCTTAATACCCCGAGGGTCTTACACAATTTCAAGTTAGTTTTTTTTTTTACATTGCCCATTGTGTAACCGCTATCTGCACACACCAGTATACTGACTATTATGGGTGCTATTTTCTGTCACTGAGATGTGTCATTAACTCATATTCGGGGGAGAATATTATATAGCCCCTTTAATGAGCTCTCCTGTGCCTGCCCCCTCCCCCCTTTGGCCCAGCCTGCTGACTTACCTGTTTTGTCCATTCTTTAAATTGTGTCACACAGCCTAGCAACTTCTGGTTAACAACAATTTTGCATTTGAGCATTTATGCCTCCATTCAGTAAATACTGTGGGTATTACCTCCGACATGAGTACCCATCATCATTTGTAGTTTAAGGACATTGTGTGTAGTACTATTGGATGAAGTGTAGCATCGTGGTATGCCTAAGTGCAGTCCCTTCCTCAACACACTTTACACTTGTTGATAAATTGGATAGGACTTGTTATAACTCCTAGCATCGGGTGCTGCATTAGTTTTAAATATCATCTATCAGGCTCTTTCGTGTTATACACATTATACACCGCTTGTTACTCACAAGCCCTTTAATACCGAGGACAGATTATACCAATATTCTGGACGGTGGTGCCATAATGAAATCATAGAGGCTTACCCTGTATTTCCCGTCACGCCATGTACATACGTTGCTGACACACAGTCTTATGTTCCCATGGGATGAAATTCATATTTTACAGCCTAGCGCTATAGGTGTGTTAAAGGCAATAGACCTTTTGCCACCTGTAAAATCCCTTCTAATTTAGGTATACAGTGCACACTGGAGAATTTATCTGAGACACACAGTTGTCTGGAATAATCAGTTCTATTTTACTGAAACTGGTATACTAATATTTATACAGAAAAACATGGCATTCCCTGTGGTTACATAGTGTTATAAGTAACACAATCCTTTACGTTGTAGTTATGACCTTCGATCAATTGTACAAAGGCATCTGTAAATCATTCTTACTAAAGCTGGGTACACACTACAGAAATTTCGACCAACTTTTTATGCCAAGCGATTTTACATGCGATCGATGGTCCGATCGCTCGGTCCATGGACTGCATACACACTAGCCTTGTTTAGGACGATAAAGGGAAGAGCGGACGTCCCTTTAGCGACTTTTTACAGCCATGTTGTCGTGAGCAATGACTGTAATTTCGTACTCACTGTTGTGGATCAGTCGGAAGTTTATACACACTTCACAGCGGAAATGAGATTGGAACGAAAATATTAAACGGTACGACCAACCAAATGAGGCGATAATCGTCCATTTGGGCAGACTTTCGACCATCGTGTCACTACACACACTGACCCGACTTTTGAACGAGCGGTCGTATGTTAATTGTTTGAGCCGATTATTGGACGAAAACAGTGTAGTGTGTACCCAGCTTTAGAGCAGGACAGACAGCTTATCTTGCTTATCTTTACCGAAAATGAGTTATATCTAAGTTTTTGAAGCAAAACCCGCTCATCCTTAAAACAGAAGTAGTTAATCTAATTGGAATTCCTTTAGCTATGGGTTCTGTAGTTAATCATTTTTACCTTATTGGCTTCAACATTAACTATTTCTATGGAAGCTATATATTGCTTACTTAAAAAGATCATACTTTCTTTTACATTTCCCTTCTAATGATCATCTTAATTAAGCCTTATCTGTCCCTACCTAGACAAAACTACCCACATATACCTTACTTTCCCCTATCCAATCTAACAATATGATAGGGTTGGAACCACAGTTTCATTCCTGTAGTATGTATAAGTAATTTTGCCAATAGCTAACCCTATAGCTATGTATACTTGTGTTCACACAAAAAAAGAAACAAAACCAAAGACTAAATTGGAGAGAAAGATAGGGAGAGTAAACAAAAGTATATCATTAATAATCAATAGACATCATTCAATATGTCATATTGTTCGATTTCTTCATCTGAGCCTTCCTGCATATCTGAGACATAGTCCATATAATAAATGTTCTCATATTTCTGTGGGTTGTTTGTTGACAAGTTGACACTCATACCAGGCTTCTTACAACAGGAGGAGGATAACATTTTCTGAATTGCCCTTATCAACAACTTGACAATTAAAAAGAGAGCAAAAATTAGCAACAATCCTTGTATTATCATTTGAATTATTCCCATAACACATCCTCCTAAACATTTGAACCAGTTAGCCAGGTTCAACCATGGCAACCAGCCCTTTGTGATAAGATCATATTCAGGATCATTATGTTGTTTCCTAAATTCCTACTTGAGTCTTTTTACTTGTCTAATGTGCGCTTCTATAGGTTCACCAAAATTATCAGCAATATAGGAACAATAGGCTGGGCCAACCAGCTGGCACATTTCTCCTTGTGCAGCAATCAAATAGTCAGCTGATGTTGTCTGAGGATCTTCACATGATATTTTAAAATCTCAGAAGTTATCTTCAATATATGATCTATGATATGATCAATCTATGATATGATCAATATAGTATCTGGTCAGTCACATTATCAAATAATTTTGCGAAGGCTTCCATATTCTGGGTATTTTGTACTGATCCTCAAAATATGGATAGAGATAATCCCATCTTACTATACCACGGTTGGTATATTAGGTCATGTGCTCATGCTTTACTCATTTTTACTGTTCTTTTGGCCCTTAAGTGAGTTGGACTGTATGTGAGATCTATGCTTTTCTGAACCCATGTGGCTGGAGTTATTCTGGCTAAACTACATGTTCCCTTGCCACCTATTGTTAAGAACTTATACGCCTGGTGGCCACAAACATAATTGTACCCCTCGGGTAACTTCTCCTGTCCTCCATTAACAATATCAGAACCACAGTCATTTGGATGTAGTTCTGCTTGGACACCACCTTGCAGATGCTGCCAATGTTTTTTTTTTTTTGCATCATCATCACTCCATAACTTAATTCCCACTGTAGTTTGATTTAACTCTTGTTCCCAGTATTCACTTTTTTTCTTGTATTGGAAATAGGGTCGAGCTTGGGTGATGTTATAAAATGTCAAGCTCACATCCTCATTAATTTTACCCAGTCCAACATTTGATGTATTCGCTCTGATACGTTTTTATTTACTAGGTGACTGTGTGGTACATATTTGTACCTGCTCATATGAGATTTTTCCTGATTTCTCAGCCTTCCACCATGGAGGTAAGGTTCACACTACCACATATAATGATACCTTGGTGTTATTAAGCCCTTGACCTGTTGGCACAGCTAAGTATGGCATGGTTTTTTGTTGATGTTGGGGAATGTGTGCAATTCAGCAATCACAAACATTTCTCAGTGTTTCAGCAAAGGTATAATGCATGTTCACAAACTTATTATCCCAA
This sequence comes from Mixophyes fleayi, assembly GCF_038048845.1. NCBI lineage: Eukaryota > Metazoa > Chordata > Amphibia > Anura > Limnodynastidae > Mixophyes > Mixophyes fleayi. The sequence goes on along the minus strand of NC_134403.1, from coordinate 163,336,362 downwards.
GTCTCCTGCAAATGTGCATGTAGCTTTGCTATGCTGCAATTATGATACATTAACCTCTTATCAGTATTTGTTTCTTGTGTGTAATGGTCTAATAAAAAGAACCATACTAAAACTGCAGTTGCAAAAGACATAAGCCCAGCACAAATCATTATTTTAGCAACAGTAGACTCCTTTTGTTCTATCTGTTTTAGACCCATTACTTATTGTTTAATGCAGAAGGCTGCTTATTCTCCTGCAGTGGGAAGTGTGGATCCACAAATCTCATCTTTCCATTTTCACTGAAATAGGTGTGGTCAATAACACTTAGAAAAGGGCCTTCAAATCTTTGCTCAAGTCCTTTCCTGACAGTCTCCTGGCTCAGAGCTCCCTCGATTTGATCAGGGTCTGGAATTGAAGCAAAAACCTGATGGTGGATTTTAGTTCGTTCTTTTTAAAGATTTATCATATAATCTGTCAGATCACCATATTTATGCTGTAATCACTGTGAAAAATAGCATCTGAACCTAATGGGGGTTCCAAACAGTATCTCATAGGGAGTTAGTTTAGTTTTAGTATTTGGGGTATTCCTTACACCTAACAATGCTAGTGGTAAACACTCCAACCATGTTTTATTAGTCTCATAGCCATCATTTTCTGTAGTTTTAATTTGATAGTACCATTCAACCTTTCAACTTTCCCACTACTCTGTGGATGGTATGGTGTGTGGAAAGCCTGTGTGATGCTTACCTCACCTAGGATGTGGCCTTGAATTTCCTCTGTAAAGTGGGTACCTCTGTCACTCTTGATGACCTCTGGGACCCCATATCTGCAGACCACTTTAGCTAGAAGTTTCTTTGCTACAGTTTTTGTGTTTGCTGTTCTACAAGCCCACGCTTCTTGCCAATTGGAAAAAGATCTATGCAGACCAGGACATACTCATAGCCCGAGACCTTTGGTAGCTGTATGAAATCTATCTGTAATCTTTGAAAGTGATAGTAGTTCTTGACAGTGTGTCTCTTTGGTACAGGCACAGTTTTACCTGGGTTATTAAGGGCACATATAGTGCAACCAAATGCATAGGCCTCAGCTGCCTGGGAGAAACCAGACGCAATCCACTTTTTCCTAGCATGTTAACCATGGCATCACGTGATATGTGAGCCTTTCCGTGTAAGAGCTGAGCCATGATGGAATAGAGTGACTGGGGCATGCAGTAGCAATGTCCTGCCATTAACATCCCTTGGCCCTCAGTTGCTCCCAGTTCTTTCCACTCTCCCAATTATTTTGGGGAGACCTGGCTCTGCAAAGTTTTAAATGTTTCAAAGTCAAATGATTCAATACTCGCTGTAATGACTGGGGTATGTAAGGGCTTTATAACTGTTGCCTTTGCTGCTTGATCTGCTAGGTAATTACCTTTGGTCTGCTACTTGTCTGGATAACTGTAATGCTGCAAAAAGTGACCGTATGTAGTCTGGATTCTTTATGGATTTACCTTCAGATCCTACAAAATCTCTGCTCCTCCATATAGGGCCATAGTCATGAGCTATCCCAAAAGCATAATGTGAGTCAGTGTACATGATGACCGTCTGCCCTTCAGCATGAATACAGACTGAGGTCAGAGCTGCTAGTTCTGCCTGTTGGGCTGAACAATTTGTAGGTAGTGGTTTCTGTATCAGTATGTCTGTTTCTGCAGTGACTGCATAACCTGTGTGTGGGGTACTTTCTGTCTAGTACTATGAACCATCCACAAAGAGCTGCAGGTTAGATTTAGGTATAGGAACATCACGTATGTGGGGAGTACTGGCTGTTTCTTGATTCAGTAACTCAAGACAATCATGACTGTTATAAAAAGAAAAAAAGAAAGGTTATTTTCTGTGTCTGCATCTTCTCCTGTGACCTCTGATTTAATCTCAATTTTCTCCCCATCATATGCCTACCCTGTCACTGTTCTCCCCTATTTTGAACTCAGGAAGAGTATTTTAGTTAGAGATGGGCGGGCTCGGTTCCCCGAGAAGCGAACCCGCCCGAACTTTGCCTATCGGAGTACCGAGCCGAGCAGACTCGGTACTCTCCCACCCGCTCGGATTCCAAATCGAGGCCAAACGTCATTGTGACGTCGTTGGATCTCGGGGCTCGGTTCTCGCGATAATTGAAAGTTTTAAATACCTGCCTCCACAGCAACCCATCGCCATTTGACAGAGGGACAGAGCAGGGTGTAGTCACAGGCTGATTAGAGCAGGGACAGAGAATATACCTTATTCTTCAACCAATTCTGATAACAATTCTGATAACAATTCTGATTACAATTCTGATAACAATTGATAGAGAAGAGAGGAGGATAGAGGAGTCTTTTTTTTCAATATTTGGCACTACAAGTGCTTTGGCGTGTCCCCCATTCTTTTGCATTAATATTTCTGGCTGTCAAAAGTCCTATTTGTCAGCAGTCTCAAAAAATATTTTTTAGCACTCAAGTGCTTTTGGGGTGTCCCCCATTCTTTTGCATTAATATTTCTGGCTGTCAAAAGTCCTGTTTGTCAGCAGTCTAAAAAAATTATTTTTAGCACTCTCAAGTGCTTTTGGGGTGTCCCCCATTCTTTTGCATTAATATTTCTGGCTGTCAAAAGTCCTGTTTGTCAGCAGTCTGAAAAATAATTTTTAGCACTCTCAAGTGCTTTTGGGGTGTCCCCCATTCTTTTGCATTAATATTTCTGGCTGTCAAAAGTCATATTTGTCAGCAGTATCTAAAAAAAATTGTAGCACTACAAGCGCGTTGGGCTCATAATGGATTCAAAGCAGTCCACATATGAGCAGAATCAGCAACCAGGTTCTGTCACCAGTCCTGATGGTAGTGTTCCCAGTACGTCCTCTGGGAAAGGTGATATCAAACTACACAGTCTTTTGAAATCAGTCAAAAAAACACACACCCAAAAATGTTTTCCCGTGTTGAAGCGCAAAAGAAGTGTAACTGAGGAAAAGTTAAGTGCCGATAAAAAAAAATTGCCAACATGCCATTCTATACACGCAGTGGCAAAGAGAGAATGAGGCCTTCACCTTTGTCTATTTGTGGCAGATCAACCGAGCCTACAAGTGGTGCACAACTACTGTTACGCGTCAAAGCCGAGCTGCAAGACAACAGTAAGGCATTAGAGGATAATGTTTGCTCTGAATCACAAATGACACCAATCCCTGTGGAGAGTCCATCCAACAGTGGGATGTCTAATCGTGAGCATTCTGTTATTGTACCCGTAAAGAGGAACTGTCACGAACGCGCTCCCAGCTGCCGTGACGTTGGGGTGTTTGCTGTATGAGGTCACACACGATTTCAACCCGCAGTCTCTCTCACCTATCACACAGGTTCTTAGACCTACGGAATCGCCCCCAAACACAGCGCTCTCACACCCCCCAGACACTTCAGGTACAGCCACCACCTATTGGTTATGGGCAATAGGACCCCAATATACTGTCCCACGCTGGCACACAGGCTCCTAGTTCCACAAACTAGCAAGACTCACACCAGCACCCACAGGGTTAACTCTTCACACCTCCAGACTGTTACACAAATGTACATACAAGCACACACAGTTTGTTAATCAAATGTATCAACCAATCACACACTGGGTAACCTGGATAAGCAATCTCTCTTCTACACAGGCTATGGATTCTTTAGAGTATCAAGGACGCAACTTATTAAATTTTAGATTTAATATACAAAAGGTACAGGGCATACAGATATAAAGAAAAATAATGAATAAACAAATAATAAATTTGACATAACAAGCAAAACAGTTTAAAATAAAAGAGATAACGTACAGAGCATTACTTACATATAATAATCTGTATGCCTGGGGCAGGCAGAAATGATGGACAGTCCTTCAATTAGATTGATCCCCAAAAGTCTGACAATTTGTTCCCTCAGAACACAGATTTTTAAGCAACCTCAAATGGGTGCGGCATTCACAGGGGCAGGGTTAATGCTAATCGGGGTTGTGTCCTGGGACACCTTTTCAAACCAAATTTACCTGTTGACTGATTTATTAACCAATTCTACAATGTGATATATTTGTCCTGGACAGCGTTACATCGATCCAATTTTATCATTAACCAATCCCCTATGACTTTGTACATCTTTTCATATCAAACATGCCTAAGTACAGGGCATTCGCAGAGCTTCCACTCCTTTTCTTCATTTTTCTGTGGGGCAGAATTCTTAATTTAACATATGAGCTGCCCTTCCTCATGCTATTGAGGAATAGGTGGTTGATCTCTGCTTTTATTGATTTTAAGTGGCATATTTTAAAACGGAATTCTTTCTGTCTATACAGTAATACATATAGGCTATGTTATCCCCTGGCCTCATTGAGCCAGACCACATGCTGAGCGGTACCTACAAGTCTATTCAAGTGTCACAAGCAAACAGTGCTATGTCCTGGAAGCTGCTAACAGTGGCAGGCTTATCTCCTCACACTGGGATGTAAAAACCTCCAAACACCATTACATCAGACTCTGCGTCTTTTACTGTTACACTAGCTTATCAATGGATTCATTTGATACAACCTATTTACCCTGCAGTTATGAATTATCCCTTGTAAATAACTGCAAGCTCTCTAATTTACACCTAGGGGTTAGTTTGTGTTTATGTGGGGATGTCTCTGGTGGAGACCCCCGCCAGCGATGTGTCCCTGGAGGGACAGAAGATGTCAGAGCCGGTGCCCGTGAAGAGGGCGAAGATATCCGGCAGCGCTGTGCCCCTGGAGGGGCTGAAGAGGTCCCTGATGGTGCCCAGCAGGAAGAAAGAAGAGAAGAGGAACTTACCCGTCCATCGATCCAGCGGCGGTGAGTATAACTTCTTTCTTGCAGGTCCTGTGCGCGGGGGAAGGATGAGCCAATCAGGGCTCATCTTTCCCCGCTGGCCAATCGGCGGCCGGATGCGCGAGCCAATCGCGGCTCGCGCCCGGCCATTCAAAAGATTGGCGCCGACGCGAGCCAATCAGCGCTCGCGCCGGCTGATGACGTCACGCCGGCGACTATATAAGTCGCCGGGTGGCGCCATTTTGCCAGAAGTCCGTCGGCGGAGAAGAGAGAGGACGTCTCTGCAAGACGTCCAGCAACAAGACCAGCGGCAGCGGCGGCAGGGGGCCCTTGTAAGGGCCGTGAGCTACCCTGCCGCCAGAAGACTCCAAGCAAGCCGCCGGAGCGGAGATCGCCGGCGGGGAGCCCTTGTCAGGGCTGAGAGCGCCCCCGCCCCAGCTGCAACTGGAGACCCAGCGCCGAAGCGGAGAAGAGGCGCCGCCGGCTGGAGGGTCTGGAAGACCCGGAGAAGAAAGGAAGAAGACGGCGTGTCAAGTTGAGTATCCTGCGCAGAGCAGGTAAGTATACTCAACGTTAAGTTCGGGCACTAGGCCCGTGGGCACATTCGGGCACAAGGCCCGTGGCACTGTAAAGTAGGGGCACAAGGCCCAGGGACCTGGGCACTAGGCCCCAACGAGTTAGTGGGCCAGTAGGCCATTAGTATATATATATAAAGGGGACAAGCCCCTATTAGACAGACAGGGGCGTGAGAGCCCAGGTACAAGGGCACAAGGCCCTTAGGTAGTTAGGGGCCTAGAGGCCATAGGAAGGCCAGAGGGCCTGGTTAGGGGCTGGTAGCCCATCTGCTAATAAGGGCACAAGGCCCTCGGTTAGTTAGGAAGGCCACAGGCCTCAGGCAGGGGCTAGGACCCCTAGGTAGTAGGGCACAAGGCCCTAGTAGTGGGCTCAGAGCCCTGAGTTAGAGAGGGGGCTGAGGCCCATTAGTCAGAGCAGAAGGCTCTGTGTGTAGCTGGGCAGAGACCCATGGTGTGTAGGGCATAAGGCCCTGGTGGTGTGGTAGAGGCGTGGGAGCCTCGTGAGAGTAGGCGCGGTCCTGTGTGAGGTGAGCACACGTGGTTAGGAGGTACGGTCGAGCGTAGGCTCCTGTGGTGCTGTAGCAACCTGCTGGTTGGCTAGCAGCGGTGTGTTCGGGTAAGTAGCGGGCAAGGTACTGTATACTGTATCTATTTATTCTGTCTGTGTGGCGAGTGTAGTTTACATTGCAGTATTTTGGTGTGCTTTCTAACTGTGTCCAGGGGCAAGACGTCAGGCCCCCATTAAAGGTAGGCTCTTGTTTCCTGTGGTTTTCCTGTGCTAACCCGTGCTGTGGGGGACAAGTGTAAGTACCAGCATACACATAGTCAGGGGAGAACACATGTAGTTTCCCTGTCCCTTAGGTCCCCGGGGTCACACTGGTACCCAGAGGGGGTGGCTGAGTGAGTTGGTGGCAGTACAGCACACCTTGAGGCAGTTCCAGGGGCGGCCGTGGTTCTGATCAAGGGTCCTCAAGGCCGGTTCCGTGCAGGTGGACCTGTGGTTCCGGACGTAGGGACACGTGTGAGATACCCGAGTACAGGCAGTCGGGCGGTTCAGTTCGATCGGCTGTTCCGTGCGGCAGTCGGCCCGCGGGTTAGTGTGCTGTTTTACTGAGCCTCAGCCGGGCTTAAAGAACCCGTACTTAGGGCCTGTGTGTGACTCCATAGCAAGAAGGCAGCTTCTTGGTAAGACCTGGGTGAGGGGGTTAGGAACCGCCCTCCGGTTTAGGCTGTGAACACCGGCTGGTGTTCCCCGTAGCGTGTAACTAGTAGTTCCGTTAGTGCACCACATTTAGTTAGTCCTAGTGTTTGACTTAGTTGCGTTGCCGACCATTAGAACGTTGTTAGGGTCGGGTCGCCGTTGTAGTTAGTCCAGTTTGTGGGTGCCATCTTAGTTTCACGGAGAGCGTAGAGGGAGGCTGTGTGTTCTTGTCATCCGCAGGAGTCGGGAAGGTGCAGGAGAACCGGATCGGAAGTGGGAGTGTCCCGGTGAGTATCACGCTCGATTCCCCCTTTCGGTTAGGCCCTCACCGGCAGGTGTGTGAGGTACTTGAGGCGGGATTAGTCCTCGGATTAGTCTTGGCCTTCAGTGCCTGTAGTCCCCCGCGTCTTGGCAAGAATAAAGTGAGGAGGCGGCAAGGAGCTTGGACTGACCGTGTCCTTGTGCTTTGCCGTAGTCTCGGACAGCCCTTACCTGGTAGGCACGGCCGTAATCCCTGTCTCTATCTTAGAGGGACGTGATTGGAGGTGACTGCGGCTGCGGATCTGCTGGGGTTGGATCGCAGCTGGGAATTTGGAAGCGGACTGGAAGTGACCATCGTTTACAAGGTGAGTTCTTTTGTGTTGCGTCTGTCCCTGTCTTTTCCCCGCAGGGGGCGTTACATTTTGGCGTAGTCGGCAGGATCAACGATGGCTCATCGGGGGATCATTCCGCTGTACGAGGGATACAGCTGTGTCATCTCTCGTGACGAAGTGGCAGCGTTCACGAAGCAAATCCTGGAACGTTGTGAGACAAGGAAGAAGAAGAACAAAGGTACTAAACGGCAACCGGTGGAAGAAATGCTGTGCTGGAAGTGTGGGTTGCCTGGACACTTCGCATACCAGTGCCCAGTTGCCGAGGAGCTCTTTGATGAATGGGAGGACGAAGAAGTCTCCGATGAATGGGAAGACGTAGAAGTCTTCGAGTGGAAGGACGAGGGAGCCTTCGATCCATGGTCTCAAGAGAAGTCGGAATCTGGAGGGAAGGATCGGCAGAGCCTGCTGACTGTTGGATCGCAGGTGATCGTCCCGTCCAAACAAGATTCGCGACAGGAATACCCGCGTCAGCCGGATGCTGGAGCCGGGGTATTGGAGACGTCGGATACGTCAGACTACTTGTCCGTGGCTGTGGAAGAGTTGGTCCCTGAGAACGAAGGGAGAACTGAGCAGACCCTCCACGGGGCAACGTTGTGTCCGGAGACATGTGAAGATGTCTGCCCGGTGGTACCTGAGAGGATGGAAGCCTTCAGTACCCCGGAAGAGAGAGCTGCTGAAGAAGTACTGCCTGACGAAGACTGTACTTTAGAGAGCGCAGCTGGAGAGTGGTGGATGTTGTCACCTTCTGAAGAAGCTTCCCGCACAACCGAGGAGGTATCGGACGGATGGGAGGTTCCGGCATGCGCCGAGGAAGAGACTCCCTGGATACCGACTTCGGGCGAGGAAGTTGCCAGGATGGTGTGGATCCTGCGCGAGAGGGCTTTACCGCGAAGGACCCGGTGGACGCAAGTCAGGGATGCCGGTAAGCGACCCTTGGAGGTAGACGTAGAGGAGAGGACGTCGATTGTGGGGACCACAATGGAAAAAGGCGGCGGAAATGTGGGGATGTCTCTGGTGGAGACCCCCGCCAGCGATGTGTCCCTGGAGGGACAGAAGATGTCAGAGCCGGTGCCCGTGAAGAGGGCGAAGATATCCGGCAGCGCTGTGCCCCTGGAGGGGCTGAAGAGGTCCCTGATGGTGCCCAGCAGGAAGAAAGAAGAGAAGAGGAACTTACCCGTCCATCGATCCAGCGGCGGTGAGTATAACTTCTTTCTTGCAGGTCCTGTGCGCGGGGGAAGGATGAGCCAATCAGGGCTCATCTTTCCCCGCTGGCCAATCGGCGGCCGGATGCGCGAGCCAATCGCGGCTCGCGCCCGGCCATTCAAAAGATTGGCGCCGACGCGAGCCAATCAGCGCTCGCGCCGGCTGATGACGTCACGCCGGCGACTATATAAGTCGCCGGGTGGCGCCATTTTGCCAGAAGTCCGTCGGCGGAGAAGAGAGAGGACGTCTCTGCAAGACGTCCAGCAACAAGACCAGCGGCAGCGGCGGCAGGGGGCCCTTGTAAGGGCCGTGAGCTACCCTGCCGCCAGAAGACTCCAAGCAAGCCGCCGGAGCGGAGATCGCCGGCGGGGAGCCCTTGTCAGGGCTGAGAGCGCCCCCGCCCCAGCTGCAACTGGAGACCCAGCGCCGAAGCGGAGAAGAGGCGCCGCCGGCTGGAGGGTCTGGAAGACCCGGAGAAGAAAGGAAGAAGACGGCGTGTCAAGTTGAGTATCCTGCGCAGAGCAGGTAAGTATACTCAACGTTAAGTTCGGGCACTAGGCCCGTGGGCACATTCGGGCACAAGGCCCGTGGCACTGTAAAGTAGGGGCACAAGGCCCAGGGACCTGGGCACTAGGCCCCAACGAGTTAGTGGGCCAGTAGGCCATTAGTATATATATATAAAGGGGACAAGCCCCTATTAGACAGACAGGGGCGTGAGAGCCCAGGTACAAGGGCACAAGGCCCTTAGGTAGTTAGGGGCCTAGAGGCCATAGGAAGGCCAGAGGGCCTGGTTAGGGGCTGGTAGCCCATCTGCTAATAAGGGCACAAGGCCCTCGGTTAGTTAGGAAGGCCACAGGCCTCAGGCAGGGGCTAGGACCCCTAGGTAGTAGGGCACAAGGCCCTAGTAGTGGGCTCAGAGCCCTGAGTTAGAGAGGGGGCTGAGGCCCATTAGTCAGAGCAGAAGGCTCTGTGTGTAGCTGGGCAGAGACCCATGGTGTGTAGGGCATAAGGCCCTGGTGGTGTGGTAGAGGCGTGGGAGCCTCGTGAGAGTAGGCGCGGTCCTGTGTGAGGTGAGCACACGTGGTTAGGAGGTACGGTCGAGCGTAGGCTCCTGTGGTGCTGTAGCAACCTGCTGGTTGGCTAGCAGCGGTGTGTTCGGGTAAGTAGCGGGCAAGGTACTGTATACTGTATCTATTTATTCTGTCTGTGTGGCGAGTGTAGTTTACATTGCAGTATTTTGGTGTGCTTTCTAACTGTGTCCAGGGGCAAGACGTCAGGCCCCCATTAAAGGTAGGCTCTTGTTTCCTGTGGTTTTCCTGTGCTAACCCGTGCTGTGGGGGACAAGTGTAAGTACCAGCATACACATAGTCAGGGGAGAACACATGTAGTTTCCCTGTCCCTTAGGTCCCCGGGGTCACACTGGTACCCAGAGGGGGTGGCTGAGTGAGTTGGTGGCAGTACAGCACACCTTGAGGCAGTTCCAGGGGCGGCCGTGGTTCTGATCAAGGGTCCTCAAGGCCGGTTCCGTGCAGGTGGACCTGTGGTTCCGGACGTAGGGACACGTGTGAGATACCCGAGTACAGGCAGTCGGGCGGTTCAGTTCGATCGGCTGTTCCGTGCGGCAGTCGGCCCGCGGGTTAGTGTGCTGTTTTACTGAGCCTCAGCCGGGCTTAAAGAACCCGTACTTAGGGCCTGTGTGTGACTCCATAGCAAGAAGGCAGCTTCTTGGTAAGACCTGGGTGAGGGGGTTAGGAACCGCCCTCCGGTTTAGGCTGTGAACACCGGCTGGTGTTCCCCGTAGCGTGTAACTAGTAGTTCCGTTAGTGCACCACATTTAGTTAGTCCTAGTGTTTGACTTAGTTGCGTTGCCGACCATTAGAACGTTGTTAGGGTCGGGTCGCCGTTGTAGTTAGTCCAGTTTGTGGGTGCCATCTTAGTTTCACGGAGAGCGTAGAGGGAGGCTGTGTGTTCTTGTCATCCGCAGGAGTCGGGAAGGTGCAGGAGAACCGGATCGGAAGTGGGAGTGTCCCGGTGAGTATCACGCTCGATTCCCCCTTTCGGTTAGGCCCTCACCGGCAGGTGTGTGAGGTACTTGAGGCGGGATTAGTCCTCGGATTAGTCTTGGCCTTCAGTGCCTGTAGTCCCCCGCGTCTTGGCAAGAATAAAGTGAGGAGGCGGCAAGGAGCTTGGACTGACCGTGTCCTTGTGCTTTGCCGTAGTCTCGGACAGCCCTTACCTGGTAGGCACGGCCGTAATCCCTGTCTCTATCTTAGAGGGACGTGATTGGAGGTGACTGTGGCTGCGGATCTGCTGGGGTTGGATCGCAGCTGGGAATTTGGAAGCGGACTGGAGGTGACCATCGTTTACAAGGTGAGTTCTTTTGTGTTGCGTCTGTCCCTGTCTTTTCCCCGCAGGGGGCGTTACATTTATACTACCTATTGAAGGGAAGTAAATTAGCTAGGGAAATACATGATCAAATACAATGGATGTCTGATCTGCATATCTAAAGCTGGTCTCTGCACAAAGGGTTTACCTAACTCAATTACCTGTTCCTGGGCTCATTCGGTCACACCTTTATCTGAATTGAACATCAGGTGAATTTAGGTATTCATGCAAAGATTTATTTGGGTCCTGACATCCAATATTCTATTTCAGCATATCAGATCTATGCTTTATCCTGACATCTCCCCCCTTCAAGAGATGGCATGGGCATTGACTGACAGGTCAGTGCCCAAGATCATCTTATCTAATTTCCCCCTGGGTCCACTGTAATAGCTGCTAGCTGGCTCTCACTGTCATTATGAGCCTTCAACCGATTATCATGAAAATTTCTCTCTATCATCCTGGCAGGGGAATCATACCACTGCTTCTGGCTGGTCTGGGCCTGCATCACGTTCTCGTGTACCAACCCTGTTACAGTGTGCACTTTGTCTCTAATCCTCATGTCTTCTAAGTGAAAGCCTGAGGGAAAAATGGCCAGGAGTTCCTGATACTGTACTTCTAAGTGGGAACCCCTTAAGGCTGGCACAGCAGAATACCTACTTCTACTCTGCCCTGCTCCCCAGTTACACCCTTCCCTGTCAGTGGGACACCCTATGCACTTCTTATCTTGGGGCCTACATAACAGGACACTCCCCTCCCCCTTGGACTCATCTATCTGGGGATGTAGAGTAGCCAGGAGTATGGGCCCCTCATCTATCTCCTCTAAGCCGTTAGATGGCTGGCTAAGTGAGTGTGGGCTAGCAACTGACCCCCCTGTCTCTATGGAAAACTCAGACGAATGGTCAGAACTCAGATGTTGATCTGAGTGGTGAACATTCGAACTACAGGTCCCAGCAACAAAGTAAGAATTGCTGTCACTCGCTACTTCCCATTGGTCAGGACTATGTGTCTCCCCCACATGCTCAATCGCTCTGTATGCAGCTGGTTCAGGCACAGAACACACATCTTCACTCTGCCCTCCCTCCCAGTTACCTGGTACAGCATCTTCCGAGCACATTACCTGGGTAGAAACATTGTCTTTCTCTAGCACAACAGAATTAATCACATTGTCATCTGTCCCATTTCTAGTAAGCATATTATCTACACCAGTATTAATGCCAACATCTGCAATAACAATGTCCGCTGTCCCTATCCCATGACAAGATGTCAGTGTAAAAACAGGTTTGGATTCTAACACAATACTGTTATTGACATTATCCTCATTATAGGCAGTAGGTCCAATAAGACATTGTCTTTCCTTATCACATCCTGGCACCTCGGGTTCTTCCCGTAAATCATCATAATTGCCAGAGTTAACACTGGCACGTATCAGCTTCTCATCATCACATTTCACTCGCACAGCACCAGATGCAAAATGATTACAGAACAGTTCAGGTTCTTTACACAAAGTCACAACATTGGCAGGTTCAGCATTATCCCATACTACCTGGGCTGAGTCACACGGTGTAACAGAATTAGAGATAGTAGGAACAACATTTGCGGGAACATACTGAGAATTTAACCATCCAAGATCAGTAACTACTAAAACATTTGTGGGAATATCTTCAGGCACTTCCATTTTTCCCCCAGAAATAGTCTTCTCAACAATTATGTCCTCTTTAAAATCAGCCTCCTCCAATAGCAAATTCTGTGCAGCATCTGGTAGTATGCTGCTAGCATCATCAGCTTCCCCCAGCAGATTAAAAGGGGCCTCTGGATGCAAAATCATGGTAGCATATTCCATGTTATCTGTAGCTGGCAGGGGTACCTTTTCCTCGTGGGCCACCCCTACAGGCTGGGCGATTACTGCTCCAGCTTGTGAAAGAAGCTGCTGCAGATGCTGCCTTTCGTCAGCCACCCGGCGACACTGATCTAGCCAGAATGGGGTATGAAGTCCACCCCTGAAAGATACCTCTTCCTGAGCATATTCAAAATTCTCCTCCAGGTAGTCCAGCCGTTCCATAAGACTCATCGTGTAGCCCGGAATAAGGACCATCATGCGATACTCGCTGAAAGGATGTATCGGGCTTTCCTCTTCCCAGTCGAGGTGTTCGATGATCTCCCTGCGTGTCTTGTTGTGGCAGGAGAAACCTCGCAGCTGAGCTTCTTCAATTAGCTCTGCCATACTCATCATGACAAGTGGATTCTTTGGATTTATGAAAATGTACCTACTTGGATCCTCTGGTTCAGTGACATTATCCACACCTTGATCCTCTGGTTCTGTCTTGCTCCCCAGCTCAGGTTCCATATCACATTGCTTCTTTGCATCATCCTCCAATAATGCGTGAACCAGCTCCTTTTTAGTTTTATCTGTCCAGTCAAGACCTCGCTGCTCACACAGGGCAATTAAAACTTCTTTGGCTTTTTTCTTGTAAGCAGCTGCCATCCTTGCAGTCACTTTGCAAAATAAAAGATAGAAAAGAAAAACAAGAGAGAAGGGGAGGGAACTGCTTTGCACGTATGTCTTCAAAAATTATAGCCCTGAGTTTCGTCCTTGTAAAACTATTGTATTCCTCGCAAGGTTACAATCAGTTTATAAGTGCAAGGGTTAATTGCTTAAACCATGCACTTAATACTCTAAGAAATTAAATCATCCCACCGCTATGCCACCAATTTGTCACGAACGCGCTCCCAGCTGCCGTGACGTTGGGGTGTTTGCTGTATGAGGTCACACACGATTTCAACCCGCAGTCTCTCTCACCTATCACACAGGTTCTTAGACCTACGGAATCGCCCCCAAACACAGCGCTCTCACACCCCCCAGACACTTCAGGTACAGCCACCACCTATTGGTTATGGGCACACAGGCTCCTAGTTCCACAAACTAGCAAGACTCACACCAGCACCCACAGGGTTAACTCTTCACACCTCCAGACTGTTACACAAATGTACATACAAGCACACACAGTTTGTTAATCAAATGTATCAACCAATCACACACTGGGTAACCTGGATAAGCAATCTCTCTTCTACACAGGCTATAGATTCTTTAGAGTATCAAGGACGCAACTTATTAAATTTTAGATTTAATATACAAAAGGTACAGGGCATACAGATATAAAGAAAAATAATGAATAAACAAATAATAAATTTGACATAACAAGCAAAACAGTTTAAAATAAAAGAGATAACGTACAGAGCATTACTTACATATAATAATCTGTATGCCTGGGGCAGGCAGAAATGATGGACAGTCCTTCAATTAGATTGATCCCCAAAAGTCTGACAATTTGTTCCCTCAGAACACAGATTTTTAAGCAACCTCAAATGGGTGCGGCATTCACAGGGGCAGGGTTAATGCTAATCGGGGTTGTGTCCTGGGACACCTTTTCAAACCAAATTTACCTGTTGACTGATTTATTAACCAATTCTACAATGTGATATATTTGTCCTGGACAGCGTTACATCGATCCAATTTTATCATTAACCAATCCCCTATGACTTTGTACATCTTTTCATATCAAACATGCCTAAGTACAGGGCATTCGCAGAGCTTCCACTCCTTTTCTTCATTTTTCTGTGGGGCAGAATTCTTAATTTAACATATGAGCTGCCCTTCCTCATGCTATTGAGGAATAGGTGGTTGATCTCTGCTTTTATTGATTTTAAGTGGCATATTTTAAAACGGAATTCTTTCTGTCTATACAGTAATACATATAGGCTATGTTATCCCCTGGCCTCATTGAGCCAGACCACATGCTGAGCGGTACCTACAAGTCTATTCAAGTGTCACAAGCAAACAGTGCTATGTCCTGGAAGCTGCTAACAGTGGCAGGCTTATCTCCTCACACTGGGATGTAAAAACCTCCAAACACCATTACATCAGACTCTGCGTCTTTTACTGTTACACTAGCTTATCAATGGATTCATTTGATACAACCTATTTACCCTGCAGTTATGAATTATCCCTTGTAAATAACTGCAAGCTCTCTAATTTACACCTAGGGGTTAGTTTGTGTTTATACTACCTATTGAAGGGAAGTAAATTAGCTAGGGAAATACATGATCAAATACAATGGATGTCTGATCTGCATATCTAAAGCTGGTCTCTGCACAAAGGGTTTACCTAACTCAATTACCTGTTCCTGGGCTCATTCGGTCACACCTTTATCTGAATTGAACATCAGGTGAATTTAGGTATTCATGCAAAGATTTATTTGGGTCCTGACATCCAATATTCTATTTCAGCATATCAGATCTATGCTTTATCCTGACAGGAACCCTTTCAGCAGTTCTGCTGATGTGTGCCTGAACAGCCCGAGTGTAGCCGGTGATACACAAATTGAGGATGCCATTTTGGAAATAGAAGAGGATGAGGGGGAGATTTGTGGAGTTGACGAGGGCGCTAATGAGGATGAGGTTGTTTGTGTCAGTCCTGCACCAGTGGCAGCAGTTCTGGCACGTGACAAGAAAAAGGCCATTGTCATGCCAGGCCATAAAACCAAAAAATCCACTTCTTATGTGTGGAACTATTTCTACCCCAATCCAGACAACAACTGTATAGCCTTTTAAAGTATATGTCAAACCACAGTCAGTCGAGGGAGGGACCTTAACCATCTTGGAACCTCGTCTATGTTTAGCCATTTGATGAGAGTTCATGGCAAAGTGTTGGGAAAAGCTTAAAGTTCTTCCAAAAAAATTTCAAGCACCCCATCATCAGCTAGGACCCTCCACTCACTGACATCCCGACGGCTACAAAATACACCCACCACACCATCCTCATCAATATCCTCAGTAGCGCTCGGAGTTAGCCCTGCATCCCACTTATTAAGGGTGGATGACTCCTGCACTATTATTGATTCCTCTGAAGAAAGCGTTAGTCCCACTGCTGCTGCTGTTGCTGCTGCTGGGGGTGAATCGTCAGCCCAGAGGAAGGCCAAGAAAAAGAGCAGTCCTACATTTCAACAATTAACTGTAAAACAATCATTTGCGAGGAGAAGCAAATATGACAGCAGTCACCCAGTCGCCAAACGAATCACAGACGCCATGGCTGCCATGTTAGTGTTAGATCTGCATCCAATATCCACAATAAACGCAGCTGGTTTTTCGCAGTTAATTGAGGTTTTGTGTCCACGTTACAGAATTCCATCGCGACACCAATTTTCCCGTAAGGCAATTCCACATCTTTACCAAAAAGTGTGTATAAATGTAGAGATTACGCTGAAAAATGCCATTCTTCCCACTGTCCACTTAACCACAGATATGTGGACAAGTGGAAGTGGTCAAACCAAAGACTATATGACTGTGACAGCCCACTGGGTTGGTCATTCACCTTCACCAGCAGGAACAGCAGCAGCATGTATACCACAACGTAACATTTGTCACAGGCAGGCCACTCTTTGTATCACCGGCATCACTAACGGGCATACAGCTGACAATTTGTTACGCAAACTAAGAGATGTGATTGATACATGGCTTATACCACTTGGACTCTCCCCAGGATATGTCATTTCTGATAACGCCAACAATATAGTGCGAGCATTACAGCTGAGTGATTTCCAGCACATTCCCTGTTTTGCTCACACCATCAACTTGGTGGTGCAGAGCTTCCTATGAAATAACTGTGAGGGGCAGGAGATGCTTTCGGTGGCCCCTAAGATTTCAGGCCATTTCAGGCATTCGGCCATAGCATGTAGGAGATTGCAGCAGCTCCAAGAGCAGTTTAACTTGCCCTGCCACCAACTTAAGCAGGAGGTGGTAACTAGGTGGAATTCCACCCTGTACATGCTGCAGAGGATGGAGGAACAGCGCAAAGCCATCCAAGCGTATTGCACAAGCCATGACATTGGGAAAGGAGGGGGCATGTATTTCAGTCTTGCACAGTGGGGAATCCTTTCAGTGCTTTGCAAGGTGCTGAAACCATTTGAAGTTGTGACGTGTGAAGTGAGTACAGATTTTGCTAGTTTGAGCCAAGTCATTCCTTTAATTAGACTATTGGAAAAGCAGCTCGAGAAACTGAGGGAGGAGATGAAAGAAAGCAATTCCGCAAAGTATGTTGGCCTTGTTGATCAAGTACTTTATTCGCTTCACAATGATCCTCGAGTTATTAAGATCTTAAGCTCGGATCAGTACATTTTGGCCACTGTGCTTGATCCAAGGTTTAAGACCTACTTTGTGTCTTTGCTTCAAAATGAACGAGATGTGAACTTTTGCAAGGAGCTATTGCTCAGCAAGTTGTCCGCTGACCTGGGCCTTGGCTTGACTACGTGTCCTCCTTCAGTTTCTCAAGCAGCTGCTGATCGTAAAAAATTGAATTTTCAAAAAAGAAGCAGGAAGGACGCAGAGGGCAGACCAGAACAGTTTAACATCTGGGCTGGTTTGAAGGATTTTTCAAAAAAATGTGTGACCTTGCCCATAACTCCATCCAATATGAGTATTAACATGCAAAGGATGGTGGAGGATTACTTTCAAGAGGTATTTGATATGGAAATGTCAGACAGTCCCTTTCCTTACTGGGAAGAAAAGCAGGCCATTTGGAAACCCATGTACAAACTTGTTTTGCAATACTTAAGCTGCCCACCCTCCAGTGTGTACTCTGAATGAGTGTTCAGCACAGCAGGGAACTTAGTCAGTGATCGCCGTTGAAGGTTGCTTCCCAAAAATGTAGAGAAAATTATGTTTATAAAAATGAACTACATCTTCCACGAGGAAGGCCTTCACCATCCAAGACATTAAAAGCACTGACTGTTCTCTAATGGTGGATTCAAGCGGCGATGAATTGAAAGTCTGTGATGATGACGTATACACTGATGAGAGTGAGGATGAAGCTGAAGATGATGATGATAACATCTTTTTAAAACTTTCTATGTAAGTGGTGGGTGCAATCTACCCCCAAAAAGGAAAGGGACTTGGGGCATTTAAATATGACGTTCCATCTTGAAAGGCTGCTGTTTGGGCAATTTCTCTTTAAGGGTAGGGTGTCATACACAGAGTGACCCCAAACTGGCTTTGTCCATTTCTCTTAATATTGTACAGTCTATAACGGCTGAATTTTTTAGTATTTTATAGAAGTGGAGGGGGGCCTAGAGAGACAGAAACCAAACTGGCTTTCTCCATTTCAATTAATATTGTACAGTCTATAACGGCTGAATTTTTTGGTATTTTATACAAGTGGAGGGGGCCTAGAGAGACAGAAACCAAACTGGCTTTCTCCATTTAAATTAATATTGTACAGTCTATAACGGCTGAATTTTTTGGTATTTTATAGAAGTGGAGGGGGGCCTAGAGAGACAGAAACCAAACTGGCTTTCTCCATTTCAATGAATATTGTATAGTTTATAATGGCTGAATTTTTGGGTATTTTATATAACTGGAGGGGGGCCTATAGAGACAGAAACCAAACTGCCTTTGTCCATTTCTATTAATATTGTACAGTCTATAACTGCTGAATTTTTTTGTATTTTCTAAAAATGGAGGGGGGTCTAGAGAGACAGAAACCAAACTGACTTTGTCCATTTCTTTACATATTTAAGTATAAGTGTAGGGTGTAATATACATCCAAAGACGATGGCTGCATTGCCAATATTCATAGATGGAGAGGAAGACAATCTGGTCTGTGTGTAGTATTAATGAAGGCCTACCAGGAATTAAACAGTTTTTTGGATAATTTATTAGCTTTACAATTACATTACTAATACAAGAAACAAGTTGAGCACTAAATTTGGTTATTTTAGGCCACAAAACATTGATTTTTAAACAAAATAGCAAAACAAAACCAAACAAAACCAAAACCAAAACACGCAATTGCGGTTTGGCAAAACAAAAACCAAAACACGACGGTAATCCAGATCCAAAACCAAAACCAAAACATGGGGGTCAGTGAGCATCTCTAATTTTAGTCTGCACTAGTTGTACATTATCTGTGCTAGCCTTGCAGCCAGCTGGTGCAAAAAAACTTTACAAGACGGATTTTGATTTCCACACATTCAAATTCACTGTCACAACACAGTAGTAAATTATCTACATACTGCAAGAGTGTCTTGTTTTTGTTCAACACCTCAGGAGCAAGTTCTATTAATTGTGTACAATGTTTTAAACACCTCTGTAGCCACAAGTTCTCAGAATGTACAGTTTCTTTGTTCTGCTACTTTAGCGGGACCAGCTACTTAATTTGTTTGAATCTGTGAAATAGCCTGTGCCACTGAATCTCCTGCTGCTGCCCTTATGACTTCATCCAGATTTATCCAGGCAGCTGAATAGACAGTATGCAATATTTGCATATATCTATAAGCTGCCATAGGTTGATTTCTGATATCTGGTTTTTCTTTTGCTATTGACATTAATTCTGTCTTATTCCAGAACTTATACCATGTTTAGTGACTGCAGGAGGGGCTGGTTGGCCAGCTGCTGGAGGTTTTCCCCTTCTGCTTTGTGTCACTACTGAAAAGACTCCTGCTGCTCCATCTGACATATTGTTGTATGCAGGTGGGACAGTAGGTTCTTTTGGTTTCAATTTACCTGGTCTACGGGTCTGACGTTAAATCACACTAAAAGGTTCTCCTAACATTCTCCCAACAGAGTATACTTTCAGCAGACAAACATTTATCCATAGAAGCCAGATTTTTACTCAGACTTGCCCAAAAATAAATCATTTACACCTAAAATAGAACTAAACAACCTGGCTGGAATCCTAACACTCTATCACAAGTCAAATTACTAACAAAAATCCATTGAAATCGATATCCAGAAATGTAGTAAAACTATACTCATACAAGTTTAAAAATGGAAAAGCAGAAAACAAAGATTATTCTTTCAGTAATCCACAAAACACTCTCTTTCTTACTAAAAGAGGAAGATAAAGAAAAAAAATAACTGATATGTTACAGCATACAGATACAGTTGTGGAACTACCTGTCCCAGCATTCAATTAGCTTCAATGTGTTGTTATCACTCCGGAGATATTTTAGTTACTCTTGAATTACTGGAGCACACTCAAAAAACTCTTTTCTATCAACCACATAGATATTGTCCAATAAGTCCTTCTCTTTCACACTGAACAAAAATGGGATGAGAATCTGCAGCTTCATTCTCCCTCTGCTCATAGTCCCCCTCCGTTTCTCGACACACTGAAGTCTTTAACACAGAATAGGGGGGGGGGGGGGGGACATTCCATTCTCCACTCACACTTAGTAAGAGAGAAACAAAAAAAAAAATAATAAAGAAAAAATATGATTTTAAATTTCAACATCAAAAGTACCTGTTATACAGAAGGTAAGTTTTGTTAGAAGTCTGCCTTATGCAAATGCTCAGGATCTTTAACAGCAATTAAACTATTCTTCCTATATATGTGACTAGCAACTGACCCTAGCAACTGACCCTTCAGTAAAGCTTGTTTTTAACTCATTTTATTGACAGATTCACAACACAAATAATGTTAGTTACAATATTTAAACCTGTATGGTTCCTGTAAATTGCAGTATTACAGACAAAACAAATTACCCTTGTCTTAGTAGTAAGACCCAATCACCACATCCAGCGAAAGGGTTACAATACAAAAACCAGAAAGAACAAATTAACCTCAGAAGTTGGTACGATGACAAAATTAAAAAATGTCAGTAAGAATGTTTTTCTCCCACTTTCTGCCCAAATTTGTTTGAGTAGCTTAAAGTGACAGCAAATACACATATCAATTTCTTTACTGAGAATAATCCACAAATAGGACATTCCCAATTTGCCCCCTTGTTTTTTCTCTATCTTAGTGGGTTATCATCAAACTGCAAATCAGTTATCAGCTCATCTAACTCATCACATTCTTTTTTCATATTCCAACAACTCAGCTGTTTGCATCCAACGTTCTATATGACCTTTCTTATGTATAAATTGATTTTGTGTCTTCCTTAATTCTCGTAACTTATCCGGGACTAAAAGTCCCCCTGGGACTAACACGCCCCGTTAAAATAATTTACTCTTACCCTTCAGGATTGCCTCACCATGTATCATTTTCATAATATCCATGGCACACCTGGATCCCTTACTTGAAGTGGTACCTGAGTTTCCCATACTTATAGGAGTATTCCCTTCCCATACTTATAGAAGTATGCCCTTCCCGAGATTCAGAAAGATGCCCTAATCATGTTTATACAGAACCTTTCTCTTATCACTTTACTTTACCTTTACCAAACAATGAATATTGCACCTTCTAGACCTTCATGTGGTATTTCTTTCCACAATTTACCCACAATTTTTTTATCAATTAACTTTGTACAACCAATAGCCAAAATCTAAATATAAAAGGTTTTCTCGAATTTCTACCAGCACAAATACTGTTAACTCTAAATCCTTCAGTAATTAATTTAAATATTATTGTACACTTTCCTTCAACAACAGACATTTAAAGCAATATGACAAAATATAACAAATACGAACAATGAATCTTACAGGAAGCAGAAGGGTGAGTATTTTTGAACCTTCACATCAAACTAACGAATCTTAGAAGACACAGAAATAACAATGACCTTTTCAGAGCAGAATAAAACTTCTACCCACCGCGGTTTTGTCTTTCCTAGTTCTGTTTCTCCTCAACTTTTTCGCAGTTTTCTGGAAGGTTTTCGTATCTCGCTGGGAGCCGCCAGGTATGTTAAAGGCAATAGACCTTTTGCCACCAGTAAAATCCCTTCTAATTCAGGTATACAGTGTGCACTGGAGAATTGATCTGAGACGCAAACAGTTGTCTGAAATAATCAGTTCTGTTTTACTGAAACTGGTATACTAAAATTTATACAGAAAAACATAGCATTCCCTGTGGTTACATAGTGTTATAAGTAACACAATCCTTTACATTGTAGTAATGACCTTTAATCAATTGTACAAATACATCTGTAAATCCTTCTTACTTAGAGCAGGACAGAGAGCTTATCTTGCTTACCTTTACTGAAAGTGAGTTATATCTAAAGCTGGGTACACACTACACTGTTTTCGTCCAATAATCGGCTCAAACAGCCGACATACGACCGCTCGTTCAAAAGTCAGGTTAGTGTGTACAGTTACACGATGGTCGAAAGTCTGCCCAAATGGACGATTATCGCCTCATTTGGTTGGTCGTACCATTTTATATTTTCGTTCCAATCTCGTTTCCGTTGTGTAGTGTGTATAAACTTCCGACCGATCCACAACAGTGAGTACGAAATTACAGTCACTGCTCACGACAACATGGCTGTAAAAAGTCTCTAACGGGATGTCCGCTCTTCCCTTTATCATTCTAAACAAGGCTAGTGTGTATGCAGTCCATGGACCGAGCGATCGGACCATCGGTCGCATGTAAAATCGCTGGGCATAAAAAGTTGGTCGAAAATTTCTGTAGTGTGTACCTAGCTTAAGTTTTTGAGACAAAATCAGCTCATCCTTAAAACAGAAGTAAATAATCTAATTGGAATTCCTTTAGCTATGAGTTCTGTAGTTAATCATTTTTACCTAATTGGCTTCTACATTAACTATTTCTATGAAAGCTATATATTGCTTAATTAAAAAGATCATCATTTCTTTTACAAGGTGGTATCACACCCATGGCTATATATAATGTTGAGACACATTTGAAGGACATTTTACAGTCTGGAATCACATGCAGCCCTTGTCTTCCTGTAGGACCCTAGGTCAAAGGCGCCCTCTGTGTGACAATCATTCATAGGTTCGAGAAGTACCATTTTGGTAATGGGCTTTAGTATCCATCACTACACATGCAGACCCAACCATATGGCCGTTTGCTTTGGCATGGAGTCAACATTCAAGTTTCAGGGCTGCTTCACGTTTTATACATACTTGCCTACTTTCGGCAAGTGTAGTCTGGGAGAGGGGCGTTACTAGAGACCAAAAAGTGCATGGTATTATCCAAATAGGTTCACAGCAATACACAAAAGAGCAGGAGCAGCAAGCAGCTGCTGCCACCAGTCCTGATGATATTAATCCCTGTACATCATCTGGTAAAGCCTATGTAAAAGTCTTTTTAAGCCAGGGAAACAAACATCTATAAAAACACCTTTCACCGTAGCCAAGAAAAAAAGAGCTGTAATCCAGGCAAAAAAATTGCCAATAAGCCATTCTACACATACAGTGGCAAAGAAAGAATGAGGCCTTCACCTTTCTCTATGAGTGCGAGATCTAAAACTGTTACTGAGGCATCTTCTTGTAAGGTCACTCATGACCAAGCAAGGCCAAGTAATTCGGACTCCAAAAGTCATGCCCAAATACTTTTACATGTAAAAGACGAGCTGGAAGAAAACAGTAAGGTATTAGAGGAAAATGTATGCTCAGATTCATAAAAGACACCGGTACTTTCCGCTTTTTCAGAATTGAAAAGGAGGCAAAACATCATCGCTACGCCGTTGGATCTCGGATCTTGCGAGTTTTGAAATCTTAAGGTACCGCCCTCCACGGCGATCTAGTGCCATTTCACAGAGGGACACAGAAGGGGAAGCACAGTCTGTAGAGCAGTTGGGCAGCAATATAGTTAGAATAGAAAGAGGAGGGGGTAGCGGTGTTCAACAAAGTCTACAGTGACATTCAGGAGAGCTCCATTGCTTATTGTCATTGCTGAAATACAAATCGGGCTGGCAGGCTTGGTGTAATTCTGCAGTCACATTCTACTGTGTTATATAGGTAACACACAAAGAGGAATGCTCCATTGCTAATTGTCATGGCTGAAATAGAATTAATAGGGCAGGCTTGGTCTTCTAAATCTGCAGTCCCATAATGTACAGTGTTATATAGGTAACAAACAAAGAGGAAAGCTCCATTGCTAATTGTCATTGCTGAAATACAAATACTAGGCCTGGCAGGCTTTTTTTCTGACTTTGCAGTCCAATTGCACGGTGTTATATAGGTTACACAGAAAGAGAAGAGCTCCATTGCTAATTGTCATTACTGAAATACAAATACTAGGCCTGGCAGGCTTTTCTTCTGAACTTGCAGTCAAAGTATATGGTGTTATCAAAATGGATTCACAGCAGTACACAGAAGAGCAGGAGCACCAAGCAGCTGCTGGCACCAGTCATGGTGATAGTAATCCCTCTATGTCATCTGGTAAAGCCTATGTAAAAATGCATAGTGTTTTTAAGTAAGGGAAAATTTTTTGTAAAAAAACATATTTTACCTTTGTCAAGAAAAGAAGAAATGTAATCCAGGCAAAGTTATCTGCAGAAAAAAATAAAATTGCCAACATACCATTCTAAACACGCAGTGGCAAAGAAAGAATGAGGCCTTCGTCTTTCTCTATGAGTGCGAGTCCTGCAACTGTCACTGAGGCATCTTCTTGTAAGGTCAGTTGTGACCAAGCAAGACCTTGTCATTCGGACTCCAAAAGTTGGGGGTGCAGAGCTTTTTAAACAATGACAGGGACAAGCACGAGATGCTGTCTGTGGCCTGTAAAATATCTGGACATTTCTGGCATTTGGCAACAGCGTGTAGGAGATTGCAGCAGCTGCAAGAGCAATTTAATTTGCCCTGCCACCAACTGAAGCAAGAGGTGGTGACAAGGTGGAATTGCACCCTGTATATGCTTCTGTGGCTGGAGGAACAGGGAAAAGCCATCCACACTTACTCCACCAGCCATGACATCGAGAAAGGAGGGAGGATTGTTTTTTAGTCAAGCGCAGTGGAGAATACTTTCCGTGTTGTGCAAGGTGCTGAAACCATTCAAAGTAGTCACCTGTGAAGGGAGTTCAGACACTGCTAGCTTGAGTCAAGTGATTCTCTTAATTAGACTTTTGGAAAAGCAGCTTGAGAAACTGAAGGAGGAGATGAAACAAAGCAATTACGCTAAGTATGGAGGACTTGTAGATCAAGTACTTTATTCCCTTCGCCAGGATCCAAGAGTTATCAAAATCTTAAAAATTGCATCACTACATTTTGGCCACTGTGCTGGATCCTCGGTTTAGGAATTATATCTTCTCTTTGTTTCCAACTGACCCAGATCTGAAGAGATGCAAGGAGCTCCTGGTGAGCAAGATGATAGCTTAAGTGCTACATGACAGGACGGTGTCTTCTTCTTCAGTTTCTCACTCAACTGCTGCTAGGAAAAAACTTAGCTTTCCCAAGAGACCCAGGGCTGATGCAGATGACTCAGCACCAAATTTTGACATCTGGTCTGGTCTAAAAGAATTGACCAAAAAACGTGACACCTCTGCCGTAACTCCACCTGATCATCCTATCAGCATCCAAAGGATGGTGGAGGATTATTTTCACGACAGCATAAAATTAGACACATCAGACAGTCCCTTTACATAATGGGAGGAAAAAAAGGGAATTTGGAGACCCATGTACCAACTCGCTTTGCACTGCCTAAGTTGCCCACCCTCCAGTGTGTACTCGGAAAGAGTTTTCAGAACAGCCGGGAACCTTGTCAGCGATCAGCGTTGGAGGCTACTTCCTCAAAATGTGGAAAAGATGATGTTCATAAAAATGGACTTAATTTTTCCACGAGGAAGACCTTTCCTGCCAATTACATAAAAAAAACTGAGACTTCTGTAATGGTGGATTCCAGTGGTGATGAATTAATAATGTGTGAGGATGATGTACACACTGATGAGGCTGAGGATGATGACAACAACATCTTGCCACAGTAAAGTTCATTAACAGTACTGTTACCAGAGGTGCCTTAAGCCCATTGTTACATGGTTTTGTTTTCAGCCACAAGGAGTGGCACTTTTGTGGCTGAAGTTCTTGGTTTGTTAAAGTGTGCATGCCCTTTTTAAGATCCAACATAAGGGTGGGTAGGAGGGCCCAAGGACAATTCCAACTTGCACCACTTTTCTTTTCTGCCACTGCTGTTTGGAAATGTGTCCTAGATGTGCTAGGAACTGCGGTGTGTTTGAGTCATTGTTCTGTCGCTTAGCATCAAGCCAGGTCGCTGCAGTATTTGTCCAAAAGTGTATGAAAATAATATTGTGACCTGTGAGGTGGTCAAAATTGACTGCAAATGAATTGAAATTAGTGTTATTGAGATTAATGCTAATGTAGGAACAAAAAAAGAGCACAATTAGGCGATTTTAACATATATTAGCAATTTTTCTAAAAAATCCAGATCCAAAACCAAAACCAAAACACATGAGGGCGGTTTTGCCAAAACCAAAATACAAAGCTAATCCAGATCCAAAACCAAAACCACTTCACGTGTGTCAGTGAGCATCTCTAATTGTAACATAGTTTTGTACAAGAGACAATTTACTCCTTTTTTTCCATTGCCCCTTTAATGGTCCGAGATGTGGTTTCATCACTGATTGACTATTTGGGATTGGCTTTGATGAGTAAGTAGCCTTTTAACTTGGGGTCCTTACTGTAAATGTCAGAGACCTTTGGTCGTATCTGAGTACAATGGACAAAACCCATTCTATTCACACAGATTTTCTGAGTTTTGATTCTAATCTATTTTACACTCTGGCTGTTATGACCTTATTAGTGATCTTTTAAATTAACTCTAGTATTAATTTGTTTGCTGGGAATCAGGTTTTAACATCCAAAAACTATTTCCCTATTTGAAACATTTATGCATATAAACTATACATTAACACATCTACTTTTTACTATAAATATATAATAATATCAATAATATTTACTTCAAACAATTTCCCTTTACTTCTACTACCTATTTAATTATATTTCATTTTATTTAAACAAATACCTAAATGGTAACAGATGAGAGGTGATAAGCAGCATTGCTAGGAAAAATAGCCAATGCTACAGGAAGTAAGACCTTGATGACTATGTTTCCCACACAATTATTTACTCATCCTATGGTCAACACGACACATGGACAGTTTATGTTTCAAAAAGTAGAGCAAAAATGAATATAAAGAATACAAAACAAAACCCTGTTCCCAAATTCTTTATTTCATTAATCCATACACTTACCGAACCTCCTTCTTTGCAACATTTTGTACTATACGTCTCTCTCTCTGGGTCAAAGTCCAGAATTGGCTAAATCGATTTGTCTGTTTCTTTCCACATAATGATCATAAATGCAGTCATGCAATCAACCAAATTTGACCAAAACAGCCTTCCACTGAAAAGAGGAAATCTATCAACACCAATGCTACAAAATCTTTACTGAGGACAATGAGGCTGCACTGTGGCACAGTATTTAGCATCATTGACTCACAGCACTGGGGCTATGGGCTCAAGACCAACCAATAGCCTATGTGTGTGAAGTTTGCATGTTCTTCCCATGTTTGCATGGGTGACCTCCATGTTCTCCACTTTCCTCTGACAGTCCAAAAACATTCTGTATGGAATATAGAATGTAAGCTCCCATGGTGCAGTGACCAAGACTATGTAATCATTCATAAATTCTAAATTCCTTAACATACACACACCAAGGGCAATTTTTTTTCAGGAACCAGTTAACCAATCAGTATGATTTTCATTTAAAAAACTTAACCAAAAATACATCCCCATAATGCCTAAGAAAAATAAGTGTAGATAATAAGTGCAATATGTACTGTCCAAAAAGTTTGAGAAGTTATTTGTAGTTGAAGTAATTTCTAGGATAATGGCATGATACAATTTTGACCCTTAACAATTGTAGAACATACTCATCACTCTCACTCTGTAGGCTAGGCATGGACAGATGCAACCAAAATTAGAATCAAATGTTAAAAGTTAAGAACCTGCAATATTGTAATTACAATTTTGTGAGCGCTATGCAAATTGACAGTAATTACAAATTAGACAAAGCAGTTGGTGTTCTGATTAATATCTGTGTACCAACAAATGCATTGAATATTAGCACATTTACCTCCACAAAAGCATTACATCAACCTACTTCCACCTACAAAAAAAGTATGACACCATCCCTCATGTCCCCACAAAAGGCATTACACAAGCAGCCTGTGCATACTCACACTGCAATGTACTGCTACATTGTGGTTTAAATTAAAATATGTACAGGCTGGTAAATAATCCCCTGAATCTTACCTGACAATAAGCCAGGCACGATTATTTCCATTACTAATCATACAGTTATTTTGGGAAAAAGAATTGACCCATTGCTTAAAATAGCCCTTGTCCCCTTTTGATTGTTATAATTCATTCTTTAGGGTCAAACGAGTTTAAAACCTCTGCAGAATTATATATCATATTTATTAGATCCAAGCTTTACTTATTAGACTTTCATTGTGATAAGTTTCTGTAATATGCTGTTCATTAAGTGTTAATGAATATGATAATAGGAACACATGAAAAGGAATATTTCACGTTATGACTAAGTCAAATAATTTTCAATCTGCAATGCATAAAATATAAGTTCCCCAAAGAACTAAACTGTTGCAGCCCCTGGACATTATTCCCAATGAGTGGAAGAAACAGCAAAAAAATAAATCTAGATATGATCACCACACAACTCTTCTCATTATTAGAAAAAGCTCACTGGTGATAGGCAACATCAGGATATACCGGGACAAGTGACAGTGGTGAGCAAGGTAAAAACATGTGGCATAGTCATGATCCAGACAAAAAATATTATTAGAACTGAAACATACTATTGCACTTGGCTAGTGTGGGAGGTAATGTTTGACAGACACTGACAGAAAATTATGTTAAAATGTGAAAATGCAAAAGGGACAGTATATAAATGTATAGAAATTTCAACACTTGATAATTATACAGGCACCAATGTAACTCATTAGTGCTGCAAAGTCTACCTTTTGAACTGCCAGTTCAAATCTTTCAAATCTCCCATTGCCTGGTTCAAGTCAGTTGATAAAGTATCAGAAAAGCACTGAGAGATTTGACAACAAATCCTTTGCTGACTGTTACTCATCAGTGCCACCTCTCATTATCAAGTACTGAAACTGTCCATGTGCTTGAGAAGACACAGCCTAAGAAAATAGTCAAATCCCTGAGAAGGTTCCATCTGCAGTCAAAAGCCTGAAAAAGAAAACCGATACAGGTGTTTTCAGTTCAAGTGAAAGGTGGTGCCAGAAAGTTAACAGTAAAAGTAAAATGTGCAAGCATTACGTATGCAGTGAATTTTAAGGAATGTTTAATGAAGATCAAGCAGCATTTAAAACTATAATTTTCTTAATAACTATAAGCTGATTATTGTTTCTTTGTAAAGTGATTGGTTCATAAGATATATCAGAAGGCGGTTAACTAAATATTATACTTCTACTGAGTAAAAAAAACAGCACATAGTCTAATGTGGGCTAAAGACTAGGGATGTGCACCAGCGACTTTTGGTGTATCGTGTTTTGTGTTTTGGATTCGGATTTGCTTGAGGTTTTGGGTTCGGATTTGTTTCGCAAAACACCTGCCGAAAGGTTTTGGTTCGGATTTAAGGTTTTGGATTCTGATTTTTTTTGAAAAAAGCATAAAAAGTTCAAAAATCAAGTTTTTGGGCTTTTTTTCACTCCTAAGCTATTATTAACCTCAATAACATTCAATAACAATCATTTCCACTAATTTACAGTGTATTCTGAACACTAACAATATTGTTATTAGTCCAAAACGTTGCAACGAGGTATCTTTCTGGACTGCGTAGTGGAGTGGTCCCCACAATATAATAAGAAAACCATCAACTGGTCTTAATTACACCAAGAATTGTACCTGGACTGCGTAGAGGAGTGGTCCCCACAATATAATAAGAAAACCGGCATCAACTGGTCTTAATTACACCAAAAATTGTACCTGGACTGCGTAGAGGAGTGGTCACCACAATATAATTTAAAAACCCTGAAATGGTCTGAATCCCACCAAAAATTGTACCTGGACTGCGTAGAGGAGTGGTCCCCACAATATAATAAGAAAACCATCAACTGGTCTTAATTACACCAAAAATTGTACCTGGACTGCGTAGAGGAGTGGTCACCACAATATAATTTAAAAACCTTCAAATGGTCTGAATCCCACCAAAAATTGTACGTGGACTGCATAGAGGAGTGGTCCCCACAATATAATAAGGAAACTATCAACTGGTCTTAATTACACCAAAAATTGTACCTGGACTGCGTAGAGGAGTGGTCCCTACAATATAATTAAAAAACCCTCCACGGGTTTGAATTTCAAAAAAAAAGTTTCTTGACTGCGTAGTGGGGTGGCCCCGATACACAATTTTTTACCGGGGCCACAATATAATTAAAAAACCTCTCCACGGGTCTGAATTTAAAAAAAAAAGTTTCTTGACTGCGTAGTGGGGTGGCCCCGGTGCACAATTTTTTACCGGGGCCACAATATAATTAAAAAACCCTCCATGGGTCTGAAATCCAAAAAAAAAGTTTCTTGACTGCATAGTGTAGTGTTCCCCACAATATTATTTAAAAATTTTGCAGCAACAGTCAACGTTGTTTAATATCTGATACACCTCTATCTGGACTGCATAGTGGAGTGGCCCCGGTACTAAATTTGGTACCGGGGCCACAATACCTCCTCCAACTTCCAAGTGCAGTGTTTATAACATATAAACACTACAGTAGTTCTAGCACGTCAATACCTCTTGTTTTAAATTATGACAGGGCATTTTAATTTTGGTTTAATTTTTTGAATTTGTTGACATTTTGTTTTACTTTTTGAACATGGCAAACAACTGTTGAATGGTCACATAATGCCAAAAAAAGAGTTGCAAGATAGAACTGTCCTTGGGCCCTCCCACCCACCCTTATGTTGTTGAAATAGGACATGCACACTTTAACAAACCAATCATTTCAGCGACAGGGCCTACCAAACAACTGTGGCTGAAATGATTGATTTGTTTGGGCCCCCACACCAAAAAAACAATTCATCTCTCCCTGTACAAACTAAACAGGCTCTACTGAGGAAAGATGTCGTCCTCATCCTCAACCTTTGATTCCTCTCCCCCTACTCACACATTATCAATTCGTCCCCGCTGGACTCCACAACCACAGGTCCCTCTGTACTATCTGGAGGGCAGTGCTGTACTTGATTGAGGAATTGATAATTAATTTTTATGAACATCATTTTTTCAACGTTGTGAGGAAGCAACCTCCTTCGCCGCTCACTGACCAGGTTCCCCGCTGCACTAAAAACTCTTTCTGAGTACACACTGGAGGGGGGACAACTCAGGTAAAATAGAGCCAGTTTGTACAGGGGCTTCCAAACTGCCTTTTTTTCCTGCCAGTAACAATATGGACTGTCTGACATGTCTATTTGGATGGTGTCAGCAAAATAATCCTCCACCATTTTTTCAATTGTGACAGCATCCAATGCAGCGACAGTAGACATGTCTGCAATGGTTGGCAGGTCCTTCAGTCCGTACCAGATGTTATCAGCATCCCCGCCAGCGGGTCTTTTAGGAAAGCTGAGCTTTTTCCTCGCAGCCATAGATGTGGAAGAAAATGAGGGTGGAGCTGTTGGCATGTCACGGTCCTCTTCAGAGGACAATATCCTGACCAGCAGGTCTTTGCACCGCTGTAGACTTGTGTCCGCCGGAAACAGAGACGCAACATACGCTTTAAACCGAGGATCGAGCACGGTGGCCAGAATGTATTCCTCTGACTTTAAAAGAGTGACCACCCTCGGATCCTGGCAAAGCGTACGAAGGGCTACATCCACAAGAGCTACATGCTTGGTGTAATCGCAATGGTTTACCAGCTCCTCCCTCACTTTCTCCAGCTGCTTCTGCAACAGCCTGATCAGGGGAATGACCTGACTCAAGCTGGCAGTGTCGGAACTGACTTCTCGTGTGGCAAGTTCAAATGGCTGGAGAACCTTGCACAACACGGAAATCAGTCTCCACTGCGCTTGACTCAGGCGCATCCCCACTCCTTTGCCTATGTCGTAGGTGGCTGTGTAGGCCTGAATAGCCTTTTTCTGCTCCTCCATCCTCTGCAGCATATAGAGGGTGGAGTTCCAACGCATCACAACCTCTTGTTTGCGGTGATGGCAGGGCAGGTTCATGGTTTTTTGATGTGCCTCTAGTCTGCGGTAGGCACTGGCTGAATGCCGAAAGTGTCCAGCAATTTTGCGCTCCACCGCAAGCATCTCCTGCACACCCCTGTCACTCTTGAGGTAATTCTGCACCACCAAATTAATGGTGTGGGCAAAACATGGGACGTGCTGGAAATTGCCCATATTTAATGCCCGCACAATGTTACTGGCATTGTCTGACACCACAAATCCCCATGAGAGTCTAAGTGGGGTAAGCCACTGGGAGATAATTTCCCTCAGTTTCTCTAATATGTTGTCAGCGTTGTGCCTCTTATTAAAGCCTGTAATACACAATGTTGCCTGCCTTTGCACGAGCAGCCGTTTTGTAGATGCTGCTACTGATGCAGCTGTTGCTGTTGCTGTGGAAGGGGATGCATCTACCCAGTGGGCTGTCACAGTCATATAGTCCTTCGTTTGCCCAGAACCACTTGTCCACATGTCCGTGGTTAAGTGGACAGTGGGTACAACCGCATTTTTTAGAGCACTGAGGACACTTGCTCGTACTTCTCTGTACATCTTTGGTATTGCCTGCCTAGTGAAGTGGAATCTCAATGGGATTTGGTAACGGGGACACAATACCTCTATCAACCCTCTAAATCCCACTCCACTGATGGCGGACACCGGGCGCACGTCTAACACCAACATAGCAGTAACAGCCGCAGTTATACGCTTTGCAATAGGGTGACTACTATCGTATTTTGTGGTCATGGCAAACAACTGTTGGACGGTCAATTGTTTTGTGAAAGACTTAGCGGTCTTACGACTTTCCTTCTGGGAAGATGATTGACTAACAGCAGCAACAGCAGCAGTGGCAGTAGTAGGCGTACCGCTGCAGGATTCCTTGGATGAATCCCGTATTGAAGAGGACTCAGTCTGGCTGCTGACTTTGGCTGCAGGACTGAATCTGATGGAGATCGTGGAGGAAGTTGACGAGGAGGGTGTTGCTGGTGTGTATCCAACAGCACCAAGGGATTTAGGTGTCCCTGTACCGATGACGGTCCTAGCCCCAGTTCCTGAACTAACCACTGAACTGTGAAGGTTATTCAGGTGACGTATAAGGGAGGATGTCCCTAGGTGGGCAAGATCCTTACCCCTGCTAATTTGAGCTTTACATAAGCTACATATGGCCATACATTGGTTGTCCGGATTTGGATAAAAATAACTCCAGACCGAAGAGGTGCATTTTTTGGTCTTCTGACCAGGCATGACGATGGGCTTTTTCATCCCATGGACATCAGCTGTTTCCCCCCCTGGTGCCTCATTTACAATAACCACATCACCATCCTCATCATCAAGTTCCTCCACAGCGCCAGCTACATCATCAATAGCCCCCTCCCGAGCCACCTCTTCCCGTACAGTGATGGGAAGGTCAGGCTTGACAACCACCAACCCACTTGGACTTGCCTTGGGGATTTGTGATAATTTCTCTTTAGGAGGCAGAGTTGTTTGCTGTTTTGTTGCTGACAGCATAACTCTCTTAAATTTTTTGTAGGGGGGGAGGAGGAAGAGGGCTAAGATCCTTGGGTGAAGCTGAACCTCTAGTCATGAACAAGGGCCAGGGCCTAAGCTGTTCCTTGCCACTCCGTTTCGTAAATGGCATATTGGCAAGTTTACGTTTTTCCTCAGATGATTTGAATTTTCTTTTTTTACTAATTTTAGTGAACTTTGGCTTTTTGGATTTTACATGCCCTCTACTAGGAGATTGGGCATCGCCCTTGGCAGACGACGTTGATGGCATTTCATAGTCTATGTCATGACTAGTGGCAGCAGCTTCAGCAATAGGAGGAGGAAGTGGGTCTTGATCTTTCCCTACTTTATCCTCCAAATTTTTGGTCTCCATTATATGTAGCAC
Organism: Mixophyes fleayi; assembly: GCF_038048845.1. Classification (NCBI taxonomy): domain Eukaryota; kingdom Metazoa; phylum Chordata; class Amphibia; order Anura; family Limnodynastidae; genus Mixophyes; species Mixophyes fleayi. The sequence goes on along the minus strand of NC_134403.1, from coordinate 163,302,744 downwards.
AAGATACTGCAGAATGTGTGAACTTGGTAATATTGCAGCACCAATGGACTTATACTGCTGGATTGGTTTTGCAAATTTTGTTATAATTACTTTTTTTTTTTTTTTTATAATTTTTTTTTAATTTTTTTAAAAACTTGGGAATAATGGGGAAATAACTATGCCCTTAGAAGCACAGAGCACAGGACACAGCACCACTGGACTGAACAGGACACAGCACAGGACCCAGCAGCACCACTGAACTCAAAATTGACAGAGCACAGCACACAGCACCACTGGACTGATACTGCAGAACACAGCACAGCACAGCATAGCACAGAACTAAACAACACAGCACGAGATCTACCAGGACAGAGGACCACCTAACACACCCTCCCTCTACCCTGATCAATGCCCGAGTGAAGATGGCGGCGACTAGCGGGGAATTTATAGGTTCCGAGTATCGCGAGATCCGACAGCGGGATTATGACTCCGAGCCTCGGTTTCAGGTTTTCATTTGGCGCCAATACCCGGATCTCTCTCGGATCCGACTCGGATCGGCAACGTTCGGGTGGGCTCGGATTCACGAAATCCGAGTGCGCTCATCTCTACTAAAGACAGACATTTAAGTTTTATATTTTTTAACTTTTATATTTTCTACTGACATTTGTGGACTCTTTTTTAATAAACTGTTTATGATTTATGCTATGTTGTAAATTTTGTTTCAGTAACATTTGATCAAATGTAATACATGAATCCAAGTGAGTACAATTGTAAAGAGTTGATTTTCGGATAACATTATTTGCCTAAACATGCTGATAATATTACAATTTTTTATAAAATGTTATCCCCAGGCACTTTTTCTGACAGTTATACAAGATATGAAGATATGTCACAGTGTAAACTTTGAACACAGACAGTAAGGGAGCGGGCAGGTGCTTTATATTAACAATTGAAATGTTTGCATGCTAAATCACAAACTGCTGTCTTCATTTCATTTCACTATTCCTCTGAAATACAGCCATAGAGTGTATAGTGCTGGAGAGCAGGCATTCAATTACTTAATACACACTATAATAAATTTAATTACAGTAAACTCTAAGAGCACCTGAAAGGAAATATCTGTAACAGTTTGTCCACACAAAAGACTTTTATTAACTGTTTATTGAAACTGGACGGCATTTTATAAAGTTGGGGTAAGACATGATAATAAAGAGAACATGTTCTGCTGGCCAGAAGATTATAAGATAAAAGTCAAAGACAAGTGCAGGAGAAATTCCAACTTCTATTATATGTATATACATATCCTGTAAATAATATACACTGGGTATACCATATTACCCAGTGCTTTATCTAAATTATTTACAATATAAGCACACGCGTAATAGGGTCAGTTTCCTCAGAAGACAGTCACCCTACCAGTCTCCCGAGAAGGAAATCTTAAAAGTAGGCAAATATGATCTATCAATCTATCTCTGGAGGGTACTATTTTCCTCCCACAGTCTAGTACCCTCCAGAGATAGATTGATAGATCATATTTGCCTACTTTTAAGATTTCCTTCTCGGGAGATCCTGGGGAGAAGTCATGTGATAGGAGGAGGGGGCCTGGTGACATCGTCATGTCACCATAGCCCCGCCCCCACTATAAAATGTCGAAATTCCCGGCATTGAATAGAGGGGGCGGGACTTAATGACACAATTAAGCCCTACCCCCTCCAATGCCGTGAATTTCGGCAAATGCGGGAGCTTTGCCTACTCTTACGGGAGTCCGGGGAGACTCCCCGAAATTCAGGAGCCTCTTGGGAATTCTGGAAGAGTAGGAGATAGATAGATAGATAGATAGATAGATAGATAGATAGATAGATAGATAGATAGATAGATAGATAGATAGATGGATAGATAGATCTTGCAGCCAGAATCTGTGCGAAATTTACATTTTTTGTACCTAATATATTTTATGATCTGTGTAACTAAAAATATGACGCACTTCAAAAGGATATGTTTTAATATGAGTTTCTATTTCATTACTATACTGTACTTGCATGTCAATGACCCTGATGTGATTTCCAAGTGCAAGGAGTCACAAGAGCTAGATACAAGCAGCTCTAAATAAGGATACAGGTTGTACGCATGCATAGTGAGCACATTTTGTAACTTTCACATCTTTATGTCAAATAACTGCACTTATTATACAACACTAAATCAGGCCCATACTGTATATGCCCTGTTCAGGAACTGTCTACAAATCACACTACCCTGCAAATAGTGCAAGTACTTGTATACCAGTTGTTAGAAAAGGCAGCAGAAGGGATTCCTGCTTGATGAAAGGGTGTATACTAACAATACAGAAAATTAGATGCTATTGTACACTGTTATGGATATAAGACATTGTAAACAATCTTATCAAACAGATCGCTAAGTTATCATATTGCACAGTCTGAATAGCAGAAGAATAATACAAATAAGACACTGGAATTTTCTAAAGTTTAATAAAACGACAGAAGAAAGGGAACCAAAATATTTATTATTCCCACAACTCTAGTACATAGTGCTTCTAACCTGTAATATTGCAGAAGTTTATTTTGATTGTTTAATTTAAAGTCTGCACTAATAATGGCTTTTCTGTTGAAAGATAAATTAGTTTTAACAGTTAATAAACAACTGATTTACCCATTGCAGGGGCGCACGCAGGATTGTCAGGGGGGTGGGAACCCCCCTGACCAAAAAAACAAAAAAAACCTAAATACGCGAGAAAGCTGCTCCGTTTCGGCAGCGCTGTCCTATACAGCAGCCGCGGCACTGTCAAAGAAGCGTCCGCGGTGGGGCTGTATACAATACAGCACCACCGCGGACGCTTCTTTGACAGCGCCGCGGCTGCTGTATAGAACAGTGCCGCTATGGTGGCCACTTAGTTAGCGTTCGCCACTGTATTGGAGAGCAGTCATTATATATATGCTCTTCTGATCTTGAAGGGGACTTTATGCAGCACCTGAATACTCTCTAAACTTTACCCAGTGTTTTACTAGCTCTGTACTAGAGTACTTTTATTAGGAAGAGTTATTGTGGGTTGAATTAGGACAAGTTTGGCAGGAAAGATCTGAGTAGAGTTTCTATCTATACCTTAGTTTCCCCACTTCACCAGAACAAAGTGAAGGTTGGTGATGTTTACAAATACATAATGAATGTGATAGAAAGCCCTATTAAATTGGGAGTTTTTGAGGATAGAAAAGAGGTTTGGTTACACAGTAAGATTGCTTAATAGACACTTTGCTCATTGTTTTGCTGTTCCAGTGTTTCAATAAACATAATTTTAGACCAGCTTATGGTACTCCATTTATTGTGTAACTATCATATACTGAAATTAACTATACAATGTTCCAAGTAACCCAATAATAAGAGAGTATTGAACTGAAATACACTATTTTGAAGTGTAAATGCATAGTATTATATTAATATGTATAAACTCCTCTAATTATTAAAAATACTGTATAAACTGTGAGTTCTGATCCGGGCAGAATTAAAGTTTGTGGGGGCTCCAGGGCAAACTCAACAGCTTGCTTACCCTTTCATTTAGCAGGACATGCATAACACTGCCCTCGCTTTGTACGGTGCCCATATTAAAAGTGTACATGTGCAGATTTGGCTTACACTGCACTGAATGCATGCAGTTAATGTTGTCCTGCCTTGTCAGTGTACCTGATAGTGGATTGTCAGAGCGCCTGACAGCATGGCATGATCAGTTCTCTGTGAACAGTGCACACCATGCTTCTGCACCACGGGACAGTGGGAGAAATTCATCTGTGTGAGTTCCCAGGACTGGGGTGGCCCCACCTATAGTATGGCTCTCGATGTGATTCCATCACTTATAACCAATTATTTATAGAGATACCGCTTTTGCACTATTTAGGGTACTTGCATATTATAAAGACTTATGTACCCCTAATGTAGATTATTTGGGATTTTAGAAGTGAAGTAAGATTACCCTAACATGTGGAAACAGAGTTTTACTAGTATATTGTCATGAAATGTATGTGTTACTTCTCAATTTATTGTAAGGGAATACATGTTTACATGTACAGTATATACACACTGTTTTGTTAATATACTTGTAAATCAGTTCATCAGGACACTGAAGCATGGGTGGGCACTGCTGAGCTCTTTATTCAGCCATTTGCAGACTCTGGGTACATTGCACACTGGCCACCCCCACTTCCCAGCATTCCCCATGGTCTTAGGGACCATCACTAAAGATTCAAGCTTAAACATATAAGGGAGTGTCTACAAACATTAAGCATATCTAATGCAATAACATCACATCTTCTTTTCTTTAAAGATAAGCCCTGTATCCTTCAGTATAACAATTTAACAATATAACATTAAGAACATCATCTAACACGTTTCAATGAGTCTCTCAGGTCTGCGTATTTCTCTTATGGGTCTTTCACACAAAGTCTGTGTATCGTCAACCATGTTGGACCTTTCTTCCATCATGGTTTGTTCACCATTATCAAGTCCATCATACATGTCAGATGAAGGGTATTCTTCAGTCGTGTTGCCATCACTATGGTTGGGTTGAGATCTTAAATCGACCCGATTTCTTCTTACTTCTGTTCCACGATCTGTACGTACAATATAAGATCTTGGTGCTACTTGTGCTTGCACAATACCTTTCTGCATCCAAATGCCTTTCTCATGATCTCGGAGACGGACTTGGTCACCTGATCTTAGATCAGATAAGCTTTTTGCTCGCCTATCATGGTACAGTTTCTGTTTCTCCTGTTGACGTACCTTACTCAGTCTCACCAATGCTGAGTTATGCGTATTAAGCAGTTCGTCACTTATCGGAAGATTTGCTCTAATCCTCCTTCCCATCAGCATTTGTGCAGGAGAGAGTCCATTCTGTAAAGGTGTACTGCGGTAGATTAAAAGACTTTTGTAGAAATCTTCTTTGCCGTCTTGTGCTTTTTTCATTAGACTCTTTACAGTTTTTACTGAACTTTCCACCAACCCATTTGACTGTGGATAGTGGGGACTCGATGTTGCATGGACAAATTCCCACTCTGCAGCAAACTGTCTAAATTCAGCGCTGGAAAACTGAGGTCCATTGTCAGTGAACACTTCCATAGGAACACCATGCCTTGCAAAGATTGACTTCATGCAACTGATTACGGCTTTACTAGTAGTTGTAGGTAGAGTCTGCACCTCAGGGTAATTAGAATAATAATCAGTCACGACAATGTGTGTTTTTCCAATACAATCAAACAAATCTGCGCCTACCTTCTGGTATGGTCTCTCTGGCACTGCATGAGGACTCAGCGGCTCGACTTGTTGCTTTGGTCTGTACGTAAGACACAGTTCACATGTAGCTGTTGTCTGTGCTATGTCCTGGTTCATTCTTGGCCAATACATCACTTCACGCGCCCTCCGTTTACATTTCTCTTCTCCTAAGTGGCCTTCATGTATCTTGCACAGCATAATTTTTCTTAGTCGTGCAGGTATAATAATTCTATTGCCTTTGTAAATAATACCATTGACAACCGTAAGGTCAGTGCGGTACATCCAATAATCATGAATAGACAGTGGGCACGCATTTTTTTCTGCTGGCCATCCTTTCAGAATGATGTCTTGTAACACTTTCATTGTGATGTCTGTCTCTGTTTCTTTTCTTATCTGTTCTTGTCTTGCAAGAGACACAGGTAGAGAAGCTACAATCAAATTAACATATGCGTCTATCTCTTTATCCATCAGACTTTCAGAACCTTCACTTTTGTTCACAGCACGGGAAAGTGTGTCAGCAATGTACATGTATTTACCAGGACAGTACAGCAATTGGACATCATATTTCTGTAGTCTTATAAGCATTCTTTGAATTCTCATGGGACAGTCATGTAACGATTTAGCCATGATAGCTACCAATGGCTTGTGGTCAGTTTCCACTGTAAACGCTTGACCATACACAAATTGATGAAATCGCTCACATGCATATGTGATTGCTAGAAGTTCTTTTTCTATCTGAGCATATCTTGTTTCAGCACTTGTCAATGCTCTTGATGCATAGATTACCGGTTGCCATGTATCCTCATGTTCTTGTAACAACACTGAGCCTAGGCCAAATTGCGAGGCATCTGCTGAAATTCTTATACTTTTTGTAGGATCAAAGAATCTTAGTACCGGTTGCTCTGTGATGGTCCATTTCAAGTTTTGCCAACTTTCTTCTTGTTCATGTGACCACATCCACTCATTATTTTTGTCCAACAACCATCTTAGAGGTGCTGTTTGTTCGGAGAGTTGAGAAATAAACTTTCCTAAGTAAGTAATCATTCCTAGGAATCTTCTCACGTCGTCTTTGTTGTTAGGACGTTCCATGTTTATTATGGCTGATATTTTCCTCGGGTCAGGCTTCACACCTTCCTCCGAGACCACGTCACCCATAAAGGTAAGTGTTTTCACACCAAATTCACATTTGTCCTTGTTCAGCTTTAGATTCACCTTCTTGATAAGTTCCATTACTTGTCTCAGTCTAGAATCATGTTCTTCTTTTGTAGATCCCCAGACAATAATGTCATCCATCATTGTTTCAACACCTGGAATGTGTTCAAAAATCATGTGTATCCTTTTGTGATATACTTCTGGAGCAGACAATATCCCATATGGTAGTCGAAGGAATCTGTATCGACCTTCTGGGGTATTAAATGTACACAGCATTGAGCTGGCTTCATCTAGCTTCATTTGCCAGAATCCTGAAGATGCATCCAATTTACTGAACCATTTTGCTCCCGCAAACTGTGACATGATTTCATCTCTGGTTGGTAGTTTGAAATGTTCTCTTTTAATAGCCTTATTTAAATCTCTTGGATCCAGACATATTCTGAGTTGTCCATTTTTCTTTTCAACAATTACTAAGGAGCTCACCCATTCAGTAGGCTCATCAACTTTCTGTATCACACCCAAAGCTTCCATGCGGTTTAACTCCTGTTTTAGTTTTTCTCTCAGCGCAAATGGCACTTTTCTACAGGGGTGTATCACTGGAGGAACTTGCGTGTCTAGATTTATCTTATGCTCGCCAGGCAGACAACCTAAACCTTCAAACATGTCTCTGTATTCTGTAAACACTGATTTGCATTCATCTTCTACTTGTGATGTCACCATGAAAACTTTCTTTATCAAGTTAAGCTTCTCACATGAACTTAATCCTAGAATCGGTTGTACATCTTTATCCACAATCAGTAGCGATGTTTTGAACTTTTGTCCTTTGTAGCTCAGGGTCACTAGGCATGTACCTTTCACAGGAATTTCCTCCCCAGTGTAGCCTGTAACTTTCACATTGGCTGGATGAATTTTAGGTTTTACTCTAAAAGTCTTATAGTCTTGAAACGATATCAAATTCACCTGCGCACCAGTATCAAGCTTAAAGGGAATGACAATCTCGTTCACTGTTAAAGGAACAATCCATTCTTTCTTGTCTGTACTGCAAAGTTCAATACAATTCACAAAAAAATCTTCAGACGTAGCTTGTTCAACGGCATGCACTTTGTTTGTTTCACTATTGGTTCTACAGCATTTGGCAAAGTGATTAAGTCCACCACATTTCATGCAGGTTTTACCATAAGCAGGGCACATTTTAGGATTGTGAGTATTTCCACATCTACTGCAGATTTTCCTATTAGATTGCATTTTAGACTGCTTCATTTTAGAGAATGGTGGTTTGCTTGGCTCTGTTTTCTTCACCACATGTACAGTAGTATCAGATTCCTTGTGTAACTGTTTGGCTTGCAGTCTGGTCATTTCTGTAGATCTGCACATAGTCATTGCCTTGTCAAGTTCTAGGTCTTGCTCTCTCAGCAATCTTTCTCTGAGTCCATTATCAGGTATTCCACAGACAATACGATCTCTAATCAGTGAGTCCTTTAAATCACCAAACTCACAGGTTTTGCTGAGTGATTGCAGTTCTGTAACATACTGATCAAATCCTTCTCCAGACTTCTGATCACAGGTGAAAAACTTATATCTTTCATATGTCACATTTTTCCTTGGCACAAAGTAATCTTCAAACTTTTGCATTATAGAAGATAGCACCATATTCTGCCCTTCAGCAAACTGAAAACTGTTATAAATGTCCAGCACATCCTCTCCTATCACATGGAGGAAGATGGATGACTTTGTTTTATCCTCCATTGCATCAGCTCCACATGCAGCAAGATATATATTAAACCTTTGTTTAAATCTTTTCCAGTTTTCAGACAAGTTGCCAGACATGAGCATGCCTGCTGGAGGAGACAGCCTATCCATAGTTACTCACTGTTTGATGTGACCAGAGCACAAGGCAGATATTCAGACACTGCGTGTCACAGCTTTACAGACTTCTGCAGGATCCTTTCACACTCTGAGCTCTAGCAGTCCAGTTAAAACTTCTTCTGACACCATGTTTTGTTAATATACTTGTAAATCAGTTCATCAGGACACTGAAGCATGGGTGGGCACTGCTGAGCTCTTTATTCAGCCATTTGCAGACTCTGGGTACATTGCACACTGGCCACCCCCACTTCCCAGCATTCCCCATGGTCTTAGGGACCATCACTAAAGATTCAAGCTTAAACATATAAGGGAGTGTCTACAAACATTAAGCATATCTAATGCAATAACATCACACACACCAGATCAAACAGTCAGGTGCAGGGTAATCTACAATAAATTCACAATTTGAACAAGTAAAATAAGGTAATTTTAAACACATTGGCACATAAAATTGGATGTCATCTTAAAGGAATTATAGTAACCTATGTAGCCTCTGCCCTGCCCAGTCATCTAACTTGTACTGTCCATTTAAAAAAAAGATTAGGGAAGACTCAAAAAGTTCCTCGGGTATCAAACAGCTGTAACAGTATGTTTTAAAATATGTCATTGCATTCATGATAAAGGTTTCATCTCATTCCCAGATGACATAAAAGGTGCTCCTTTTAAAGTAGTACCTGAGGTCCTACCTTGATGAGATGATGTAAAAAATATGGCAATTGTATGATCTTGAAAAGGCTCTGTGGAATCTCACTAAATTGGGATCCGCTCCAAATACAGAGTCTTGAAGTTCATTCAAATATTTCATCCTGCAAAATGAAATCTCATTTTTTCCTTCGAGCCAGAGGCATTGCTGTGGAAGTCCCTGGTTCCACACAGAACACCATCTATCATAAGTAAGATAATTTGCTTCTCTCAAAAATTGTTGCCATCTTACCAAGCTAATCTGTGTATGTGTGACAAACTAGGACAAGATAGCTTTTATCCCATATATCTGCATTTCTTAAAGCTTGTGAATGTCCCCCTATCTGTGTATAATAAGTAAATTACAGAAGTGTAAACTAATACTAATGAACTGGAAATGCCAGACGCAGCTGAGAAGAAAATATTATTATGTTATTTTTTTTCTTTGTGGCTCTAATCATCCTGTCTTCTGGGCACCGTTTAAAAAGACTTCAATATAAATGTCTAATTTGCACTAGTTTACCCACCAAGTTGTAATCAACATGACATTTTACAGAAAGCTTGCTAGCTTTTCATTCAAACATACATTATATATATGCTTTAATTTTCGCATGTAAATAAAATGTTTTTCTTGAAATTGGAAGAGAACAAAACAAGTTAATTACGCTAAAATGCACAATAATACATTACAAATAGTAAATGCACTCAAACTGTGCTGAAAATGTTCTGCATTGATCCATTCAAAGGCACAAAAACATAACAGTGAACCATGTGCCCTCTAAAGTCAGAGAATTAAACTTTTTTTTTTTATCAGTGTTGAACAGTTGTAATTCATGCTTGCCTAGGAATGTGTCTATCTTTATTTTACTGACATTCAGAAATATCTTCTTTTAAGAAGTTAAAGTAATTATCTAATCATAACTATGCTTACTGGGCCAGAGTCATTAAGGCAAAAAAGGAGTAAATGTTCTCTGGGACAAACCATGTTACAATGCAAGGGGTGCAAATTAGTTTATTATTATGCACATGAATTAAATACTGGCTGTTTTTTCCTCTAGCACACAAATACTTGATAGCTTTATTATTACACTGAAATGTCAAGTTGATCTAGGACATGCCCTACCATAACTATAAATCTGTCCCCACATTTTAAATTTACCTCCCCCTCCAATGCAACATGGTTTTGCCCAGGTGCAAATGTTACTCCTTTTTTATGCTTTGCTCTCCTTAATGACTCAGGCCCACTATGTCTACCTGTGCACTCCTGTCAGCAATGCATAAATGCTTGATCGACGATTCAGTCTGAGATGTTCTGAATGGCCTCTTTACATAGTTAGAGCTAATCGTCTTGAGTATTGGAACAAGACAGCAGATGACACCAATTCAGAAATTATCAATGGATCCCCTTTGCTCTCCAGATGGAGCTTGAGAATCTGTGATATTTGTACTTCTGCTAGATAAGTCATGTTTTGTTTTTTTTGACTCTTCCTAGTGCAGTAACCAATTAGGGCATATGTGGGAAACGTCTGGATGCTCAGTTACTAAGAAGCCTAGAATTGGGGTGCTGGCCTGATTTGTCAGTGTTAGACATGGGGCTCAAAGATACCTAATTTCAGGCGCAATGCAGTGAAACAACTGTTCATTCTCTCACTCACCCCTCACACAGATTGTTTTGCCTATCTCTGTAGGATCTCTGTGGAAGCCTGTCTGTGTTACAGAGTGGGAGTAGACTTGAAGAGTAAGCACAGTTAAAGGATGAAGATCTGCTGACAACTTTGAGGTAAGCATGTGTGTTTCTTTGTGTTGGAGGATTACTATACACAGCTGAATTATGTGGGTTAAAAACAGAGTACAGGTTAGAAGGGGTTAAAAATGGTAGGTTGAGGTGGGGAGGTTAAAAATGGAGTCATGATATGTGAGGGGTTAAAAAGTGAGGCATGAGGTGTGTTATCCCTCTTGGTACCGACAGCTGTCCCGAGAGGAATAAAAGTGAATAATGGAAGTGTGAGACAAAATTCATAAAGCTACTTCAGTTTCATGAGGGGTAGTTATGTTAACTTAAGCACTTTTGAAAACTTGGCTCCTGTGATCAGTAGTAATATTCAGCAACACTAACAGTAATGATCTGTGCCTAATTGGGCTCATCAGCAATAATATTCTACCAGTAAGCCACACTGAAAGTGGCTACTTAGAAACAGAAGCACTCATTTCTATGACATATAATAACAGACATGCCTTCTATTAGAAAAACTAAACCTGCTGTTAGTATAGAGCAGGGGTAACCAACTACTCCAAATCTGTAACCATGAGCACAATTTATCTCATTTTAATAATAGACATGCAACTTCTACATATTAGAAAGTTGGGGCAGCACGGTGGCGAAGTGGTTAGCACTTCTGCCTCACAGCGCTGGGGTCATGAGTTCAATTCCCGACCATGGCCTTTTCTGTGTGGAGTTTGTATGTTCTCCTGTGGTTGCGTGGGTTTCTTCCGGGTGCTCCGGTTTCCTCCCACACTCCAAAAACATACTGGTAGTTTAATTGTCTGTGTGTTAAGGAATTTAGACTGTAAGCTCTAATGGAGCAGGGACTGATGTGAATGATTTCTCTGTACAGCGCTGCGGAGTCAGTGGCGCTATTTAAATAAGTGATGATGATATTTGAAATACATGAAATATATGGATGTTGTACTTATATATGACATATTAGTTACACCCTGGTATAACTTAGGTTAATTTTTTTCTGTCCATGGTTGTCTTAAATACAAAGCCTATATTGTGTAGAAGATACAAAGGATACACAAGGAAAGTGACGTAATTCAGTTGCAAATGCCCACTCGGTGCCAACCTATTTGTGTTTTCGCCTTGCCTTTAGCATGTCAGCTCTCATGAGCAGGGGCTTCTTTCCTTGTGTTCTACGTCTACTATTAATCACTCTCTGTAACTCTAGGCCAGCTTCCCTAGCCCTGTTTATTTGAGCCCAGGCCCACTTCACGTCAGACGTTACCATGACCCTTACTCACTGTCCGGCAAATAACTTGAAACACATTACCATGTTATCTGTGTTCAATCTAATTAGTAGATATCTGGTCTTTGTATAATTATATTTAGTTTAATAATGTATCATGTAATGTATTATGGACCGCTGTTGTCTGTGTATTGTACTGCAAATTTCATGTACGGCGTTGCATACCTTTTGTCGTGATTTATAAATAAAATATAACAAGATAATAACAATCATAATGCTTGTTCTATAAATAACCTTGGATGAATTGTTCTAGTGGAAATATGGAAATTAATTTAAAAAGGAGCTGCTTCTCTTTACTGTGTTACTTGCCACATAGGTGTGGCAGGATCAAGATGTTGTCTAAAGTGGACGACCCTTTTAAAATTTACCTAATTTCTACAGTGCACGGCAGTATGATACAATCAATAGGGGTTCTTCTTAGATTAATGCTTAATTAACATCTGAACTCATAACAGACTTCGGGTTTTTTAAATATATGTTTGCACAGTTCAACTTTTTTATTTGAGGGTAAATTTGAATATTGGAAATACAGTGTTGGAAGCCAATTCCTCATTAACAAATTTATAATATAGAGGCTATTGAGGCTTTCAGGAAAACTAGTAACGAAAAAAAAATGACAATGCTGTTATTAGATAGACCTACTTTATCTCATGCAGCAAATACCACTTTCAACTATCTCTCATCCGAGGGTACTGCATGTTAAGGTGGGAAAATAAGTGGCCCCACACATGCAGGTGTAATATAGATGAGTTAGGTGGAGTAGTGCACAAGTGCAGACAGTGAGAAATAATGGGTGCCAGGTCACCTTTTGTGTGAATAAATGTGTAAATAAATTATAATATTTATTTACACAGTCACTATGTACAGTTATTTGCACAAGCCTCACAAAGCACCAACACTCTCAGCTTCGAGTTCTTATAAACATCAGGTTCAGCTGCACACTGAGCTCTCTTTTTGTCAAAGATCATACATGCACTCCCATTATATTTTATTTCCCTGCTTGCTCTCTTTTTCTCTCTTTTGACTCTTTTCCCTCTTTATCTATCAACTCCTCTCTCCCTCTAAGAACTTTACCCACTCGCTCCCCCTAAAAGAGCAATACACCTACTTCTATGCTGCAAGGGGGCATTATATGTAGCTGCTATATTTAAATTGTGTCTTAACCTACCCAGTTAAACAAGGGAATTTTGAACCCCTAAATATTCCAATATATTTTGATTTGAACATAGTACTAGAAAGTTGAGCATAGTACTGGAACGCACAAACAGGCTTGTTTAAGAAAGTGTTCTTAGATCTAATTTTATACCTATTTATTTTATTTTATATATGTTTATATAAATAAAGACTTTTCCTTTAGTAACAAATAGTGGGACATTGTAAGAAAAACTCAATTGTTAATCAACATACTAGTGAACCTAGCAATAAGTAACATTTTCACAATTTGGAAAAATGTATCTTTTGCATTTTTGTACAGACCTACAAAATTCTCTTTTTTAGGTTGTTAAGTCATATTCCAAAAGAAAACGATGCAAATGTGACAAGATCAGTAAGTATGGAGTGCAAAATTATAGACAAGAGGATAAGAGAAGAAGCAAAAATCCAGGCAAGTAATATGTGAAATAGACAAGTGACAAGTTACAGCCAGGGTAGATAGGACACCAGTAATGCAGAAAAGCTTACATGGTGCTGGAGATGGCAGAAAAGCCCCCAGAACACTGGGGAAGGCAAAATAATGGGGTTCAGAGCTGGATTAAGGCTTTGGGGGGCCCGGGGCACTTAAGACAGGGGGGGCCCCTAAAATCTAAAATTAAGGGCATAGGGACACATCCTGCATTACATCACCTACAGCCCACAGTATGACACTTACAGCTCTCCCAGAGGGCTCGCTTAGGTTGTCTGCATAAGAAAAATCATTGCTTCCACAAACTAAAATACTGTACATTAAAACAATCACCAAAACACCACATTAAAATGGGTATTGACACCACACATTAAAACTAGCAATGATATCACACATTAAAAATACCCTTGATAACGTACACTAAAACTAGCAATGATGCCGCACGCTAAAACTAGCAATGATACCGCACTTTTAAAATAAAATTTATAATGCACATTAAAACTAGCAATGATAGCGCAAATTAAAATACCATTGATAATGCATCATTGGGCATGGCCAGGCCACCCTCCTACAGACAAAAAAAACCTGCATTGTTGTGTACTAGAATCACAACATTTCACAGACGTTGCTGCAGGTTTCTTTAGTGGCTTGTCTAGATCCTGGAATGTTAGGGGCCCTATTTGGAAAAAAAAATGGGTACATTTAGAAAATGACAGCCACCCCGGCGTTAAATCAGTACCACCCATGATTAATAATTAGGCCTTCCTCCAGCCCCAACATTAAAATAATAGTATTCACATTTAATAAATAAACCTATTACCCTCCCTACAAACAGCCCAAGCAATAAATTAATAGTATTTACTTTTCAGAAATATACCTATTTCCCGCAACCGTCACTGCCATTAAATAATTCATAGGCACATTTAATAAAGGGACCTCATTCTCCCCAAACTCACCCCCACATTCAGTAGCGCCCAAACCACCCCATCTTAAATTAATTAATTGTCCCCACTATTGTGCCTCTCTCCCCCCCTTTTTCCTCATGCTGTGTCTCTCACCCTTTTTTCTTACTGTGCCTCTCTTCTCCCCCTTTTTTCCTTACTGTGCCTCTTCTCCCCCTTTTTTCCTTACTGTGCCTCTTCTCCCCCTTTTTCCTTACTGTGCCTCTCTTCTCCCCCTTTTTCCTTACTGTGCCTCTCTTCTCCCCCTTTTTCCTCCATGGTGTGCTTTTCTTCTCCCCCTTTTTCCTCCATAGTGTGCCTCTCTTCTCCCCCTTTTCCTTACTGTGCCTCTCTTCTCCCCCTTTTTCCTCCATAGTGTGCCTCTCTTCTCCCCCTTTTTCCTCCATACTGTGCCTCTCTTCTCCCCCTTTTTCCTCCATAGTGTGCCTTTCTTCTCCCCCTTTTTCCTCCATAGTGTGCCTCTCTTCTACCCCTTTTTCCTCCATAGTGTGCCTCTCTTCTACCCCTTTTTCCTCAATAGTGTGCCTCTCTTCTCCCCCTTTTTCCTCCATACTGTGCCTCTCTTCTCCCCCTTTTTCTTCAATAGTGTGCCTCTCTTCTCCCCCTTTTTCCTCAATAGTGTGCCTCTCTTCTCCCGATTTTTCCTCCATAGTGTGCCTTTCTTCTACCCCTTTTTCCTCCATAGTGTGCCTTTCCTCTCCCCCTTTTTCCTCCATAGTGTGCCTTTCTTCTCCCCCTTTTTCCTCCATAGTGTGCTTCTCTTCTCCCGATTTTTCCTCCATAGTGTGCCTTTCTTCTACCCCTTTTTCCTCCATAGTGTGCCTTTCCTCTCCCCCTTTTTCCTCCATAGTGTGCCTTTCTTCTCCCCCTTTTTCCTCCATAGTGTGCTTCTCTTCTCCCCCTTTTTCCTCCATACTGTGCCTCTCTTCTCCCCCTTTTTCCTCAATAGTGTGCCTCTTTTCTCCCCCTTTTTCCTCCATAGTGTGCCTTTCTTCTACCCCTTTTTCCTCCATAGTGTGCCTCTCTTCTCCCCCTTTTTCCTTCATACTGTGCCTCTCTTCTCCCCCTTTTTCTTCAATAGTGTGCCTCTCTTCTCCCCCTTTTTCCTCCATAGTGTGCCTTTCTTTTACCCCTTTTTCCTCCATACTGTGCCTTTCTGCGTTATTCCCTTTTCTTTTTTTTTTACTTACCTTTCTTTTAGCTTCTTTCTTCTCTTCTGTCTTCTTGGTCCTCTCCGCGCTGCTCCTCACTGAATGACAGGCGTGACTTGATGACATCACACCTGTCATTCAGTGTTAACAGTGCAGGGAGAGGAGGGAGGAGGAGGGACGCCGGCGCAGCGATCAGGTGAGTATATCTTGTTTTTCTTTTTTCTTTTTTTTGCTACCCTGCTCCCCCACCCAGCAAAGGGAGCCCTGAACCTGCCCACCCGCAACCCCCCACCCGCCGCCGCCGCCATTAAAAAAAAAAAAAAAGAGGAAGAAAAATAAAAAATCATCAGAGGTTATGCGTGCAGCGGCGGGGGCCCTTGGAGAGAGGGGGGCCCGGGGCACATGCCCCCTGTGCCCCCCCCTTAATCCGGCTATGATGGGGTTGCAATCTAGTGACTGCTGTAGCATGTACTAGCAACCTGAACACTATGGGCCTCATTTAGAGTTGGACGCATAGTCCATTTCAGGCGCATCCTGATCATTTTCACTCATGGGGCATGCGCAGTAGGCAACAGTTCCCTGCAGTTCGTCTGCTTTTCAGACGCAAGTGTACACAGCATCAGCTTGCATCTCAGTATGAGGTAAAGGGTGGAACACGGAGTTATGTATGCGTGACTATTAATAATTCAGATACTATGGGCGTCTACCCGCAAAAACTACCCAATACACACGTGGAACACACGGCAAACAAGACTAAAAAAGTGCGGCAGGAATTAGATGGCACAAGTAGTTAGCTAGCTGCAGGAACTGGTTGCAGCTTGGTAGTGTATTACGAGTTGGACGCAACTGGGGTTGCATGCCACTCGTAATAACCTTCCAAGCTGCGGCACACTCCCACTCTTACTCTTTCATGTAAGTCTTAGACGCACATTGCGTTCGACTCTAAATGGAGCCTTATATTGGATAATAATAACGCTGTAACTGATTATTCATTAGAGAACTCTGGCTCACTGAAATTGAAGCACTCAAATGATAATCTGTTTAATACTGTACATTAAGGCTGATGCCCAATTATAAAAACTGTGAAATCTGGCAATTAGTTTATATGTGTAAAATAGATATTTATAACACAAAATACTTTCCCAAATGAAATTGATGAAAACAGAAAACTGTTTATTTTTTCATATTTTTTGTAACGGTTCCTTTGTTCTAGTTATGTCTTCTTATGTAGTTGCTTTCTCTATAGTCTCCTGTATTGATTTTCACTGGTTCTGTTGTTCCTCTTCTTCCTTTACTTATCTTACATTTCTGTTTATATTTTGTTGTTTGTAAAGCGCTGTAAATTATGTGGCACTATATAAATGAAGATGATTATTGTCACAAAATTAATTAAAGGACAGCAACATGAAATATAGGCTGTGATTTAGTTGAACACTATTGTGTTTAGATCTTCATGCAATGTAATGTATATTTCATATGATATTATTCATGACGCATATGTAAATGAAAATTGAATAATTAAAAATAACAATGGCATAAATGGATATAATATTTACAACTATTTGTCAAAGAAGTATTTAGTGATACATTTCTTTCTGGGCTAAGAGTTTATTTTTCAAAATAAGTTTTGAAGCTTATGAAAGTCTCAATTTACTCTATTTACTGCTCTGGTTTTTATTTTCTCCAATTTCCCCATTCTAAAGGATGCAGCCAGAAGATCCTGAAGCACTTTTTGTGTGACAGGGAAAATGGATTTCTCATTCTCCACTGTGTGTTACAATAAGAGTTTCAGAAAGGAGCATTTTTCTAGCTGAAAAAGCAGGGCATTATAAATAGTCTAACTATTACTATTCTATATAAGATACAGTACCTACAAAGATTTAGAGGTATCAGGGAATATAAGTCAAAAGAGAGGATCAAAAGCACAGTTGACATCAGATATGGATAATTGCAGAAACTGCACAGGGAGGGCTTTCTTACATACCAAACAATTAAAAAGCAGGGAGATTATGTCGAAAAATAATGTATTTGTCTTTTCTGAAAGTTGATTAAAATAAATTCTACAGCCAGACTGCAGATAATTTTTGACTCACTCTCGTATATATATATTTACTATGAGCATGTGCATGCCTTGAGCTGTAGTGCCATTTAAAATTTGCAAACAAACTTATGATCAAGAGAGACTGGAAACCTGCTATTAATGACCATCAGAACTTCCACGATCTTATACAAATGGTGTTTACACATAGACCATCAATCATTACATACTGTGAAAACTATGATATTCTGCATTTGCATCAGGATATTTCTGTGATGTCATGTAATGAACGATGTCAGGGATAACCTCCTCTTGCTGCTCCCTGATTTAATATCTTATCCTATATTCACACTGTCAAACAATATATCACCTCTATTTTGTCAGGAAACTTCCTCTGACTACCTTAACCTGTCGCAAACCACACTATGCATTCTTGTGACTTGAAAGTGTTTACTGTATGAGGCTACACACGATTCCAGCACTCAAATTTTTTTACCTATCACCCAGGTTATAGACCTGCTGAATCACCCCCATTATCATAATTTTTCATCATCATTTATTTATATAGCGCCAACATATTCTGTAGCGCTTTACAATTGGGTCAAACATAGTAAACTAATAAACAAACTGGGTAAAACAGACGAAAAGGTGAGAAGGCTCCCAAATAGCTTTCTCACACCCCCACACACGTCAGGTTTGCCACCACCTATTGAAAAGGGCAAAAGGACCCCAATATACTGTTTCACACTGGCATACAATGAGCACTGCTTGTTACCCAGAGTTTAGCAAGGCACACACCAGCAATCAAAAGGTTAACACTTAACCCCTCAAGGTTCTATGACACAAATGTACATGCAGGCACACACTCGGCTAGGTATACCAATTTAGAGCAATGATGACATAACTATTACATTTTTAGATTTAATATACAAAAAGTACACTGCTATAGGTTAATAAACAATAATAAAAAAAATTTTGGACATAACATACACAAGCAAAACAGTTTAAAATAAAGGAATTAAATTCAGAGTATAACAAATAAGCGATATATTATGAGCCAAGGGAAATTGGCTTGAAGAAGGACAGCTTATCAATGAATAATTGATTTCCCAAATGACTGACAATTTCTTGTAACTGGTCTTAGCTTTCAAACACACCTTTACACCTTACCCCACCTCCAGGGGTGTTGTGGTCTGTCACACTTTTTACAATCATCATTTGCATGTTGCCTGATATACTACCAAATTCTAATATGTGACCTAACTTTTCTGTGAAGTGTCACACAGACCCAAATTATTATGAATTTACCCATCTATTGATACCAAACAGACCTAGGTACAGGGTATCAGTTGAGCTTCTATTCATTTCCTCAACTTCTCTGTGTGGCAGAATTCTTAATTTGACATATGAGCTGCCTTTCATCATGCTATTGAGGAATATGTGGTTTATCACTACTTTTATTGATTTTAAGTGGCATATTTGAAAACTATATTTGAACACCATGCTGAGCGATTTCTACAAGTCTATTCAGGTGTCAAAACTCCATCCTAGGACAGGATATAGCTCACCCCATCAGGTCTTTGAAGTTGAAACAGGTGACACTGCTATCTTCTAACATGGGTATGCACAGAACCACCTAATAAACACATAACACACCATCTGACTTCACATTTTACACACTGGATTAATTTGATATACCATAGTTATACTGCAGTTATGATTAGACCTTATTCCTCCCAGTTATGTTAAAGGTTAATGCATATAACTGTAATTTCTCTATTATCTCTACTAAGGATTTCATTACAGAGTATAAAGATCCTGCTAAATTTAACTACCTCAAACCATGTTTTTGCTATATCCATGCAAGGAATAAATAGACTAGAACATTTTGGGTAATTTTCTACAGTATAGAACATATATTTTATGTGATTGTTTCCATTTTTATTTCTATCTAGGGCTAATGAAATGAAAATATTTTTAATCTGATAATCTACCTATCCTCTGAAAACAGCAATATAACAATAGCTGTTTTAGACAATGTATTAGTTATTTGTTGTTAATAATATTTGCGCAAAATGCAATAATTGTTAAGATGATATAGGCAAAAACTACCTCTCAATGTATGCTTCTGGCAGCACAAACATCTTCTGTTTCTTTTTACCTGTACTTTTGATCCTCAAGATCACAGTCCCTCATTTAAAGCATGGAAAATAGTGCACACAGCAAGCAAGAGACACTCAAACAAAATTTGACAAGTACAGAAAGGAAAGCAATCATGAGCTTTGCCCTAGATATCTCAATGGTTTACTGCCAATTAGACAATCAAGAAGGCATTGTAGTGAGAACCTGAAAGTAATGGGATATAAGAAATAAAATCACACTATCTATCCAGAACACCCTGGCCTTTGGTACTAGTCAATCCTATAGTTAACTTGTTTGAGACATTCTCAGTGAAGTGATTGGTTAAGCCTACTTATGTGATGTTTTGTTATTGATTATATCCTATTCGTTCATTAATGCATGCTCTTGGCTCCTGATGAAGACAATAACTAATATCCCCCAAAACATTGTCTGGGGTGCTAATTGGTAAGTTAGCCCACAATATAAAAACACATGAATGCATGATTCAATATCTGGACTCTCCGCATTTTATGTACAAATAAAATATCAACTATATCACTAGTTTACAGCAGTGTACTGGCGGAAATTTTCTGTGTTTGATTTCTTTCTGGATAACCCATCCTCTTATAGCACCTGCTGTGAACCTATAAATTGATTGAATAACTTACATTTTTATATTATTGTTTGAGAGGTGAATGTGAGACCAGTAGTTTACAGGGAATGCTGGTCCTTCTATTGCCATTTGGATTTTTCTGAGGTACGTTAACTCTCAATCTAAAAACACATGACTGTTTGAACCAATTGACTCATTGTTTAGAGTTCTGCTATAAACAGCAGCATTTTAGGGGGCTGGTAGCTTATGATATATGTGCAAATATGTGTATCTGAGACTCCAGCATTTTATTTACAGATAGAATAGTAGGTATTTCACTGTTTCAGAATGGACCTACAATTCCTATGATCAATGTCCTCTTGATCCTGCTCGTATTTTACATTTTCATCTACTATTTATCTATTATTTAGCCTAACAATATTAACCAGGCATCAATGTGGTGCAAAATTGTTACACGGAGGTTGAGGTTAGTCATTATACCTGATTTTGAAGTTTTAAGGATGATTTTTAGAAGATTATTGCTATATTTGGAATAATTAACTATTAAATGAGGTATTTTGATTAAAAAGTCATAAATAGAGAAGGAACTTTTTTTTTCTATATAGTCGTCAAAAAAAATTAACAAAATTCACAACTTCTGTGTTATTGCTAATATCTTAACAATAAATAAACTTTTTGTCTAAAATTAAACTTTTTTGTTGACTTAAGTATGAGATCTTTGCACATTAAAATAATATTAAACAAAACCAGTCTTAAAACTAATCAGTTTTCACCCAACTTATCACTACAATCGCTGCATTATGAAATCAGGTGTTCGGGGCATATACATTTGTAACACACTTGATGTTTGAGTGGTCTTATGATCTTTTTCAGCAGGACAAGCTTGACATCTTTTATGAAATCCTGGTACTTTTGCTGGTGGCTCCTCTAAAGTTTCTCCAGTGAAATCTCTAATTCTTTTGTGTATTTCTTTTGGAAACAAAATACATATTTGCGGATGCTTAAGTGTTCATTTAATAGAGCAAGATCCAAGGTTTTGATGTATTTACATAGTTTTTGTGACACACAATTATTATTACACCAGTATATTGTGATCGCATTGATTCCAGCCATATTTCGCATGGCAAAAATAATAGTTAGGGGCTATTTTCTCGAATTGCAGCTCACATCATATGTCGAACAAAGCTCTTCTGCAACATTTATTTCGCCTTTTATCAAGTTATATAATGTGATTATTTCCGATTTCTTCTTTTCTCCAGTTAACTTGTTAATTTGTTCATCGCGGTGTAGAATTGACATAAGCAAAACTTCCTTATTCTTCTTAATATTATGGGACACAATCATAACATCTTTTGAAAGCAAAATCTAGATGAATAAACAACTCTAGCTTGGATTTTAGTGAACTCTGGAAGAATTTGTCATTTATTTTTATGCGAAACTTCAAATGCTAAAATGGCTCGAAATTGTTACACAGACATTGAGTTTGGGTCATAATAACCTTTTTGAAGTTTGCTCCCGTCTAGTTCTCAGCACTGACACTGGTTTACTGAGTGGTAACGGGAAATGGGTAGGGAGTTAACTCCAGCTACTGAGTGGTTTGGCAACATTGCATAACTAAGTAAAAGGTTGCATAATTTAAAATGCCATGAATCATTATGACCCAGCCTCAATGATGCTGGGTTAAGGCCTCAAAGTTTTTCTAATTTATGCCAATGATCGTCTAGAATGTACACTTGCCATTTGTGTAGCTTCTATATTTCGTGTATGTTTCCTGTATTTCATTTCTTGGTTTTTGGTGTGGAGCTGTAGATAATTACAGAGCATGCCCTTCTCCAGTACTATGTTAGCCGGTGATACTTGCAAAGAGTATGAGAGTAACATGATACTGACACATTGTCTCAATATTCTTTTATTGAGTTGTGTACATTACAGTCTTAACATAGTGTCTTTAATATATTTTCTATCTATTGTATTTAGAGTGTGTTAATCTCATCATTGTTATTTGTTTTCTTTGTACTAAAGTGCATTCAGATATTTCCACATCATCATATTGTCTATTGTCTTCAAATATTGATACTACAAACCACTGTTCAGATAATTTTGTCAAGTATTTTGTATGTTACTGTAATCATGTCATAATCATATTGTGTTTACATTACTCTACAACGTTTACATCACATGTACAAAGTGGATTTCCTGAGTCCAAATATGATGGATCCTGCAAGGTTCTGCAACCTGAAAAGTAAGAGCGACTCAGGTAGAGGCACTGTGGTTAGAAGTAAAAAAGAGGTGCGATGACCCTCACTCCGAGGTTCACCGAGCCTCTACCCTGAATGGTCATTGAGGAATCCAGCTGTGCAGAGGCTAAATGAACAACTATATTGAGTACTGCTTTTAAAGCCATTCAGACATCATTTTATATGACATTACTGTGATTTTCCATGCAGAGCGGAAAGGCCCTAATAAATTCCTGGGAAATTGAAATCAGGCCCATCTGCTAATAGATTTATTCAAAGTGTATCTATTAATCTTCTGTATTTGTTAGTTTTAGATCCATTTTGCATAAGACACAATTCTAAAAATAATATCAAGGTCTCATGTGGTAAAAAAAAAGTGAGGTGAATAAAAAAACAAAAAATCCCAATAACATTGTCTTGGCCCTATAACTACCTAATATCTTCAGAAATCTTTTAATTATAATATAAAAAATAAATGTATTCCAATATACAGTACTACAAACGGAAAGCCTTAATGTCCTATAAATAAGTGTGTTGGTGTTTCAATCTTAAATCTGTAAAGCACAGTAGGGGAAGGTACCAAAATATTTCAAATACATGAATGTGCTTTAATTGTATTAGGTATTTCAAGTAGTCTACATGATGTTGCCCACTGCTACATTACAAAGTAACATCCCAAATTAAAAATCAACTGAATCTATAGTAATATAGTAACATAGTTGATGAGGTTGAAAAAAGACACCAGTCCATCAAGTTCAACCTATTTTGGATCTCCTGCAATCCCTCACTTATATTTGAAATTGATCTAGAGTAAGCAACCGCCAATCTGTTTCAATTGTGAAAATCCCCCCAGACCCAATATTACAGTCCTATTTTTACCCTATATCCCCTACTATCCTTCATTTTAATAAACGTTGTATCCCTGGATACACTTTTCCGCAAAAAAATTGTGTAACCCTTTCTTAAACATATCTATTGAATCTGCCATCACAACCTTCCCTGGCAGTGAATTCCATATCTTGACTGCCCTTACTGTAAAGAACCCCTTCCTTTGCTGGTTGTTAAATTCCCTCTCCTATAACCTTAGGGGGTGACCGCATGTCCTGTGTATAGTCCATAGGATTAAAAGCTTCCATGAAGGTTCTCTGTATTGACCCTTAATGTATTTGTACATAGTAATCTTATCTCCTCTTAGAGGCCTCTTTTCTATAGTAAACATGCCTAAACTGGCTAACCTTTCCTCATAACTTAATGACTCCATAAGCTTTATCAATTTTGTCGCCCTTCTCTGAACCGTTTCTAGTTCCAAATTATCTTTTTTATAGAGTGGTACCCAGAACTGTACTGTATATTCAAGATGAGGTATCGCTGAATATAAATTGTTCATACATATTTTCAGTATATCCCATGTAAATAGATATTAAGAGGGTAATATCAAATTATGTGAAAAAAAAAGTGTTGTCAAACACATGTGTGGAAATAAGCAGTGGCAGAACTACCATTACTGCAGCAGGTGCGGTGCACCGGGGGCCCATGAAGATAATAGGGCCACTGCACAGGGAACTAGCGAGCCGTGGGCCCCGGATCCCTTCTCCCGCTTCCCCGCAATGGGGCCCACAGCTCACTAGTTCTGCCTCTGGAAATAAGTATTCCAGCTCAACAATGATGTCGGACAAAATATATTTTCTAGGCATTTAAACTGTAGGTACATAAAGTCCTTTATGTTTTGTTAATTTGTAACATTCCTGGTTCCATAAAGGCTTTCAACATACATATGTGCTTAAAGTAAGTTACAGGTATAAAACATTTCAACACTGTCCAGGAACTATTAAAAGCAACAGAATGGTAATACTGTCTGTACTGTATTGAATGATTATACGCAATGCTTAACTATGATGTTTGCTCTGATTGAATAGCCAATGTTAAAGGTTATGTATACTGTTCTTACAAAACCCATTAGGTGCTGAAAACTATTAGCAGCTTAAGGGCATTGATCTAGCAGTGTACTTAACCGTGCCTTATACGGGGTTAATTCTTCAATTACAACTGATTAAGTCTTTAAGAATTACACTTATGTATTCATTTCCTATAAAGCAAAGAGAAATCAAAGCTATTAAGATTGTTTGAACTTGATGCAATATAATTGTCACTCACCGGACCGTGAGTGCCTCTGCGCTGGTGCGTGGTTCTCTATCCTTCCTGCCGGCGCCTGTCCTGAGCCGCGGCCGTCCGCCATCTTGATGGACTGCGCATGCGCAGCATCCATGAACTCTTATGACCTTGCTTTTAACCTAATTGGTGGATCAATCACCTCTCCCTATTTAAGGCACCTGTGGCCCTTGTATCGTTGCCTAATCTTGAGTCTCATTCCCTGTGAGTCTCTGAAGGTGTCTCCTGTGTCCTGCTCGTATCTTCAGTTTCCTGTTGGATTACCTGCTCTGCTCATCGACGGCTCCCATACCCGCTACTGACTCCTGTGTCCTGCTCGTGTCTTCAGCTGTCTGCTGGATTACCTGCTCTGCTCACCTGCGGTTCCCATACCCGCTACAGTCTCTCAACTCTCCTGCTGTGCCTGCATATCCTCGTTGGACAAGCTTCTCTACTCAGCAGCAGTATGCATACTTGTTATTGACTATCAGCTGTTATCCTGCATTTCCGCTTTGGACAAGCTTCTCTACTCAGCAGCGGTACATATACCCGCTATAGACTATTAGATGTGACACTGCATATCTGTTTGGGACTAGCTCCTCTGCTCTCCAATTGTATTTATACAGTTATAGACTCTTATCACTCCTCCACTTATCCGCACCTGGACAAGTCCTCACCTCATCACAGCAGTGGTACAACTTGCTATACGCAGACCACTGACTCTCCCGCTACCTACCTGCACCTGGACAAGTCTTCTCATCACAGCAGTGGTACAACTTGCTATACGCAGACCACTGACTCTCCCACTACGTACCTGCACCTGGACAAGTCTTCCTTTCACAGCAGTGGTACAACTTGCTATCCGCAGACCACTGACACTCCCGTTACCTTCCTTCACCTGTTCACCTCCACTCTACTCTCCTACCAGTACAGCTGCAAGTCGCTGACTCTCCTACCAGTATAGCTGCAAGTCACTGACTCTCATTTATTCCATTGGCATTCTCTCTCCATCTGCTGTTATATACGTTCCTACTATTCACCCTACTGCCAGAGGACCGCTGTGTAACCCCGCCCCTCTGGTAGGCATTATCAACTGGTGAATCCTGGGCAGAACTCCCAGTGTCCGTGACAATAATTGTTGGTTCTGCATAAGGTTTTATAGTAAAAGCTGCATTTGTTTTATTTTGTTAAACTACAGTTTATCTGTTTTATCTTAAATGTACCTGCAATGTACCTACATGTTAAAAATGTAACATAAATAACCACCAGCCGCTCCACGGCATGTTAAAAAATTCTATAACTAATAATGCATGTTGTAGTAACAAATCAATGAATTGATTCTGGAATGTTAAAGATTCTCAGAACTTCCATTATCTTGAGTCTACACTGAAAGTTCATTCAATGACACTTTGTTTATGATTTATAAAAAATATATTTTTATTACAAATGTATTCTATTGTATGTATAGATGAACAGTTCGGATTTGGAGAAATCTGACAGATCCTAAATTTCTGATTCTGAGTAGATACAAAACACAACTCGATTGTTTGCACCAAAATTGGATCTAAAAATGAGGTACAATGCAATTACCAGAAAAATATGGAACCAAAATGTTTTCTATACAAGATGTGCATCATTACACTTCTGTTTAGTGCTCCAAGCTGGGACGCATACTGCTGGAGTGTGATAGTGGAGGTGCGTTATTGCACCTCTTGGTACATCCCTTAGGTACTCATGTGGAATACACACCTGCTAGGCAGGTGTCCAAGTGACTCACCTAGAAATCGCTGTGTTTGATTGTTATAGTGAAAACCCATTTGTGTACTTCCAACTTCCGGTTCGGCACTTCCAGTTATGCATTCTAGGGTGGAATGCATATTGTTCGGAGTGCCTCATAGAGAATACATGGAAACCATTGTCACATACACTATATGGACAAAAGTATTCGGATGCTTAACCATTAAACCAACAAGGACTCTAATGACATTATATTCAAATACGTATACTCTAATATGGAGTTGGTCCCCCTTTTGCAGCGATAACAGCTTTCACTCTTCTTGGAAGGTTTTCCACAAGATGTTTTAGTTTTTCTGTGGGAATTTGTGCCCATTCATTCTGTAAAGCATTTATAAGGTCAGGCACTGATGTTGGACAAGAAGGCCTAGCTTACAATCGCTGTTCCAGTTCATCCCAAAGGTGTTCGATGGGGTTGAGGTCAGGGGTCTGTAGGGCTCTGTAGGGGGCCAGTCAAGTTCTTCCACACCAAACTCATCAAACCACGACTTTGTAGTCCTTGCTTTGTGCACTGGGGCACAGTCATGTTGGAATAGAAAAGGGCCTTCCCCAAACTGTTGTCAGAAAGTTGGAAGCATAGCCTTGTCCAAAATGACTTGGTATGCTGAAGCATTAATGTTGCCCTTTGCTGGAGATAAGGGGCCTAGTCTAGTCCCTGAAAACAGCCCATACCATTATCCCTCCTCCACTAAACTTCACAGTTGGCATAATGCAGTCAGGCATGTAACATTCTCCCAGCATCTGCCAAACCCAGACTCGCCCATTTGACTGTCAAACAGAGAAGCGCAATTTGTCACTCCACAGAACACGTTTCCACTGCTCCACAGTGTTTGTGTGCTTTACACCACTCCATCTGACGCTTAGCCTTGGTCTTGATGACATGAGGCTTGCATAGAGCTGCTCAGCCATGGAAAACCATTCCATTAAGCTTCCGTCACACAGTTTCTGTGCTTACATTAATGTCTGCGGAAGTTCGGAACTCTTCAGCTACGGAAACAACAGAGTGTTGGAGACTTTTATGCACCATGCACCTTAGCAGTCATTGACCCTGCTCTGTAATTATACGTGGCCTTCCACTTAATGGCTGAGTTGCTATTGTTCCTAAACGCTTCCACTATCTAATAATATCACTTACAGTTGCCCGTGGAATATCAAGCAGGGATGAAGTTTCACGAACCATCTTTTTGCAAAGGTGGCATCCTATCACAGTACCACGCTTGAAGTCACTGAGCTCTTCAGAACGACCCATTTTCTCTCACATATGATTGCAAATTGTGTCTGATTGAAACAGCTCTAATCAATAATTAACAGGTAAATCTACTATCTACAAACACTGGGGGTCCTAAAGAAAGACCCAGTGCTAACTGACATTTTACTAAATAAACCAATAATTATTTTAAAAAAGAATCGGAACCTGAAGAATCTTTTGGCCCCTAGTGTGTTGACAGAGAAAACAAATAGTTTAAATACATTTTCACACACTAAGGGTTTTGTAAAATGTAATCACTGGAATATATGTAAATATGCGCATACAAATAGATTTTTTAATAATCATGATAATAGTAAAAAGTAAGACATCAAACAGCTTATCAATTCCCAAACAACCTAGGTTATTTATTTAATAGAATGCTTGTGCGGATTGAAACACGTGGGAGAAACAAAGAGACCTCTTAAGTTCCGAATACAATAACACATTAGAAACATCAAAAATAAAGTAGAAAGCCATTCCATATCACGTCACTTTACCCAAAAACATGGATCAGATCCCAATCAATTGCATGTAAAAGTATAGATTGTGCAAGAAAGGGACCCAGGGTTGGGGATCTGCAGAGAAAACTCTCTCAACGAGAGATGTACTGGATTTATGAACTTGGAACTCCATCACCAAAAGGTCTAAATGAGAGTTATGAGATCGCCCCATTTTTTAGAGCATTATTCTACTTTTATGTATCAGTAGTATTAAAGTATTTTTAATATATATCTTTACATATCTAATAGTTGTTCTAAAATGTTTCACAATTGAGATATATATATATATATATATATATATATATATATATATATATATATATATATATATATATATGTATGTACTGCTTTTTAGATTTTGTACGCAAAATTTTTTTTAAATTTCTTTTATACATTATAGAACATTTGATACCCCCGTGCACATAAACATTAGTGGGCTGAACCTGGATAATCGATTTAATGTGCCCTTTTTCAACTAGGTCTATACATATTCTTCATGTGGACTAGAATATTACACACTTCTGTTTATATTGTATTCAAACTGGTTTTAGCTATTGGTTTATATGAGCAACATTCCATATGAGGGGTCCTATGTTTCGTCTATTGTTTTTCTCCTTTTTTTGCCTTCTTAAATATCGGTTTAATGTGCTTTAATATTATGTTGGCATAACTCATTTATAAAGTTGCCCATTTCTAACACGGCCACTATGGCATTTATAGCCTTAATAGATTTCACTGTGTGTAACAGGATGAATAGTGTTGCTTTTCTACTTGGTAATCATACCTAAGTATAATACTAACGACCGCCATTTGATATCTTACTGTGCATGCATAGAAGCATGAGTACACGACTGCGCATACGCAAAATGGCGGCGCCTGGTATTCAACACTGGATATAAATTAGATTACGTTTTTAATGTGGATTATTACACTTTTTTACTGTGGATTAGGATATTATACTTTTTGGGCTTTTAAAACATTTATATATTTGTATTTATATTGGTTATAAGAGGAATACTAAATGCATTATTAATAACATATGTGGCTCTTCATCTGCCTTAATATTGTTTTAAAAAAGCTCTTTAACACCTGGTATGATAGTGCTTATTGGATTCATAATGTGGGCATAATGTTGTTATGAAAATTCATTTAGTTGCCCATTTCCAAGATGGCCACCGTGATATTTTTAGCTCTAAACAGACCACCCTTTGTGCAATTAGGGTGAATAGTGCCATTTTCTATTACCTGTTAATCTAACCTAATAACAGAAGTGAACACGAACAGCCGCCATTTCTAATCCTATCGCACATGCGCAGAATTGCGAATACGCGACTGCACATGCGCAAAATGGCAGTGCCTGTTATTTAATGCTGGATACACACAGCATAGCCACTATTTCCTCCTGATTAAGTTTCCTTTGAAACGAAACACTATATGGTCATTAGAACTGTGGGACATATGTTCTGGTGCTGTTTCCTTGTTCAAGAGTCTCCTCTGGAATTTCCCAAACTGACTTTCTGTGTGGAAGTGGTGAGAATCCATTTGGCCACATCTGAGAAGGACTACTAAGGACAGCATATACATGGACTACAGATAAGCTATATTTGTGTTTTATAAATGTGAGTGCATAACAATGGGATTTTGTGAAATAAATAAGCTGATTATTCTTGTTGTTCTGGTACGCACAATATATATAGAGCTAATGATACAACACTTATTTTTGGTTGATAACTACTACCCTATTTAGTGTTTTTCTCAATTTTTCTTTGTCTGTACCTGTTTTTTGAGGACTACCTACAACCTTCCCAGACTTTCTTGGACGCTCCTTATGATTGGTTTCCACAGATAAGCAAATAATTTTATATGTCTGGTATGTTTACACACATATAAGGTGGGGGTGGTGTTTTTTTCTATAAGACAACACAGTATCTCTGGTTTACCAGATCAATCTGGTTCCCTTGAACATTGAAGGTTTTCAGCAGGGAACCTTCATTTCATTTTCTTTTGACAAGAACTTGTATTACTTGATTTAATACACCAGAAAGTGCTGATTCCTTTCTCCCTTTTTTTTCTAGATTACATCCGGATTTATCACCCGGCTTTTGGAGGCTGACTGCCACCCATACTTGGGGAGGTGTTTTGCAATCTAACCTTTATTAGACTGTTTGCAACCAAATATAGGGTTAAGCATAGATATCTTGTTATTTATATATATATATATATATATATATATATATATATATACATATATATATATATATTCCATAGACAAAAAACCTTACGGTTTAAAATGTCCGTTTAAGGTTTGTAAACTTACACACCATCTAAAACATAAAAAAAACTATTGAAACTCTTTCACTCAAACTCCAAACAGCAATGAAATTATGACGATTAAGGCAGAACCCTAAATGGACATGTTCCTTGCGCAATACAGACATGGTATACCATCACATCCTGCGGTTAGCTGCAGATTCAGCACTATCATGTAGTGAGATTGCTGTCACTCACAAAATGGTGGATCTGCTAATTCACAGATTTGTGTGTTCACTGGAATACACACATACAGTACTATTACATTTTCTTAGTTTAGCTTTATCGTAGTTTAGGGCCTGGGTGTCTTAAAAAGAGACAGTAAAGCAACTTCATGAAAAAGTAGAACTACAAAATAACAAAAGAGTTAAATTACATTAAATTGGTGTATAAGCCTCTGCTTAGTTTGGTTTTCAGTGAGCAATGTCTGCCATTACATTCTTTTACATTCTTACTTCTGGTAAGAGCGAGGACGTAGCATTAGGACATGATTCAACTGTCTATACACCACATGTGGTATCTGCTCCATTAAATTCAGCTCAAAACAGACATGTCTCTTCAGCAAGGTTCACAAAGTGGGAACTTGCTGTGATGGCACCTGCAAACATCACCATCAAATGGTGCAACACTTTAAATCCAGCTACACACCTACCATATGTGCTTCGAAATGCACAAAGGGTGGAAGGAAAAGAGACTCTTGAATTTTGCATATATACTGATCCACATGATTGTATGGAATATCTGGACCAGACTTTTACTGCGAGACCTGACATACGTGACACATCCTTAGAAAATGTAGATTTTACGCTTTACACGCATGGGAGTTGTCATAGACAGACAGACACAGGAGAACTATGTACCGTTTACGCTGTTGTAGATGATGAGGATGTTATAGAAGCTGAACCCCTTGGCCCACCTCACTTAGCCCAAGTGGCCGAACTTGTGGCACTAATGAGAGCGTGTGAGTTGGCAGAGGGTAAATCAGCTAATATTTACACTGACTCTAGGTATGCCTTCGGGGTAGTGCATGATTTCTGGGCCCTTTGGCGTCTTAGAAATGTTATGACAGCAATAGGCACACCAGTAGCACATTCACATCACATAAAAGGACTCTTGACAGCGATACAGTTACCTAAGGCAGTAGCCGTCATCAAATGCAAAGCCCACACATACAAAGAAGAACCAGTATCAGTGGGCAATAGCAGGGCAGCACGGTTATCTGAAAATGTATATCAACTGATAAAATTATGGTTTTACAGATGACAAACACACAGAAATGAATTGAAATGCAAGATTTGTGTTCCCCACAGTAAAAGGCGGTCTGGAAGGTGAAGGGATGTGGTCAAGAGTCCTCTGGACTCTGGAGAGATGGACAAGGTAGGCCTGTGGCTCCTAGAAAATATTACCCAGGCCTGGCTGAGGCAGCACACGATCTGACTCATCTGGGTAAAGCCCAGTATGTGTAAGCTGGTTAGAGCACACTGGTGTGCACCATGCTTTTCTTCTGAAGCCGGTAAGAAGGCAATGTCTTGTCTTACTTGTGTGAGGAAAAATGTCGGGAAGACAATACAAACTAAACCATCCCATATCCCTCCTACAGACGGACCTTTTCAGCTAATACAAATTGACTTCATCCAATTACCACCTTGCATGAATCTCAAATATGTATTAGTTTGTACCGATGTGTTTTCTAATTGGGTAGAGGCATTTCCAGCTTCCAGTAATACTGCTGTTTTTACTGCTAAGAAAATTGTTCTGGAATTTGTATGCAGGTATGGTATCCCTAGAATTATAGAAAGTGATAGGGGTACTCAATTTACTGGTGATATCTTTCAGAACATGTGTAAACTTATGGGAATAGATAGAAGACTTCATACTCCTTACCGACCACAAGCTAGTGGTAAGGTCAAGAGGGTAAACGGTACCATTAAGAACAAACTGAGTGAGATAATGGCTGAAACTGGATTGGGGTGGCCAGAAGCTTTCCCACTTGTCCTCCATAGCATCAGAAGCACTCCCAGACCTCCTCTTAATCTGTCCTTCTTTGAGATACTTTTCTGGCAGACAACCTTATTGATCATAGGTCCAAAGGATGATTTAAAGTGCAATAATGAAGCGAGTGTGCAATATCAAATAAAAATGAGGAAACAGCTAAAACAACAACAGAAACTCAAAATGCTGTCAACTGGAATGCCAGAAAAAAATTGTCATATTGTTGAACCTGGGGAATATGTTATGATCTGCAATTTCTTATGCTCAGGTTGTTTAACAGACCATTGGGAAGGCCCATACCAAATGTTGATGACCAGTACCCCATCTTTGAAGGTAGCAGAAAGAGACACTTGGGTCAATGCTACTGACTGCAGGAAAGTCAAAAACCCGGAAAAGGTACAAGACAAAGCCAAGACTGATAACACAGATCTGCCCCTTGTGAACCTGTTCCAGGAGATCTAAAGACTGCAGCTACAGACACCTGAGCCAAGGACACTGTACAGACTAATTATCTCAACAATGGAGTGGCGGGTTTTATACTCTTCTTGTTCCAGGATTTTTCTCATTTTTATTTTTTTTAGGACATTCTATTTTTGTGAAGGAGGACAGATGACGGAGAAAGGGTCTGGTAGTGATACTGATGAAATGGAGTTGGAGGAAAAGTTAAAAGAACAATCAGTACAGCCTGTTGCCAAACTCTTCTTGGTCTAGAACTCGGAGACAGTGTTAGGGGCTATTGTCTCAGAAATATTGTATCTGTAAGTACTGTGACTCCCTAGTTGAAGAGAAATGCATCCAGTGATGATAGTCCAATAGTAAACTGGATTTGGGTGGGCATTCCCTAGAATTTAAATTTCTATTGACAGACATCGGAATGACGTCAGCCTGCAGCGCCGAACACTTCTTAAATTGGAATCACTTGCTGTCAGCATGTCGGAATAGTGGTAATCGTAAAAGCGATTACCACCGATATGAACAAACATAGGAGAGTATCCGTTGGGAAAGTTCCTTTTGGTTATTGTCAGAATGTTATCCATGCCAAAACTTGTCTTGCACAGATGGAGACAATAGGCATGGAGAGTTTTGTCAAAACTTTATGTAATATTATCAATGATCGTACTGTACCTTATGTCCTCCCAGATGATGTGTATTATGTTTGTGGAAGAAAGGCTTACTCCTGGTTAACTCAGAGCTCCAAGGGTTTATGTTTTCTAGGTAATTTGGTTCCCGAGGTTATGACCATTACACATGATGAAATGATTGATATCCATAGAACTACATCACCTCCATACGTACACACACAGTATGAACATCGTGGCAAAGGAAATATGATTCCAGGTGAAGAATATTGTGACTGTATTCCATATGATGATAGTGGCCTAATGAGTTTGAACTCATAATAGTGGGTGTGGAGAGCAAACAATTACATTGTTCATTACAGTAATAAAGGTCATCACAAAATTCTTTATGTCTAAAAATGTCTGGGAGTTAACATGCAGTAGAAAGGGACACATGTATATTAGATGTTCGTTTAAGTTCAAAATGTCCATTCATTATGGTACAAATTTGCATGAATACATGTTTTCATTAATTTGAAAATAACACACACACACACACACACACACACACACACACATGTATAGAACTATTATTTTTTTAATATCAAACATACAAAAAGAAGTAAAAAAAATCAAATGCAATAAAAAATTTCAATTAGCTAAACTTTTTTACTAAATCATTTTTTATGTTTTATTTTTTTCATTAAATAGAGTAATGATGGGAGATTGGAAACTGGGTGAGGGGACAGGAAAGCAGGTGAGGAAGGCTTGAAATTTGGTCAAGGGGGTTGCAAATATGGCTGTCTTCTTAAGCTTCTTAAGAGGGTAAATAAGATTTGCAATCTTAGATCATTTTGACAACATATATTACTTCTATGGGTGTGCTTTGTATGCACATTTGCTGGGCTCAGAAACGGTCTGAAGTGTAACATAACTTGAAATTCTCTGCAGAGGACTAATATTTGCAGAAATATTAATAGTAGTAGTAGTAGTATTAATAACAGTAGTAGCCAGAGGACTAATACTTTTTTGGAGGCACATGCAAATATATATTTGTGAGGTAACCGAATAGGGGGGTTGCTTGACAACAAACTTGACAACAAACACTTATTAGGCTAATTATGTCAGACACCTGTGGAATGGCACGGTGGTAGTTTTCATATCAATGCTAAAAACCCAGACAACACTTACCTCAACATATTTAAGGCGAACATCTCTTACAATGACGGGTATTGCCAATGTAGAAGCGTTTGTAAACTACACTGCACATTGCACCATACTTCCATTACCCCATTAACAGCAGCAATAATACTGTCACCTTTCACAGTGACATCATTAAGTGGCAACGGCTTCTTCCTTAATCGGAATTGTTTGCAGTCGCATTTGGCAACACTCGTCTTTGTAGGAGGAGACGCTCGCCCAAAAGATGTCGGGGTAAGTGTTGTCGGGGTTTCAGCATCGATTTGCTGTACCCAACCTGAATGGCAAACGTTGGTCCACGGTAAATTACATGTGTGAAATCAAGGCTTTCTGATGACTATACTTTAATGCTGTCCGCCCAATCCAAAAAAATATCCAATATTATTACATCAAGATACTTACATTCTTCAACTGCCTCCCCCGACTGACCCTCCTGGCCCTATGCCAAATCAATGGCCTCCTCGCCCTTCTGCTCCTCCTTGGTGTACTGCACCTCCTCAGCCTTCTCTGAGTATCCACAGCTCAACACGGGTGAACTTGTCGCCCTCATATTGGCTAGTGAATGACTCTTCACTTGTGGATCCCTTCAATACAGTATGTAAGATGTCTGCCTTTCCTGGCAATTATTCACGGCCATCAACCATATTCAGGCAATTAGGGGCAGTACAATGCCTAGCGATTCAAACACTGGGAATCAGAGGAAAATGTACCTGCATGTCCTATATAAGAGCTGGTGAGACAATCATTCAGCCCTGCCACTTTGTGAGATCATTCCATGAGGTGCTACATTTTGGGGAATAAATCAGAAGTTTATTTTAGAAACCATTGGGGAGTACAATTATCTCTATCAGACACTTACATGACATTTAATTATTATTATTAATGACTGTTATTTTACTTCTCTTTAGACAATAAAGAAATTTACACAGCTATCATTATTCTTGGTCAATACAATAGCATATATCAGAAACTTACAGGGCATTTATTATTGTTACTAGTGACAGTGTTTTTACTTCTCTTTAGACATAAACATGTCTGACCATGAACAGCCAGGCCTGAGTCAGGCCTTAGGACGCTCCCCTTCAACTTCAAAGTGGAGACAGTCCAATATTATCTCACAGGAGGTGAAGTTTTGGTCCAGCTGGTGGTGGAGAGGCTGCACTCCACCACATGGCAGCTCATCGGGCCTAGCTAAATCATGTGTTTGGGATGAGATAACAATGCAGATCAGTGCCATGGCTCCAATTTGTCGCACAATGACTGAAATGAAAAAATGGTAATGTATTCATTATTATCCACTAATTCATATATTGTTGTTTACAACCCTAGCACGGGTCAGGTTATTGTTCAAAACACGTAAAACATTTATATAAGCTAGAACTGTTTTTGTTTTTGGGAATGCTCATTGTTCAAATTTGTATTTTCTTTACTTGTGGAAGAATCTTCTTCGTAAAAAATTGTGCATGGCCCTTTTAAAATGTTTGCAAAAAAGCCCTAGGTCAAATACATTTTTTTACAATATGTTCAACAAATCAAAGCAAATATTAGCATTTTGCCTAATTTGGAACATAATTATTTTTTCTCATTTCACACAGCTGGCAAAACTTTAAGCATTGCCTAAAAGACAAGATGAGAGACCACCGCATGCATGCTCAGACTACAGGCTAGCTCAATTAGACCTCAGTCCCCTGGAGACTAAGGCATTTGTATGCATTGATGAGCAGATTGTGCAAGGGGTCATATTGATATCCTCTATCGCTCAGAGGTACATTGTAAAGAATAATATATTGTTTCATAAAATTACATGTTTTTGCTTGACCAAAATACCCCAATCCCCAACATTAACTGACTTTGATAATACACAGAACAAGTCATTTCCATTTATCCTGCAACATTATCATCCTAGTGTACAATCAGACCACAGTGTTTAAGATGAAAGAATATTTACTGTCAAAATCACATATCATATATAATATGTGCTGGTTGATACAGTGATGTTTACTTTTTAACCCCAAAATTGAAGGTTATAGTTCTCCCTTGGTACACAATAAACTAAAGTGCAAACAATTGACATTGATTAAGATAATTCAAATAGTTGTATGTTCATGAACAACTATAAATTTGCCTTTTATCTCTTTTTACAGGTGAGAAGTATCATGAGGACGTTAAGGATGATCCGTGATGTGAAGGATGGAGGAGGAAGCAAGGTTCATTCAGCAGAAGGCCCTGCTTCAATTCTATCATGACCCTCACCAATCAAACGCACAACTTCAAAACACCACCCAGGAGATGAGCACTACCCTCAACCATATTGAGAAAAAGTTGGACACTTCCCTCAACACAATGAATATCACATTCACCAATATCCTTTACCATCTCATTGACCTTGTTTTCCAATATGTAACTTTTACTTTGGCTGAAACCCATATTTGAAACAACATAATTTAGCACTACCAGTCTCTCATTTTCAAACCTCGTCAGCCCACTCCTTTAGCCCCCTCTGCCTTCCCCCCAGATAAGTCTTTCTCCCAATCCCCATCTGTCTACACCCCAGGAAAGTCTCTCCAAAGCCCCCTTCACCTCCCTCCCATCCCTCTTTGTTTACCTCTGAAGACTCTTCTGACTACCCCCAGCCACTTATGGCCACACCACAACCCCCTCTTCTTCACCCCTAGCCACATCTTTCTCCCAAGATCACTCTGCACACCCCCTAGCCACTTCAACACACTCACTAGCCACTTCGGCACCTACATTGTCTCTCATACCGACACTCTCTGCTACCCCAATGACCTCTGCTTCTTCAACACTGTTGCATTCCACAATACAGGTAACCAGAAGCAAGGTCCAAAAACCTACAACCACACATCCAAGGGCCAAGCGGCATTGAAAATGAATATTTTTTTTTCTGTTATTTGTATTTTGATCACGTGTGGTTTTTGATGTTTAATTAATACACTTGTTTGAGAATGCACAAACCAAGGGGTAAATGTATCATACCCCGGTTTTTTCAACTCGCCGGGAATCGGCGAGTTGACAGCTAAAATTTTAAGCGGTGCTGACTTGTAAAGGCAGCGCTTGCCTTGTGGGTTCAAAATAGGAGTGAGAAGCCAATGGCGGAACGGGTATGCATTATCTTCTATGACGGGTGACAAGAAAGACAAAGATTAGTCATGACTTACAAAACATACCAAAAATACTCATGGAAGATGCTAACATGATATGGTGAGAATGTTATTGACCAAAATTTAGAAATTTGTATCTAGATGCATAATTATTTACGGCAAGCATCCAAAAATTGCTCATTTGCACCTTTGCTTAACCATGTGGCACTGGCAACTTTAAAATGTGTGTGCATATTTCTATTGGGCATGTCCAAGATCATCGAGATTTGTAAGTTGTGCAATATGAAAAGCTGCAATTATTTCTGGCACTTTCAAGAAAACCACTTAAAAAAACACGACTTTCATTGTGACATGCACAATATTACAGAATGTTTAGATTTTGCAACAGAGGCTGACTTACTATTTGTGGCTACAGTGTATAGCTTGGTCTGAATGACAACAGAAGGTTAATAATGCATAATGATTAAAAAAAGCAAAACTAATTTTCATATGTCATCATGTGGCCTTGTATCCCCTTGCCTTAGTTGTAATCTATGCCACGTCCCTGATTGTCAGAAGACGAAGAAGTCATGCGTATTCTTTCCCCCATACAGCTATTATGTCATGAACCTGGAGAGAAGCATCTCATGTAGCCTAGACATTTATTGAGTGGAAATGCTTACGATTCAAAATAATTGAAGCATTCCCACTCAATTGGACCAGGGCTACATGTGTACCATCTACTGCCCCTATGACATGCAGAAAGCCAGCTATGGTCGCAAACTGCTGCTTTATGGGCACAAGGGACTTCTCATTGAGAGACAGAATGGATGAACGGTCTAACCTGCAGCAAGAACGCCCTCAGCAAAACCTTTAGTACACCACTGAAGGTGGCTTGGGCCATCCTTGCCACAACTCCCACTGGGGTCTGCAAGGACCCAGTGGTGCAAAAGTGCAATACCACCAACAGTTTGGTCAATGGTGCTATTGCTGTCGAGATGTTGTGCATTGGCTCTAGGTCACTCTATACAATGCGCAGGGTGTCCATGATGACATCAGGCGGGAGTTAGTTTTGGAAGTGTTGACACCTGTTGCCCTCCTCTTCCATCCTGTCCTCCATGTCCTTGAGTGTCTATATGTGAGAAAGATGAGGAAGGGTGCAAATAAATAAATCACTTCATGCATTGCAACCTTTGTAATTCATGTGTACATTAAAGAGTCAAAATATACTTACATCTTCAAGTGTGGGGAGCATCTCGGGGTGGACAGTACCTCAAATATTACCATAAACCTTTTAAATAATAAAAAAAAATGTTAAAAAGAAACAAAAAACAATGCGTATGCATGTTAATGCATTGGTTTAAACTATAAGAATACATAGGCAAGCCTTGGATGACTATTCACAGCAAAAAAAATGCCAATGTATCCAAGCAAGTAATAAACTATTCAACAGGCAAATAACATTTTACAACAAAGAAGCATTTATTACAATTACAATTTAAAACATTCACATTAGTTTGCAGTGCATGAGAAATATTTTAAAAATGCCTCTTCAGAACAAGTTGGTCTGAATAATCTCTAAATATTTCAAACACAACCAAAACTCTCAAATACACAGCAGCCTTCTCAAAATGGAACCATAGTAACCTCCCTTCATGTGTCTTATATAATGATGTATAATGAGATGAGTGTATGCAGGTGTATGCTGGAGGATGGCACCAAATTCCATTAGATGATGTGGGTATCAGGCTGTGTTTGTTTGGAGCTGTCACATTGGACTTAGATAAGACCCTGAGGTAGAGCACTCTTTTCATCTGAATATATGTGAATTTCTGCATGCACTATATAAATCGCACGTATGTGCAGGTAAATGTCTTCATTGTGCATTCCTTACAGGTATCTGCCCCTTTCACACCCCCTTTCACTCCTGAAATCGTACGCTGTAATAAGTATCCTTTGTGCTCTCAGGCACATGGAACAGGACTGCATTCACGTCCTTTTCTGCTGGCTCTGGGCATGTGCAGACTGATTTTTCGTACAATACACTAAAAATCAGCAGATACGTGTCTTGATGAATCAGGCCCTTAGTATCTTGGGATTTTGTATCTAGAGAGGAATAAACCGAGAGATGCATGGATGTGATACAAAGAGAGGTTGCCTCACCAAATGCACTGAGGTAAAATGCTGAGGGTACACAGCGAGTGCATGTACCTGAAGGTGCTCACTTTGGTTGGACAGCATGTAGCATACCATAAGGTACACAGAGGTGTTGGCACTGGTTGAACATCGCGTAGAATGTAATGATGTATATGGATGTGTTGGCACTGTTTGAACAGCACATAGTGTGCAATAAAGTACATGGAGAGGTGTTAAAACTGTTAAGGCAGTAAACAATGGAGTATATCACAGTGAAAACCTCTATAATAGAGATAGACAGCCAGTGCAGCGGGGAATACACACACACATGACAATAACTATCTGGCAGGATTAGCAAAACGAAATACACTAACGCAGAGTATTAGCCCCCTGCAGGTCCTGATATAATCTCTTCATCTGACCATTAGACGAAGATGAAGGTGATATTCTGAGGAAAGGTTCAGTTCAATGCTCTCCTGACTGCAGAAGGCCCTCTATAACAGTATGAGAACTGGGTGTCCCTATCTGATGTAATGTCCTTGGGTCAGCCATAGAGTCAGAATATGTCATGAATGAAGATTTGTGTCAATTCCATGGCTGCTGGTATGCCCTTGACGGGTACAAAGTGGGCCGCTTTAATGAGCCAGTTCACTACAACCCAAATGGTGTTACATCCTTTAGATGTTGGTTGTTCAGTGATAAAATCCATGGATATACTGGATTTGGGTTGACTTGGCATTGGAATTGGATGCAGGGGCCCTTGGGGCTTCATCCCTGGAATCTTGTGTTAGGCACAACTGTCAAAGTCGAACACACATTTCTGCACATCTTTCATGAGAGTCAGCTACCAGTGAGATCTGGAGAGGAATTGGGTTATTGTCCGGTTGCTGGGGTGTCCTAAAAATTGTGATGTGTGTGCCCAGTGGAGTTATCTGGGTCTCAACCCTGCTGACATGAACAATCTGCTGTGGGGAACTTCTGCAGTAATGGTGCCGTGGCTGTTAGGACACTAGCTGGGTCGAGAAACGGTTTGGAGTTTACCTCCTCTCTGTCCATGTTGTCGAATGAGTGGGATAGAGCATCTGCTTTGGTGTTCTGCTGAAAGGTGATAGCGAGTTGGAACCTGGAAAAGAACAGTGACCTGTGTGCTTGACTTGGATTAAGCCAATAGCAGAGGCGTCCAACTCTAGTATAAAGGGTTGAGAGGTGTCAGGCTGTTTAAGGATGTTGGCTGATGTGAAGGCTTCTTTCAGGGTATTGAAGGCCTGTATGGCTTCTAGCTGCCATTGTTTATGATTGCTAACTTTCCTGGCGAGGACTGTTATCGGTGCTATCACCATGGAGTCATTTCCTATAAACTGCTGATAGTAGTTTGAAAACCCAAGGAATCATTGCTTGGCTCAGACCAATTGGAATGACCAATCTTTGATGACCTGGAGCTTTACAGGATCTATTCCCAACTCTATGCCTGATATGATATACCTAAGGAAAGAAAAGGGAGGTCTGCTCAAACTGAAATGTATCTAACATATCGTATAGTTGATTGGCTCGTAGTCACTTGAGTATCTCTTTCACTTGTTGCCTGTGCGTCGTGAGGCAAAAAATTAAGATTAAAATATATTCCAGGTAGACCATAATACATGAGTGCAGGAGGTCTCTGAATATATCATTCATGAATCCCTGGAGACCTTGGGAGCATTGCAGAGTCCAAGGGCATCACCAAGTATTCGAAGTGTACTTGTGTTATGGGCAGTCTTCCACTCATCTACTTGTCGAATCCAGATAAGGTTGTAGAACCCTCATCCAGCTTGGTAAAGACTGTAACCCTTTTCATGCAGTCAAATAGTTTGGCAATGAGTGGAATGGGGTACCCACTGTTAATGGTTATGGCTTTGGGAAGAATCCATCTTTGGCAAGTGATTTGAACCTTTGTCTAATTTATTTGCCAGGTTCTTCTGGATGTACTCTGACATCACCTGGGTATCCAGCAATGACAGTGGGTATACTCGACCTTGACGGAGGAACTCCAATGGAAGTGTGGGTTAGAGCAGACACAGCCATAATACCCTAAGATGATTGAGTGGTTGGCTTGTGGTAGGATCAGTAGGGAGAATGAGTTTGGAATGAATGACTCCTATTTGCATGTGGATAGCAGTGGTACATAATGTGGTGGAGATGTGATTGAAGGTTAGTGGCAACACCTGAGAGAGGTGTTATATCATCTATAGACTGAAGCTGAGCCAAGCTAGTTCCTGTTAAGGAATCTAATTGGGAAGGACAGAAATCAGCAGACTGCTGAGTGTTGGAAGCAGGACGGT
This sequence comes from Mixophyes fleayi, assembly GCF_038048845.1. Taxonomy (NCBI): domain Eukaryota; kingdom Metazoa; phylum Chordata; class Amphibia; order Anura; family Limnodynastidae; genus Mixophyes; species Mixophyes fleayi. Next base: position 163,260,217 of record NC_134403.1, on the reverse strand, counting down.
GATGTCTAAGACTGCTGGTAATGACAGAGGTCTTCAATCAAGACTGAGAATAGGCGCTATCAGCAAAGCTTTTTTTTTACATGTATTGGATTGCTGTTATTTTTGAGTTTTTTCCCTAAATATATACTGGTCAGAGGTGTCAGTGATTCCTAGACCAATGCTCAAGTACACAATTCCCCAAGAGAAGTTGTAATGAGGACAACCCTGGATGTGTGCTTAAAAGTTAGACTTATCATTTCCCACTTTACTCATCTTCATCATCCTCCTACTATTGCATCATATACATTTCAGTCTATTTGCTTTCTATATCTCACCAATCATCTTTCCTGTCTTTAAACATATAACACTATGGGCCTGATTCAGGTCTGAAAGAAAAATGTGCATATACTCAATAAGTTTAACAGCCTCACCCTGTCGCCAGAAGCTAAAAAGACACACATCTTATAATCATCTTCACATCTTACAATCATCTTTCCTACCTTTCGTCCTCCCTGCATCTATTAGCTGGTGATATATCACCTAATCCAGGTCCACCTCAATTCACCCACATGCATATATCTGAACACTACAGAAATCCAGCAAATCTTAAACGCATCATCTGTCTCCACTCTTTTCCAAAGACCTTTAAATCTGCCCTCTGGAATGCACACTCTGTTTGTAACAAACTTACCTCCGTACATGATCTCTTCTTCTCAAACATCCTAAACCTTCTAGCAATAACAGAAACATGGCTCACGCAATCAGACACTGCCTCACTTGCAGCCCTGTCACATGGTGGTCTCCATTTCACTAACACCCCCAGACCAGGAGGCAGGCAAGAAGGGGGGGTTGGACTATTTCTCTCCCCACAATGCACGTTCACAGTTCTGCCAAATGACCCATCACTCACGTTCACACATTTTAAAGTACATGCTGTTAGAATTTTTAACACGTTCTGTATGCGCGTTGCTGTCATCTATCGCCCCCCTGGACCTCGCCAACAATTTCTTGAACACTTCTCTGCATGGCTCCCTCACTTCTTATCCTCTGACATCCCCACCATCATCATGGGTGATTTCAACATCCCTATTTCTAATCCATGTTCCAATGTTGCTTCCAAACTACTCACTCTAACATCCTCACTTGACCTCTCCCAGTGGATTCAATCCGCTACTCATCAGGATGGCCACTGTCTTGATTTTCACCAAACCCTAGCAACTGCCCTTGATCAAGTGGCTCCAGCGACACGACATACTCCGTGTAGACTTCGTTGCCAACCGTGGAGCACTAAAGTTACACAAACTCTACGAAAACTTTCTAGTAAAGCAGAACGTCACTGGCGTAAATCTTGTACCTTTAATGATTTCATCACATATACTTCTATCTACCACTCCTGTAGAAATGCTCTGGACACTGCAAAACAAACATACTTCCAATCTCTCATCTATGCTCAGGCTTCTAACCCCAAATTACTTTTTAACACATTTAAATCTCTTCTCAATCCTCCCACTCCAAATTCTCCAACTACCATCAGTGCCCAGGATCTTGCTTCCTATTTCAAGGACAAAATTGATAAGATCAGACTTGAAATTATATCATCTCCCTTGACAAGCAATCGGCTCAATTCCTTAGTTGCACCCTCTAAAAATTTCTCTTCATTTGATCCACAAATGAAGAGGAAGTTTTTACTCTCTTCTCATCTTCCTACTGAAATAATATACTGAAATGATATACCTAAGGAAAGTGTTATACTTGACTTTGCCCTCTGTTTATTCGTCACATCTAGTCCCAGTCCTGTCAATTTCACCTTAAATATATTGCCAGAATATGTCCTTTTCTTACTCAACATGCTACCAAAACTCTTATCCATGCTCTCATCATCTGCCTTCTTGAGTACTGCAACCTCTTGCTATATGGCATGCTCGACAAATATACATCCACACTTCAATCCATCCTACAACCTGCTGTAAGAGTACTCTTCCTCTCTCACCACTCCACATCTGCTGTACCTACACTGGCACCCTGTATCCACCAGAATTAGATTCAAATTACTCACCCTTATCTGCAAAGCCCTCAACAACACCACCCCTTCATGCATCTCAAATCTCATATCAAAATACTCTTCCCCCGCTCTCTTAGATCTACCTCTGACTTGCACCTTTTCTCACTTGTGGTAACCAGCTCTTACTCCCACCTACAAAACTTCTCCCGTGCTGCTTCCCACTTATGGTATTCGCTAACTTTCAAATCTTTAGTTGCTCTCTGAAAACCCATGTCTTATTTAAAGCTTAAAAAAGAGACTGGGACAAACTAGGACACACAACCATCCCAATCTCCACTCTAGGCTACATTTGCTCCTCTTGTTTCAGCTGTGCCCTCTTCCATTTAGAATGTAAGCTTTCTAATGAGCAGGGTTCTACATACCATTTGTTTTCATGTCTGCATTTATTTTGTCTGCCTTGTATGTCCCTTTTTTATATATGTCCTATTTTCCTTACTGTACGGCGCTGCGAAGCACTGTCGCGCCTTATAAATCTAGGATAATAATAATAATAATAATAATAATAAATAACAAAAATATATGGGAACATACTCTACTTCAAAAAGTAAAGTTTCAATGAGTACAGTTTTTCAGTTTTTCTGTGCTAGCTACTGAGATGCATGTGTGAAAGTTAGTGATCAACTTCAAAGCTTTCACATACCTACTAAACAGCGAATAAGTCGTGTTGCAATGATACAATCAGGATCAGAGAGGTAATGACACATTGGTCATCGCTATCTTTGGCATTTACACCTCCCCTTTAGCAGGTGCAAAAGATACAGCTGAAAACATGCATATTTACGTTAAACACAGTATTTGAATTAGCCGTACTGTACAAGGCCTATCTTGGGCCGCCCCTTCCCTCTTGTTCCTCACCACATATGATGGAAGGGCAGAGGGCTAATATTTTGAAATCTTTCCCCACCACACCTAGTGCAGCTTGGGAGAAAACCCTCAGACAGGTAGGTGTTATTTTAGTATGCCATAACTGAGAACCATGGTGGGTCCTTATTATGGATCACCAATAAGACAACTTATTGTGCTGCTTTGTACTGCACTAAGGGACAGCTAGGTATGTACTGCTCACTGCACGCAGTGTAGTCAGATTTTTTCTCAAGCACAAAGATGGAGATGTTTATTTTATTTTAATTACTTGTACATTCTACTCTCTCCAGCTTCAATAGCTGACAACGTATTGCACTGTAATAAAATATATATAAATAATTATATAAATAAAATATTGATGTTTTTTCTTCAGTGACACCACTCATCAGTGTGCTCTAGAGCTTACACTCACCACGCATCACAAGACATTAAATGGCTATCACTATTTAGCAACCCCCTTGGTGTGATTTGTGATAAAAAAAGAGCAGTCCTTACCAGGTCTTAATGAGAGAACACCAATTTAGCCTATAAATTAAATGCAATTTTATTGTTTTACATATTTCATTACTATTTTTGGTTTTATTTTATGAAATATTTAATTTTATGTTAAATAATGTGCAATGCTGAGTTAAAATATAAACACAAATATATATTTGCAAGAATTCATAAACTTATTTTGCTGAATTCTCTATTCAAATAATGAAGCAGTGAATTCAATCATTATTGAAGTTATTTTCATTATCTGACTCAATTTGAGAAAGACTTTGAAGTTGATAGATAATTTAATCCTCAAAAAACACACTTTCTAGATCGTTTGATATTTCTTTTCATAGTTTCACTAAATTATTCATACCCTAACCATACCTCTAGCTACAGCTGATCTGTCATGTTAACTTTTTCTAAAAAATACTTTACATTTCATTTGTTTGTTTGCCTTTTGAAGCCATGTTATTTCAGGGTACTTTTTTGGGATGGGGGGATTAATAGACTTATTAAAATAAAAAAACCGTATATAGATATGTTGTGATACTGATGCAGATAACAGACAAAACAACTTCATTTTTGAAAAACTGTACTTTTATTGTTTATATCACCAATAACACAGCACACTTTTGTCAGGATGACACAAGGCGACCCTAGCTTTGGCTATTCACATACCTACTGCCTAGCCACCGGTCAACTATCTGGAATTGGTTGCACCGAACAGCACAACAATACAAGTTTAAATACAATACACCCCATCCCTTTAGTCTAATTACCTCATTAGACCCTGTCATCCATCTGGGTATGTTAAACCTAGAAGTCTCACACTGAAAGAATGGGAAGAGCCGCACAACATTTCTTTTTCATCACCAAAGTATTAAATGTTGCTTATAAATTCTTATTCCACAAAAATCCTGGAAACCAATGAACAGTGTCATTAACTTTCCCATTCACCCACTACCATAATGGGGACAAAAAGATATTCAAAATGGAATTTCCTATAATCCAGACCCCCCCACAAAATGGAACGTAGGATGACCCCTCTTGAATTTCCTTGCATCACACTGTACCAAGTGGTTTTAGTAAGAAGCCTGTTTAAGGGCATATGATGTTATTTTATTAAACCCATTGGGACATAGTCAATTGCATCTTCAAAAGACAGTGCACATAAACAAAGAAAAAAAAAATATTACAAAGCATTCATTTATTTATGTTTAATTTTTTAATTGTTATATTTTTTTTGTTACACTGTATGTTTTTATTATTTCTTATTAACACTTTTGAAAATCTAAATACAATTATGAGTTACGATCTTTGCATTTATTTGTTTGAGGATTTGATATACAAATTATATGCACTTAACTTAACTATGCATTCTAATTAGAGATGAGCGCACTCGGATTTCCTGAATCCGAGCCCACCCGAACGTTGCCGATCCTAGTCGGATCCGAGACAGACCCGGGTATTGGTGCCAAATGAAAACTTGAAACCGAGGCTCGGAGTCGAAATCCCGCTGTCGGATCTCTCGATACTCGAAACCTATAAATTCCCCGCTAGTCGCCGCCATCTTCACTCGGGAATTGATCAGGGTAGAGGGAGGGTGTGTTAGGTGGTCCTCTGTCCTGGTAGATATCGTGCTGTGCTGTTTAGTTCTGTGCTGTGCTGTTTAGTTCTGTGCTGTGCTGTGTTGTGCTGTGCTGTGCTGTGCTGTGTTCTGCAGTATCAGTCCAGTGGTGCTGTGTGCTGTGCTCTGTCAATTTTGAGTTCAGTGGTGCTGCTGGGTCCTGTGCTGTGTCCTTTTCAGTCCTGTGTCCTGTGCTCTGTGCTTCTAAGGGCATAGTTATTTCCCCCAATATTCCCAAGTGTTTAAAAAATTAAAAATAAGTTATAAAAAAATATACCAAAAACTAATTTTAAAAAAATTTAATTGCAACAAAATTTGAAAAAACAATCCTGCAGTATAAGCCCATTGGTACTGCAATATTACCAAGTTCACACATTCAGCAGTAAAAGTCCAGTGGTACTGCTGCAATATTACAAAGTTCCCACATGCTGCAGTATCAGTCCAGTGGTGCTGTGTGCTGTGCTCTGTCAATTTTGAGTTCAGTGGTGCTGCTGGGTCCTGTGCTGTGTCCTGTTCAGTCCAGTGGTGCTGTGTCCTGTGCTCTGTCCTTCTAAGGGCATAGTTATTTCCCCATTATTCCCAAGTGTTTAAAAAAATTTAAAAAAAGTTATAAAAATAAAAAAAAAAATACAAAAAAATAATTTAAAAAAAAATTAGTTACAACAAAATTTGCAAAACCAATCCTGCAGTATAAGCCCATTGGTACTGCAATATTACCAAGTTCACTGATTCAGCAGTATAAGTCCAGTGGTACTGCTATTACAAAGTTCACTGATTCAGCAGTATAAGTCCAGTGGTACTGCTATTACAAAGTTCACTGATTCAGCAGTATAAGTCCAGTGGTACTGATATATTACAAAGTTCACTGATTCAGCAGTATAAGTCCAGTGGTACTGCTATATTACAAAGTTCACTGATTCAGCAGTATAAGTCCAGTGCTACTCTCCTGTGCCGCATATAATTTTTAAAGGCTTTGCCGAGTGTGTGTGCTTAGGGGTACGCTCTCTTGTGCTACATATAATGGAAAACCAAAATTTGGAGGATAAAGTAGGGAAAGATCAAGACCCACTTCCTCCTAATGCTGAAGCTGCTGCCACTAGTCATGACATAGACGATGAAATGCCATGAACGTCCTCTGGCAAGCCCGATGCCCAATCTCCTAGTACAGGGCATGTAAAATCCAAACAGCCCAAGTTCTCAAAAAATAGCAAAAAGAGAAACTTAAAATCATCTGAGGAGAAACGTAAAGTTGGCAATATGCCATTTACGACACGTAGTGGCAAGGAACGGCTTAGGCCCTGGCCCGTGTTCATGACTAGTGGTCCAGCTTCACCCAAGGATCTAAGCCCTCCTCCTCCCCCCCTCCACAAAAAATTTAAGAGAGCTATGCTGTCAGCAACAACAACAAAACAGCAAAGAACTCTGCCTTCTAAACAGATGACATCACAAATCCCCAAGGCGAGTCCAAGGGAGTTGTTGGTTGTGAACCCTGACCTTCCCATCACTGTACGGAAAGAGGTGACTCCATTCAGCATTTGCAGCACGCCCTCTGCATATGCTGGAAGGATCACCCACAGTCCAGTTACAGATTTGGCTAATGAAGTCGTGAATGTTGTAAACCGGGAGGAGGATATTGATGTAGCTGGCGCTGAGAAGGGGGGTTGATGATTATGATGCAGACAGATACCAAATTGCCTTTCTCAATTTCTATTTATATTCTAGATTATATAACGGCTGAATAGTTTTCTATTTTACTCCTAGTGGAGAGGGGATCTGATGCAGACAGATACCAAACTGCCTTTGTCCATTTCTTTGTATATTTGAATTTCTAGTTCTACAGTCTATGCAGGCTGCTTTATTTATATTCAACTACAAGTGTAGGGCAGGGGGGGGGGGGCATAGATAGCCACCAAAGTAACGTGGTCCATTTAATTTCACTTTCTAGCTCCACAGTCTGTGCAGCCTGCTTTTTTTTATCTTCAAAGTATTTATATTTACAAGCCTTGCAATCTAAATTAACTAGAGGTAGTGACGTGGTAGAACTCCAAAAGGCAGTTTGGAAGCCCCTGTACAAACTGGCTCTATTTTACCTGAGTTGTCCCCCCTCCAGTGTGTACTCGGAAAGAGTTTTTAGTGCAGCGGGGAACCTGGTCAGTGAGCGGCGAAGGAGGTTGCTTCCTCAGAACGTTGAGAAAATGATGTTTATAAAAATGAATAATCAATTCCTCAATGAAGTACAGCACTGCCCTCCAGATAGTACAGAGGGACCTGTGGTTGTGGAGTCCAGCGGGGACGAATTGATAATGTGTGAGTAGGAGGAAGTACACACTGTAGGGGGAGAGGAATCAGAGGATGAGGATGAGGACGACATCTTTCCTCAGTAGAGCCTGTTTAGTTTGTAGTTGTACAGGGAGAGATAAATTGTTATTTTGGTGTGGGGACCCAAACAAACCAATCATTTCAGCCACAGTTGTTTGGTAGGCCCTGTCGCTGAAATGATTGGTTTGTTAAAGTGTGCATGTCCTATTTCAACAACATAAGGGTGGGTGGGAGGGCCCAAGGACAATTCCATCTTGCAACTATTTTTTTGGCATTATGTGACCATTCAACAGTTATTTGCCATGTTCAAAAAGTAAAAAAAAATTAGAAAATGTCTACAAATTCAAAAAATGTAATCAAAACTTAAATGCCCTGTCATTATTTTAAACAAGAGGGTTGACACTTGGAACTTGGAGGAGGTATTGTGGCCCCGGTATCCAATTTAGTACCGGGGCCACCCCACTACGCAGTCCAGATACTTGTTTGGTGGAATTCTAACCAGTTGAGGGTGTAACTATTTATTATATTGTGGCCCGTTATCAAAGTTAGTACCGGGGCCACCCCACTACGCAGTCCAGATACTTGTTTGGTGGAATTCTGACCAGTTGAGGGTGTAACTATTTATTATATTGTGTCCCCGGTATCAAAGTTAGTACCGGGGCCACCCCACTACGCAGTCCAGATACTTGTTTGGTGGAATTCTGACCAGTTGAGGGTGTAACTATTTATTATATTGTGGCACCGGTATCAAAGTTAGTACCGGGGCCACCCCACTACGCAGTCCAGATACTTGTTTGGTGGAATTCTGACCAGTTGAGGGTGTAACTATTTATTATATTGTGGCCCCGGTATCAAAGTTAGTACCGGTGCCACCCCACTACGCAGTCCAGATACTTGTTTGGTGGAATTCTGACCAGTTGAGGGTGTAACTATTTATTATATTGTGGCCCCGGTATCAAATTTAGTGTGGGGCCACCCCACTACACAGTCCAGAATTTTTTTTTAGGAAATTCAGAGCCATGGAGGGTTTTTTATTAATTATATTGTGGTGACCAGACCACTCCTCTACGCAGTCCAGGTACATTATTCGGTGCGATTCAGACCAGTTGATGGTTTTCTTATTATATTGTGGTGACCCACTCCTCTACGCAGTCCAGATACATTTATTGGTGCGAATCATACAAGTTCTGGGTTTTTAAATTATATTGTGGTGACCCACTCCTCTACGCAGTCCAGGTACATTATTCGGTGCGATTCATACCAGTTGATGGTTTTCTTATTATATATATTGTTGTGACCCACTCCTCTACGCAGTCCAGATACATTTATTGGTGCGAATCATACAAGTTCAGGGTTTTTAATTTATATTGTGGTGACCACTCCTCTACGCAGTCCAGGTACATTATTAGGTGCGATTCATACCAGTTGATGGTTTTCTTATTATATATATTGTGGTGACCACTCCTCTACGCAGTCCAGATACATTTATTGGTGCGAATCATACAAGTTCAGGGTTTTTAATTTATATTGTGGTGACCACTCCTCTACGCAGTCCAGGTACATTATTTGGTGCGATTCATACCAGTTGATGGTTTTCTTATTATATATATTGTGGTGACCACTCCTCTACGCAGTCCAGATAAATTTATTGGTGCGAATCATACAAGTTCAGGGTTTTAAATTTATATTGTGGTGACCCACTCCTCTACGCAGTACAGGTACATTTTTTGGTGCGATTAAGACCAGTTGATGGTTTTCTTATTATATTGTGGGGACCACTCCACTACGCAGTCCAGGTACATTATTCGGTGCGATTCATACCAGTTGATGGTTTTCTTATTATATATATTGTGGTGACCCACTCCTCTACGCAGTCCAGATACATTTATTGGTGCGAATCATACAAGTTCAGGGTTTTAAATTTATATTGTGGTGACCCACTCCTCTACGCAGTCCAGGTACATTATTCGGTGCGATTCATACCAGTTGATGGTTTTCTTATTATATGTATTGTGGTGACCCACTCCTCTACGCAGTCCAGATACATTTATTGGTGCGAATCATACAAGTTCAGGGTTTTTAATTTATATTGTGGTGACCACTCCTCTATGCAGTCCAGGTATATTATTCGGTGCGATTCATACCAGTTGATGGTTTTCTTATTATATATATTGTGGTGACCACTCCTCTACGCAGTCCAGATACATTTTTTGGTGCGAATCATACAAGTTCAGGGTTTTTAATTTATATTGTGGTGACCACTTCTCTACGCAGTCCAGGTACATTATTCGGTGCGATTCATACCAGTTGATGGTTTTCTTATTATATATATTGTGGTGACCCACTCCTCTACGCAGTCCAGATACATTTATTGGTGCGAATCATACAAGTTCAGGGTTTTTAATTTATATTGTGGTGACCCACTCCTCTACGCAGTCCAGGTACATTATTCGGTGCGATTCATACCAGTTGATGGTTTTCTTATTATATATATTGTGGTGACCCACTCCTCTACGCAGTCCAGATACATTTATTGGTGCGAATCATACAAGTTCAGGGTTTTTAATTTATATTGTGGTGACCACTCCTCTACGCAGTCCAGGTACATTATTTGGTGCGATTCATACCAGTTGATGGTTTTCTTATTATATATATTGTGGTGACCACTCCTCTACGCAGTCCAGATAAATTTATTGGTGCGAATCGTACAAGTTCAGGGTTTTAAATTTATATTGTGGTGACCCACTCCTCTACGCAGTCCAGGTACATTTTTTGGTGCGATTAAGACCAGTTGATGGTTTTCTTATTATATTGTGGGGACCACTCCACTACGCAGTCCAGGTACATTATTCGGTGCGATTCATACCAGTTGATGGTTTTCTTATTATATATATTGTGGCGACCCACTCCTCTACGCAGTCCAGATACATTTATTGGTGCGAATCATACAAGTTCAGGGTTTTTAATTTATATTGTGGTGACCCACTCCTCTACGCTGTCCAGGTACATTATTCGGTGCGATTCATACCAGTTGATGGTTTTCTTATTATATGTATTGTGGTGACCCACTCCTCTACGCAGTCCAGATACATTTATTGGTGCGAATCATACAAGTTCAGGGTTTTTAATTTATATTGTGGTGACCACTCCTCTATGCAGTCCAGGTACATTATTCGGTGCGATTCATACCAGTTGATGGTTTTCTTATTATATATATTGTGGTGACCACTCCTCTACGCAGTCCAGATACATTTATTGGTGCGAATCATACAAGTTCAGGGTTTTTAATTTATATTGTGGTGACCACTCCTCTACGCAGTCCAGGTACATTATTCGGTGCGATTCATACCAGTTGATGGTTTTCTTATTATATATATTGTGGTGACCCACTCCTCTATGCAGTCCAGATACATTTATTGGTGCGAATCATACAAGTTCAGGGTTTTTAATTTATATTGTGGTGACCACTCCACTACGCAGTCCAGGTACATTATTCGGTGCGATTCATACCAGTTGATGGTTTTCTTATTATATATATTGTGGTGACCCACTCCTCTACGCAGTCCAGATACATTTATTGGTGTGAATCATACAAGTTCCGGGTTTTTAATTTATATTGTGGTGACCACTCCTCTACGTAGTCCAGGTACATTATTCGGCGCGATTCATACCAGTTGATGGTTTTCTTATTATATATATTGTGGTGACCACTCCTCTACGCAGTCCAGATACATTTATTGGTGCGAATCATACAAGTTCAGGGTTTTTAATTTATATTGTGGTGACCACTCCTCTACGCAGTCCAGGTACATTATTCGGTGCGATTTATACCAGTTGATGGTTTTCTTATTATATATATTGTGGTGACCCACTCCTCTACGCAGTCCAGATACATTTATTGGTGCGAATCATACAAGTTCAGGGTTTTTAATTTATATTGTGGTGACCACTCCTCTATGCAGTCCAGGTACATTATTCGGTGCGATTCATACCAGTTGATGATTTTCTTATTATATATATTGTGGTGACCACTCCTCTACGCAGTCCAGATACATTTTTTGGTGCGAATCATACAAGTTCAGGGTTTTTAATTTATATTGTGGTGACCACTCCACTACGCAGTCCAGGTACATTATTCGGTGCGATTCATACCAGTTGATGGTTTTCTTATTATATATATTGTGGTGACCCACTCCTCTACGCAGTCCAGATACATTTATTGGTGTGAATCATACAAGTTCAGGGTTTTTAATTTATATTGTGGTGACCACTCCTCTACGCAGTCCAGGTACATTATTCGGTGCGATTCATACCAGTTGATGGTTTTCTTATTATATATATTGTGGTGACCCACTCCTCTACGCAGTCCAGATACATTTATTGGTGTGAATCATACAAGTTCAGGGTTTTTAATTTATATTGTGGTGACCACTCCTCTACGCAGTCCAGGTACATTATTCGGTGCGATTCATACCAGTTGATGGTTTTCTTATTATATATATTGTGGTGACCACTCCTCTACGCAGTCCAGATACATTTTTTGGTGCGAATAATACAAGTTCAGGGTTTTTAATTTATATTGTGGTGCGATTAAGACCAGTTGATGGTTTTCTTATTATATTGTGGGGACCACTCCACTACGCAGTCCAGAAAAATACTTTGTTGCAACGTTTTGGACTAATAACTATATTGTGAGGTGTTCAGAATACACTGTAAATTAGTGGAAATGCTTGTTATTGAATGTTATTGAGGTTAATAATAGCGTAAGAGTAAAAATAAGCCCAAAAACTTGATTTTTGAACTTTTTATGCTTTTTTCAAAAAAAATCCGAATCCAAAACCTTAAATCCAAACCAAAACCTTTCGGCAGGTGTTTTGCAAAACAAATCCGAACCCAAAACATCGCGAAAATCCGAATCCAAAACACAAAACACGAGACACCAAAAGTCGCCGGTGCACATCCCTAATTCTAATAGTTATTGACAGTGAACAAAAACTTTCTGAACTGTGTTAAAATTGATTTATAATAACAAATGTGTATGTTAAGATCACAGACCACAATGCATCTCAACATTTTAATGGTTATTATCCAGAGCAAGAAAGGAAAAAATCCATAAAAACCCCTTTATTAAGGGGAAGTGAATTATGTCTACCTTTGGAGAAACACAATTAGACAATTTGTTTAATATAGACTGGACTATAATAGAATCAGGGGAAAAGAGAGAATTTAAAGAGGCCCTAACATATTGAAAGAGTTGCCTCTTGCAGTAGGTAGGACCAAATGGTAAGTAGGTGCTGCAAATTGTCACTATTAGGACAATGCATTTGAAAAGTCCTGAATGTGTGGGACAGTGCCAACAGCATCAGCACAGTGATGCAGACTGAGATGCTCCCTCATATCTGTTCTTGCAGATTTCGCTATCTGCTGCTTCTGCTACTGGTGTCTTAAGTTCAGTCGTTGCTTGTCTGGGTCCTGAAATGTGCCACCACATAAAAATGTGACTTGTGTAAAATTTCTTGCAGTGTGCAAGCACACAAATAGCACTTAGGCCATGGGTGTTCAAACATAAGTTCAGTATACTAGAGACATGAAGATGCATGTCAACCACTTCCTTTAGAGATGTGTCCAGTCTAAACTTACACATATGTTTTAGATATTCTAGACATAAAGTTATACAAATCTTCAGATATGTGCAACTTTAAATAGAGCTTCAGATGTGATTTTGCCTATATAAAAAAGTTTTACTATAAATCAGGCCCAAAGTGTGTACAACAGGTAATCTTAGACTGAAGAGTCCACCAAGGAAGCCTTTAAACTTGAATGTTAGCCCCAAACAACATAGAGTCTGACATTAGGGTGTATCCCTGTGACTCAAACCCTCTGCTCCTCCCCATTCCCCCACTCTTGTTTCTTACTTTCTTCAACTATTCTCTTTTTGTGCTCTGCTTCATCTCTACCACATCCCTCCCGTTCTGCTATCCACTTTCCCTTCCATTCCACTGTGTCCCTTCAGTCCTGCTCCACTCTTTTCACCTTCTTTTCACCTCTCAACATGAAACAATTTCTCCTTCTTCCATCCACACACATTGGGCTCGTGATGGCTCCCCAGTGTGCAGAGATAGTACAGTTGGCAGAAAGAGAAGTCAAGCTCCCAAAGACTTTAAGCTCTGCAGCAATGTGGTAAATGTGGGGGTTAGGGAGTATTCATGCACTGTGTGTGAGTGTATTAATGTAATCTGTGTAAATGGGGTATTACTTCAATTTGTGTGTGAGAAAAAGTTAATGTAATGTGTGTGGGGAGGCTAAAAATATAATGTAGGTTCGCTGTTATTACAATATTGAGACTGTTAGGGGAAATCAGTGCAATGTTGGGGTTATTAATGTAATGTGGGAGTTAGTGATGGCTTTTAATGAGTAATAATGTAATGCAGTTTGTGTTTTACTGTACTGTGGAAGCTGTTAGGGCTATTCATTTACTGTGGGGGCTCATAATATAATGTAGTAAATGATGAGGACTTTATTAATTGTAGGGGCTATTAATGCAATGTTTTTGATGGGGGACTAATAAAATAATGTATAATTAATCATGTATTAACTGTTAATTTTATAGGGCCTACATTTTATGCAGTGTTTTACAGAGAATATTTAACCATTCACATCAGTTCATGCAAAATTGGAACTTACAATCTATATTCCTACCACATGGACAATGAAGTAGGGTTTTTTCTCTTATCTTATTTAAAAATATAAATAATAGAATGTAACACAACAAATCATATTCCGATTGTTATAATATTTAATATATAATGTAATTTCAAAGCATAAGTAATATATTATAATTATAACAGACTTACAGATGATTTTATAATTCATCTTCTAGGTGCAGTCAATTATGAAATTATTTAATGTCCATATTTAAGAAATATAGAGAAAGAATCTATTCCAGCTCTAGGGATCCACTAGTTTGAAAAGTTCCCTACTCATTAGATTCTATAACAGGGGGGTCATTTAAAATCATTCTCGTCTTATAACAACTTGCAAGTTTAAAACATGAGAACATTTGAAATTTTAAGCTATCAGGTAGCAAATCCTCCAATTTTCCCATAACTCAAAGAATTATGCAAGCAGGTTTCGAACCAATCCATTCTAAATGCAAAAAACAATTTTGCATGGAAGGTATTTAAAGGTTGTAACTGATCCTGTGTCCACATTTGCCAAATACTCTTTCAAGTGGCAGCAGAAATGATTAACAGTAGTTTTCTGCTACCCTTTGTTAGGCGCAAAGACACCCCCCCAATACCCAGCATAACCTATTTAGGTGACAAAGGTACAGAGTTCAAAAGATATGTAGATGCAAACTGGTTGACCTGCTGCCAAAAATGCCTAATGTAAGGGCATTCCCACATACAATGAAAAAAGGAAGCCTAAGGTTCATAGCATTTTGGGCACGAGCATGAAACAGACTAACACACAATGTAATGATGATAAGGGGACAAATAGTCCCTATGAAAGATTTTACAAAACATCTCACTGTACATACTAGTGGGTAAGGTCTTAATGGAGAATAAAAAAGCAGTAAGAATCATGTCCAAAGTCACCTGAGGAAAAAGGCAATCCAATAAAAGAAGTCTGACCAGGTTTTTGTGAAATCAAACATTGTTTATAAAAGTTTATAATGAACAGTAATCGTTGCGCTGATCGAACAAAGCATTAGAAATGACCAAGTCTAATTCATTAGCCCAGTCTCAAAAAGAAATATGCTTAAGAACAAAAAAAAAATCATGTTGAGCCTGGTGTAAAAACATGAGTATAGGGTATCTCAAATTTGGTAATAATATGAATTACAATAAGCGGTTTCCTAGCATGTCACCGATGATCCAATATTTAAAATGCCCTTCATATGTTATAAATTAAATGGATATGCAGCTTTCCCAACTTGAGATTCTCGATTTTTTCAAAAATGTCAGGTTTACCGTATAAATTAAGATCATTCCACCTTTTCCTTAAAGCCTTCCAGTCTCGTGCCTAAACTCCCACCGGTCGGCTACCTCTCTTTCTCATCCCTTCTTCCCTTCTCCCCCTTCCTCCCGTCTCTCCGTCTCATCCATGTGTCTATCTGTCTTCCCCTCCCTTTAGATTGTTCGCTCCTTTGAGCAGGGCTCTCCTACCTTCTGTTTCCATCACTTTTAACTGCGCTCTCCAGCTACTCAGCTCACCTCCTCTCAGTCCCTCTGCCCTCTGTCTCCTCTCGCTTCTCTCCGCTCCCCTCAGTGACTCTCAACCTGTCATCCTAACCCACCCTCTTGGGCCATAGTTACCTGCCTGTACTCACTTTTGCCCTCCCTCCCTCTCTTTCATGCTGTGCCTGAGCCCCCAGAGTTATAGTGCTTACTGTTACTTGTACTGTGCTGTTTCACCTTGTACTGTGCCATTGTTTGTCCTTGTACGGCGCTACGGATACTTTGTGGCGCCCTATAAATAAAAATGAATAATAATAAATAATAAATAAAATTCTTAATAGAAGCTTCTTGCCAGACTTTCCATGCAGTAAATAACAAAGGGTTATCAATCCATTCCTCCAGAGTTCTCATCTAGATAGATGCAAAAAGAAGGTCAAATTCCAAGATGTCACAAAAGAACTACCAGCCTCTAAGTTAACATAAGCATTTCGGTCATGAAGCCATTCATGAAGATACCTGTGCAGCTCAGTTTTATTGTACAATTTCAAATTAGTAAAATGAATTCCACCCCTAGAAAGGGGTTGTTGCAACTTAAGTAAGCCAATTCTGGACCATTTAATTTGCCAAATAAAATGATAAAATTCCCCATTTATCAACTTTTCATCCGTAGCCATAAGTAACACTGGCAGTATTTGAAGTGGATATATAAGTTTTGGAAAGATGGACATTTTTATCAAATTTGCTCAACCTAAATATGAAAGGGGGAGATGACTCCAACCTTAGCGTTGAGCAATAACCTTTTTAATAATAGGATGAACATTCAAAGAGGTTATGTATATTTTTAGGAAGCTGGATCTCCAAATAGGTAAGTGAGCGTAACACCAATTTAAGCTTAAAAGTTCTACCCCATGTCGGTTTCCTAACTACCCCCAGCACCATTGCAACAGATATCTCCCTAATAACCATAAATCTGGAGACCTTTCCATACTCTACAATTATTATTATTGTAGATTTGTAAGGTGCCACAGTGCTCCGCAGCGATCTTATCCAGTATTGGTTACAGAGAAAGATGGGGTTTTAAAATGAACAAAAGAGGGTTATTGGCAAAAGCTACCAATACGTTTAAGAGTCACAAAAGATTGGTGAGTGCTCCCTTACAGAGAGAGGTGTGTGCTGCCTGGGGGACTGGAAGTGATAAGGGAAGTCCCAACCCTTAAAAAAAAGTTAAAATAAAATAAAAGAATGTCCCCATGGCGCAATTGTGGAAAAAATGGCTTATAAATGTTAAGTCTTTCATTGCTCAATAGCAGAAATCACAAATGTTGAACAATAGCTTATGTTTCAAAAGGTTGCAACATTGCTTATACAATGTAGATAGATAATCATCATATGCAAACATATCATATAACATACATATGTAATCAGATACATTTTGTATAGAACCTGGCTATTGCCTAAACATACACTTCTCACTGTATAATATATCAGAAGAGTGAGTAGGTGTGTAAGGGTTCAATATAGAGGTGTCTCAAAGTGAGAGAGAGACTTCTATTCCTTGTGCAGGTAAGCAGTGTTATAGGATGTCAGTGAGGATACCCGTATACACATTTCCCAGATAAATTACTGGTTCACTATAAATGTCATTAATAGATAAATAAGTAATTGGATTATTACATAATAAACTGAGCAAATTCACTACCAAACAACATATATTCAAATATAAGTTGTAAATGCATCCATGAAACATTATAAAATGTCTTTTCAGCATCTAAACTTAACAAAATGTCACTTGTCCCTGGCAATAGCCATCCGTACACCTCACTCAGAGTGCCTACGGTGTGTAATCCGCAACTAATGAGAGGTAAGTAAATCAGGAAGGATACTTTGTAGGCTGTTCGCCATTACTTTTGCTAGAACTTTAAAATCTTGATTTAACAGGGTAATAGGACGGTAACAAGAAATTATTTCTGAATCTTTTTTATGCTTAGGGATAAAGATTGTATAAGCTTCATCGAAGCGATGGAAGGGAAGTTGATTAGTATGTAATTTACGATACATAGTAGAAAGAAACTTTAATTTAATAGAACGTAAGGTTTTTTAGTATTTCCTACTTAAACCGTTGATCCCCGGTGATTTATTAAAATGCAAAGATTTAATAACTTAATTAATTTCTCATTTGGTAAATTCTGAATTTAGAACACGACGTTGAAAGTTATTGAGTTTAGACATTTTAGCAAATTGTAAAAGGAGATGATGGAAGGGTAAGTCACTTATGTCAGTAGTGTACAAAATTTCATAATAAGTCTGAAAATAATAAACAATGTCAAAAGATACAACATATCTACTACATGAAACCGGATCTCTAATTGCCACTACATGTTTTTTTATGTTGAGACTTGGTCATATTCGCTAAAACCTTTCCTGCCTTATTGCACCACCTGTAGTATATATTTTTAGAATACTCTAACCTAGCTTTTGCTTTAGATGCCAATGGAGCTTCAAGAAGCTGTTGCTCTTTATTATAAGTATCAAAAGAGGACCCCGATGGTCAATGACTATGTGTATCAAATGCAACTTTTACAGCTCCATGGAGAAGATCATATTTAGATTGATAATCTCTTTTTTGCTTAGCTTAGTATGCAATGATATGACCCCTCAATACCATCATAGAGGTCTCCCGGAATAACACTGATTTATCCCAGTGACCTAAGTTGTCATCTATGAATTACTTCGATTTATCATTAAGATATTCAATAAAGCCACCTGACTGAGCCAGGTCGGATGGAAACCTCCAAGGTCAGTAAGCAGAAATATCAGAGCGTAAATTCAAAGTTAATAAAACAGGAGCATGATCCAAAATTAATATACTTCCAAATTGAGAGGCACTTTCTCTTGGAATCAGCAAACTAGAGACCATTAAATAATCAATATCAGAGAATTCATCAGAAGCCAATAAACCTATCACTATAACTTTGGAGTGTGCAACATCTATGTGTTTATTCTGAATTGCACACATAATAAGATAGTGGAGACTGTCTCTCCACTGCTATAAACATGTTATTGTTAACTTGATCCCCAACCTCTACCCATATGGCTGATTTTTCATATTCATTATGGCCGATACCTATTATAAGTCTTAGACTAGCACACTAGAATTAATTAATATAATGTATTGGGAATGTTAATGTAATGTGGCTGTTGGTAGAGCTTATTTATTTATTGTTTAACCTGGTGAGGCTATTAATTGAGTGTGGGGGATAGTAATGTAATGTAATAACAGGTGAGATCTATTAATTTACACTTATTTACATTATTAAACCAGGTGGTTGAGCTTGGGGATCAGAGAAGCAATACATTGTTTAGGGAATGTTTCAATCCTTTCTTGGGATAGCAGGCTGCCTCTCCGCTTTCTTAAGATATGTGCAACTCAGAAAAAAATACCTTTTTTTGCACAATCCAAAGACATATGCTCTGTGGTCCTTACAAAATTAAATTTTGGCATGTTTATTAGGGTCCCCAAGTTTTTCTAACTATGCATGTCTTCATATGGTCATATGTGAGGTCATGTGCCGCTTTAATTTCATTAAAGGCAATGTCACGACACACAAATGCATCCACTCATGGACTGCAAACAATCCCTTGACTAGTGGATATGCATGCTTCTGGCATTGGAAAACAAGCAAACTGCAATGCACCTGCATTCAAGCTGATGAATGAAATTCCTGCCAAAGATCCATCTCTACCCCTATATAAGGTAGTCTAGTAGTTAGCAATTTTGTATTATGAGCCTATGGCTATAATCCATGGACTCTTCCTGTTTGATCTTTCTTATATGAATTTGACATGGCTGACTACCAACTCTGGTTCTGACCTTTAGGGTTTTTTCTTTGACTATGACTAACTCCACTGTGCCTAGACATTGGAATCTTTCTTTCCTTTGCTGTCACTTTACAACAGCGTTTCTCTATAATAAGTACATCTATGTGTAGCATAAAACTTGGGAGCAACTAAGTACCAGTAAGCACATCTATGTTACCAGTAAAGGGGGCTGATAGAGGTGACATTTTGTGTAATTTTAAAGTGGACTTGTTATATTAACATTGTTGAGATATCCTTTTTGTGGGTTAAAGCAGTTTGCAGCCTATCAATTTTCTTGGAACCAATGATATTTTTGAGGCACTGTTTAACTAATATTTAAGTGGCTTGACTTATATTCATAAGACATTCAGTTCCTAGTGAATTTACAAATTACATTCTCATAAATATTAGTTGAGCCCACAAAAGGGAGAATTCCACTGTGCGTAGGTGGCAGATCCACGTTATCTGATGAATTCAGGTTATTTGTAAGTTTGGTTCTTGTAATGTTGTCATTTTTCATTTTACACTAATAGATTTTGTAGTCATCAGAACATGTGTCACTAATCTACTTTATGAGGACAGTCTCAATCTCAGCTTTGATAAATAAAGGGAATGCAATCTTGGGACCGTACTTGCCACAAAAAAAGTTTTAGCCACAACAAGTAACAATTAGGCACAAAGCAATTCCCTCATGTACTAAATAAGAAGACTAGAATTTGGCTAATCTTTAATCTTTAAGAAATAAATGGGTGAAAATGTTGAGCATATGAGGATTGCTAAAATTATATTATCTCAAGTCCTGCAATCAAGCTCCTAGAGATGAAGGTAGTAGGATTAATGTAGGGGATTAATATCACTTCATCTAGTCAAATGGATCGGTGTCCAAGTCAGAGTAAGCAAATAAGTTAAGTGCTCTATGGGTCTCAGATAGCAATAGAGTGAAGAGAAGTTGGTAGAGCAGGGCCAAGGAAGTCTTATCGGTTCAAAAGTGATGTTTCAGGTGCAACAGTCTGGTGTCAAAATTCTCAATAGCAAGCCAAGACATTATAATGTGGGCCTTATCATCTCAGTAAAACAAGTAATAAGAATCTTGAAAGTGCTGAACTGTGTGTATTGGGTGAATTGGCTATATAGCATTTTTTGTCCAGGATTTGCTTCATTTGTTCAATTTCAGAGTTAACTTAATTTTGCGAGTCCATGTATGCTCCAGAAAATGTTCATGGTGAAAACTTATAGACCCTGCATTTAATAATTTATAATGTTCTGCTTTTATCCTAAAATACCACCCAGTTTACCCTCATTTATGGCTTAAACACGAGGACACCAGAAGCTATTTATAAAAATCTGCTTATCAATGTTAACTGAGATTCTTGTTAACTGAGAATCTTGTTGTATCCTTTTGATCTGTTGGGTTTGACACTACTCCTCCTAGAGGAGCGGAGTCTAACAGCACAGGTGGTCCTGGCCAGTTATCCCTGCAAGAAGATATGGACTTTGCTGCCTCTGTACTGCAGGTCATGACTCTCAGAGTACCCCATGAGACCCTGGAGATCTGAACGGTGAAAGAATATACTTGATGCGATGTTCTGTAAGCTGCAGTGTCTTACCATTTAGGGAGATGTGGAGATGAATGCTGACTGAGATAACTAAAGGTGAACAAAGGGAATACACCTGGAATGATGGCCTACAGGCTGACACAATAAATATATTTGCTGCAGTGTTCTGCAGGCTGACACAAGGAATATATTTGCAGCGATGTTCTGCAGGCTGACAAAAGGAATATGCTTGGTGCAATGTTGTGTAGGCTGATACAGGGAATATACTTGGTAGTAAGTTCTGCAGACTGACACAAGAAATATACTTGGTGCAAACATCTGCATGTTGACACAAGGAGTATACTTGGTGTGATGTTCTGCAGGCTGACACAAGTAGTATACTTGGTGCGAAGAGGTTTGGAGAGCCAGTCCCAATGTAAGCAAAGCTGGGCAAAGTGACACAAAGAACCGGCACTGGAAGAGGAAAAGGAGGTGTTTTAAATAGTGCCGGAAATGAGTAGGTCTCCAATGAGAGATCAGCAGAAGGCTTAACAAAGCGAGTGGTTCTGCACATTCGCAGAACCATCAGGAAGATTGCCACCGGGACCAGCTGCACGGAGCAGGGAGCAGGGACCAGGTAAGTGTGTCAGACCTTGGGCGGAGAACCCGAGAGTCCGGTGTGTGACAATGCTTCAATAAAAGTAGGGCCTTCACAACCAACAATTTTTGACTCATGCTCTTTTTGAATTCTATCAAATATATATATTATGTCCTGCAGTTTTGGATCAAAAATACTGGTTGATCACATTGAGTGTGTACATGAATAGTAACATATGCACCAAACAATGTGACATTAAAAATATATATAGTTTATTTCAAATAGATAAAAGATAAAGGGTCTGATGAATTAAGAAATGTAAATGCCGATACTTGACGTATTTTGCATTAAATTGCTCTGTGCATGCTCAGAAACAGACTATAAGTCAGAGAGCGCAAGTGTATGCAATTCATCTTCGATGCAATAGATGCTTACGACAGCCTATGATTTCATGGGAGGAAGAGGGAGGAGACGGGGCATATGTACATAGTCATTGTACAGTAAGTGCAGGCCGAGTTCAAGCAAATGCAGCAGCATCTGATTTGAGCTTCAGGTATCTCTAAGGTACATGTTTGTCTGTTGTATCAATTGCACCGGTTACAGGTTAGGTGTAAGTGCCAAGAGATAGTGATGAGGGTTGCTAGAATGTGTTTGCAATCAAGAGCAACTGTAAAAATGCATTTTTTAAAACTATTTTTAAAAGTTTTAAGAGTAACAAAGAAAGAGCAAACAAACAGGCTTGGCATTACAAAAATTATGCAGTTAAGGTACATTTGACATGGCTGGCATGGAATGGGTCAGCACAGCAAGCTGCCAACAGCTGGAGGCATCCCAGTGTGAAAGAGGACTGTGAGTCGGCTTATGCCCTGTGCCTAGATCAGGGTACCGTTTAATGGTGCTAGCAAATGGGGTGATAGAGGTATATAGGGAAAGGAACGTGCAGAGGGGGTGGAAGGTGGTGAAGTGACAGCGGGGAGGTATAAGAGGTCTTTACTTTGTGCAGGGCAAGGCTGTTGTGTAGTGGCGAGTACTAGGCATACCAAAGCTTGTGGAAGGAGGCCACTTTGTTGTTCTGGAGTTTGGTAATGTGTGCCATCCGGGGTATGAACCATATATGGTTAATCACCTCCTGGTGTATGGGGGAGACTACTTTTTTTCCAGTTGCGAGCTATTTAAAACCCTGCCCCACAGGAGATTTGTAGAATCAGCTTGTCCTGGGATTTGTCAAGATGGGGAATGGGCCATATATGGATGAAATCACTCCAGTGACCGCATTGCCTCCAATATGCGTCCTTGACATTGCGGAACACTGTGAGAAGGCGTGTGGGGACCAGATACCCCCTGATGACGAAAGTATATGAGTTTTCTTTGATGGCTACACTGATAGAGCACTTTGAAATCCTTGTCTGTAAGACATCCTGTAAAAATGCATTCTATGTACAGTAGGCATTAATAACATTCTGATTAATGTTCACAGCAAAAAAATGAAAAAACAAAACAAAAACTTTTTTTAATGCTTTTTCCATTAATGACTATATTATTAACAGGTGACAATAATTGATTTTTTATTATTCTGCTGTGACTTTATATGCCACATATGTATTTTACATATCAAGCAGTGTGTTGTATATGTCTCAATATGGCAAGTACCATCTATGCAGAGCATACCCATACCCATTTTTAACAAGAGACATTTCTTCAGATCTGCTTCTAGCAGGAATATGAATGTTCATATGGGTGATTTCCGTGCATTTTTTTAAAAAAAAATAGACAATACATTAATTTTGTGAGCTTTAATGAATCAGGCCCGAAGTATACAGAAAACATGATAAATAATACATAACATAACACATAACATCTGAATTTTGGAGTACAAAATCTGATATCATATACATTACGCAAAAACATATAAAAGAGATCTTAAATAGAAGTATTTAAACATAAGTACATGTAGGGAAAAAACAGTTTCCAAAATAATTCAATTGTCAACATAGTAGATTTAAGAGACATATCATAATTCTTATAATCTTATAATATTTATATATTCATATAAAAATATTTATAATGGGAGCTGAGTTAATAATTGTTTTCTAATACTTCACAAAATATCTTTCCAGTGTTGTATAAAATAAAGTGCATATAACGAAAAAAAATAAGTGCCCAAATAAATGCCATTTTATTAGGTACACCTGTACATCTATCTGCTGTTAATGAAAATATTTAATCAGCCACTCATGTGGCAGAAACTCAATGCATAAATGCATACAAACATGGTCAAGATGGTCAGTTCAGAACAATCATCAGAATAGGGAAGAAATGTGATCTAAGTGGCTTTGACTGTGGAGTGATTGGTGGTGCCAAAAGGGGTGGTTTCAGCATGTCAGAAACGGCTAATATCATCGGATTTTCATGCACAACAGTCTATAAAGTGTACAGAGAATAGTATGTTAAAAAATTATCTGGTGAGCGACAGTTCTGTGGGTAAAAGGCCATGTTAATGAGAAAGGCCAGAGGAGAATGACCAGACTGGTTCAATTTCACAGGAAGGAGACAGTGTCACAAATAACCGCGTCTTACGACAGTGGTGTACAGAGGAGCATCACTAAATGAACAGCATGTCAAACCTTGAAGTGGATGGGCTACAGCAGAAGAAGACCACATTGTGTTCCACTCCTGCCAGCTAAGAACATGAAACTGAGGATACAGTGGACACAGGCTCACCAAAATTGAGTAGTTGAAAGTTTTAAAAATGACTCCTAGTCTGACAAATCTCAATTTCTGCTGTGATATGCAGATGGTAGGATCAAAATTTTAAGCAAGGCAAATCTATGGATCTATCTTGCCTCGTGTATGTGGAGCAGGATGGTGGTGGTGGTGGTAGTGTGATACTGTGGGAATATTTTCTTGGCACACATTAGGCCCCTTAATACCAATTAAGCATTATTTAAATGCTAACTAGAATATGGGATAAGGCGCAAATGGGACGGGTAGGAATAAAAGGAAATTTCAATATCAAACAATGCCTGGATAAAAAAGTGATATGTGTTGATTTTCTTTTATCCAGGCATTGTTTGATATTGAAATTTCCTTTTATTCCTACCCGTTCGATTTGCGCCTTATCCCATATTCTATTTTGTATTGTTGTTTTTTTGGGGGAATCTAGTAGGTATTTCCCAGGGTATTGAGGCTGCATTCCCCACCCTATCCCCGATCCTTGAGGAGCGCAGGAGGAACCATATATCTTTCTGTGCATTATTTAAATGCTGACCATGTACATCCCTTTATGGCGACAGCCTACCCATCTTCTAATGGCTACTCCCATAAGCAACTCAATTTGTCATAAAGCACAAGTCATCTCAAGCTGGTTCCATGACATGACAATAAGGTTAGTGTACTTAATTGGCCTCCACAGTCACCAGACCTCAATCCAAGAGAGCGCCTTTGAAATGTGGTGAAACAGAAGATTCGCAGCATCAATGTGCAACTGACAAATCTGTAGCATCTGTATGATGCTATCATGTCAACATGGACCTGAATTTTTCATTATTGTTTAATTCAGCACCTTGCTGAATCAATGGCACAAATAATCCAGGCTGTTTGGGGCAAAGGTGTGGTGGGGGGGCTTCTACCCAGTATTAGAAAGGTGAACCTAATAAAGTGACCAATGAGTGTATTACAATTATCAATATCCAGTTTAATGCCAGAATAAAAAAGTTTCTGTTAATATGTGTTGCAAATATGGAATAGTTCAGTCATATGTTGGTGTTTCTTGATAATAAATCATAGCCTTCATATCACTGACTGATTTCTGCTCCATTTGTTGAGCAATCTTCATGTTGCAGTAATGAAATTAAACAGTACCACATTACATAAATGTATATTGTCTAAACAAGTCCAAAAAAATGTTTTATTTTTGCTCACACATAAAAAAGTTAAATTAACAATATTACATATAATCTATAGGGTGGTATTACATGTATGAACATTTTTAATGGAAATCAATATATTAGGGTATCTTCTAATACTATTGCCAACACTGTTGTGTATTTTTAAAAAATATCAATTTTCAGTTTAGTCAAATCATAATTAGATTATATGTAATATACAATTATTTAAACAGAGAAAAATATGTTTACTCAAATAATGCTGTAATTCATATAGTTATTATCATGGTCACACTTATATATTTAAGTGTTTGAAATTGATCAATCTAGTATATTTCTCTCAGTTTTTTACTGTGTGCCTAAAATTCACAAATGTGTTAAAATTCACCACCAAGGCACCCTATAGTGTTAGCAAGTGACTCACTTTTAGAACCTCCAGCACAATTTGTAGATCAATGTTTATTGCCGTGAGTGCTTAACTTACCGCTTTACACCAAAAACACTTATTATGTACTTTTATTGATACGCCATATTGATCCATCTGAGTTAACTTGGCTTTGATCCTGGGATATTGAATAGTTATTTATTAATGTACTCATCTCCAAGCTCTCATTTTAATTAAAGATATCTTACAAGAAAGCCAATATCATCTGAATAAAAAAGTATTAATGAAGTTACTGGAGTTTTTCCTCTGTAATAACTGTTTCAGCTTTGACTACTTTATGCAAAAGAATGGAGTAGCTATGGGCAATCCAGTGGTATAGTTAGTAGCAAATTTATACATTTTAAAAATATACCTTTATATGGCAATTATCCATAAGCATTTACTTTGCATTTAGTGAGATGACCCAAATATATGGATGGGATATTATTATTCCTGAAGGATATTACTGTGCATGTATATGAATGCAAGAATTTTGGTATTAATCCTTTGGAGGTTTTAGGACTCTTGTAGAGTTGAACATAGGTATCTTTTTTGTGTAAAATACACATTTTGGTACAGCGCATAAACACCAAAAAAACATAAGTGCAAGTCTCTAAGTAGAATCAGGTTCATTTATGACTCCTTGGGCCTGATGCATTAATAAAAGTAAATGCTAATTTTGTGTAACATAGCTCTGTACATGCCCAAAACTGCACCATGCACCAGTGAACACAGCAATGTCCTATTCATTACTACAGCCTTCGATTTCACGGGAAGAACAGGGAGGGGGTATGGGGGATATGGGCGTATGCACGTAGTCAATGTACAGTTAGGGGGTACCAAGCATACAGAAACGACCGATCCAAGCTTTGGGCGTTTCAAAGGTACGTGTTTTTCTGTCACTCCACTTGCACCAGCTACATGTACATGCCGATTACTAGTGAAGATGTTAACTTATGCATGCTAGAATTTATGTTTCCGGTGAGGAGCAAGAGTAAAAATGCATTTTATGAACAGTAGACCTTTATAACATCCACATAAATGTATTTTATAGATTTATTTTATTTTTTTAATGTTTTGTCATTAACAGCTATATTAACAGGTGACATTTTAGTTTGTTTTTTACTGTGCATTTTTTGCATGACTTTTTTACTTATGTGACTATATTTTACATTTGTATTGGACATTTAATGCAGTGCATTGTCTGATTGAGTAGAGCACACCTAGATCTGTATTTAACAACAGACGTATCTTTACATCCGCTGTTTGTTGAATGTACATATGCCCGATTTAAGTGCTATTTAAAAAAAAAAGCACAATACATTAATTTGCTGCCTTATTGATCCAGGCCCCTTACGTTTAGAGAGGCATACAGGGGGGAAAAAAGGGGCATGCAAGCTTAAGCATTAAGAAAATGTTCATGTAAATTCGACTGAATCTGCTCTGGACACAGACACAAATACGCCTGTCATGAAGCATATTACTTGCACCGGTTGGAGGGTTAGTGCAAAATACATACAGATGATGACGATCAGCAGTATTAGCCAGATACTTCCAAATTGAGAAGCACTTACTCTTGGAATCAGCAAATTAGAGACCATTAAATAATCAATATCAGAGAATTCATCAGAAGCCAATAAACCTATAACTATCACATTGGAGTGTGCAACATTTATGTGTTTATTCTGAATTGCACACATAATAAGATAGTGGAGACTGTCTCTCCACTGCTATAAACATGTTATTGTTAACTTGATCCCCAACCTCTACCCATATGGTTGATTTTTCAAATTCATTATGGCCGATACCTATTATAAGTCTTAGACTAGCACACTAGAATTAATGAATGTAATGTATTGGGGAAGTTAATGTAATGTGGCTGTTGGTGGAGCTTATTTATTTATTGTTCCACCTGGTGAGGCTATTAATTGAGTGTGGGGGCTAGTAATGTAATGTAAAAACAGGTAAGAACTATTAATTTACACTAATTTACATTATTAAACCAGGTGGTTGAGCTTGGGGATCAGGGGAGCAATAGATTGTTCAGGGTGTGTTTCAATCCTTTCTTGGGATAGCAGGCTGCCTCTCCGCTTTTTTAAGATATGTGCAACTCAGAAAAAAAAAACTTTTTTTGCACAATCCAAAGACATATGCTCTGTGGTCCTTACAAAATTAAATTTTGGCATGTTTATTGGGGTCCCTAAGTTTTCTAACTATGCAGGTCTTCATATGGTCACATGTGAGGTCATGTGCCGCTATTATTTCATTAAAGGAAATGTCACGACACACAAATGCATCCACTCATGGAATGCCAACAATCTCTTGACTAGTGGATATGCATGCTTCCGGCATTGGAAAACAAGCAAACTGCAATGCACCTGCATTCAAGCTGATGCATCAAATTCCTGCCAAAGATCCATCTCTTCCCCTATATAAGGTAGTCTAGTAGTTAGCAATCTTGTATTATGAGCCTATGGGTACAATCCATGGACTCTTCCTGTTTGATCTTTCGTATATGAATTTAACATGGCTGACTACCAACTCTGGCTCTAACCTTTAGGATTTCATCTTTGACTATGACTAACTCCCCTGTGCCTAGCCTTTGGAATCTTTCTTTCCTTTGATGTCACTTTCCAACAGTGTTTCTTTATAATAAGTACATCTATGTGTAGCACGAAACTTGGGAGCAACTAAGTACCAGTAAGCACATCTATCTTACCAGTAAAGGGGGCTGATAGAGGTGACATTTTGTGTAATTTTAAAGTGGACTTGCTATATACATATTGTTGAGATATCCTTTTTGTGGGTTAAAGCAGTTTGCAGCCTAGCAATTTTCTTGGAACCAATGATATTTTTGAGGCACTGTATAACTAATATTCATGGGGCTTGACTTATATTCATAAGATATTCAGTCCCTAGTGAATTTACAAATTACATTCTCATAAATATTAGTTGAGCCCACACAATGGAGAACTCCATTGTGCATAGGTGGCAGGTTCACATTATCTGATGAATTTAGGTTATTTGTAAGTGTGGTTCTTGTAATGTTGTCATTTTTCAATTTACACTAATAGTTTTTGTAGTCATCAGAACATGTGTCACTAATCTACTTTATGAGGACAGTCTCAATCTCAGCATTGATCAATTAAGGGAATGCAATCTTGGGACCCTACTTGCCACAAAAAAAAGTAACAAGTAACAATTAGGCACAAAGCAATCCCCTCATGTACTAAATAAGAAGACTAGAATTTGGCTAATCTTTAATCTTTAAGAAATAAATGGGTGAAAATGTTGAGCATATGATGATTGCTAAAATTATATTATCTCAAGTCCTGCAATCAAGCTCCTAGAGATGAAGGTAGTAGGATTAATGTAGGGGATTAATATCACTTCATCTAGTCAAATGGACCGGTGTCCAAGTCAGAGTAAGCAAATAAGTTAAGTGCTCTATGGGTCTCAGATAGCAATAGAATGAAGAGAAGTTGGTATAGAGCCAAGGAAGTCTTATGGGTTCAAAAGTGATGTTTCAGGTGCAACAGTCTGGTGTCAAAATTCTCAATAGCAAGCCAAGACATTATAATGTGGGCCTTATCATCTCAGTAAAACAAGTAATAAGAATCTTGAAAGTGCTGAACTGTGTGTATTGGGTGAATTGGCCATATAGCATTTTTTGTCCAGGATTTGCTTCATTTGTTCAATTTCAGAGTTAACTTAATTTTGCGAGTCCATGTATGCTCCAGAAAATGTTCATGGTGAAAACTTATAGACCCTGCATTTAATAATTTATAATGTTCTGCTTTTATCCTAAAATATCACCCAGTTTACCCTCATTTATGGCTTAAACACGAGGACACCAGAAGCTATTTATAAAAATCTGCTTATCAATGTTAACTGAGATTCTTGTTAACTGAGAATCTTGTTGTATCCTTTTGAACTGTTGGGTTTGACACTACTCCTCCTAGAGGAGCGGAGTCTAACAGCACAGGTGGTCCTGGCCAGTTATCCCCTCAAGAAGATATGGACTTTGCTGCCTCTGTACTGCAGGTTACGACTCTCAGAGTACCCCATGAGACCCTGGAGATCTGAACGGTGAAAGAATATACTTGATGCAATGTTCTGTAAGCTGCAATGCCTTACCATTTAGGGAGATGTGGAGATGAATGCTGACTGAGATAACTAAAGCTGAACAAAGGGAATACACCTGGAATGATGGCCTACAGGCTGACACAAGAAATATATTTGCTGCGATGTTCCGCAGGCTGACACAAGGAATATATTTGCAGCGGTGTTCTGCAGGCTGACACAAGGAATATGCTTGGTGCAATGTTGTGTAGGCTGATACAGGGAATATACTTGGTAGGAAGTTCTGCAGACTGACACAAGAATTATACTTGGTGCAAACTTCTGCATGTTGACACAAGGAGTATACTTGGTGTGATGTTCTGCAGGTTGACACAAGTAGTATACTTGGTGCGAAGAGGTTTGGAGAGCCAGTCCTAATGTATGCAAAGCTGGGCAAAGTGACACAAAGAACCGGCACTGGAAGAGGAAAAGGAGGTGTTTTAAATAGTGCCGGAAATGAGTAGGTCACCAATGAGAGATCAGCAGAGGGCTTAACAAAGCGAGTGGTTCTGCACATGCGCAGAACCATCAGGAAGATGGCCACGGGACCAGCTGCACGGAGCAGGGACCAGGTAAATGTGTCAGACCTTGGGCAGAGAACTCGAGAGTCCGGCGTGTGACAATGCTTCAATAAAAGTAGGGCCTTCACCACCAACAATTTTTGACTCATGCTCTTTTTGAATTCTATCAAATATATATATTAGGTCCTGCAGTTTTGGATCAAAAATACTGGTTGATCACATTGAGTGTGTACATGAATACTAACATATGCACCAAACAATGTGACATTAAAAATATATATAGTTTATTTCAAATAGATAAAAGATAAAGGGTCTGATGAATTAAGAAATGTAAATGCCGATACTAGACGTATTTTGTATTAAATTGCTCTGTGCATGCTCAGAAACAGACTATAAGTCAGAGAACGCAAGTGTATGCAATTCATCTTCGATGCAATAGATGCTTACGGCAGCCTATGATTTCATGGGAGGAACTGGGAGGGGACGGGGCATATGTATGTAGTCATTGTACAGTAAGTGCAGGCCGAGTTCAAGCAAATGCAGCAGTGTCTGATTTGAACTTCAGGTATCTCTAAGGTACATGTTTTTATGATGTATCAATTGCACCAGTTACAGGTCAGGTGTAAGTGCTAAGTGACAGTGATGAGGGTTGCTAAAATGTGTTGCAATCAAGAGCAACTGTAAAAATGTATTTTTAAAACTATTTGTTAAAGTTTTAAGAGTAACAAAGAAAGAACAAACAAACAGGCTTGGCATTACAAAAATTATGCAGTTAAGGTACATTTGACATGGCTGACATGGAATGGGTCAGCACAGCAAGCTGCCAACAGCTGGAGGCATCCCAGTGTGAAAGAGGACTGCAAGTTGGCTTATGCCCTGTGCCTAGATCAGGGTACCGTTTAATGGTGCTAGCAAATGGGGTGATAGAGGTATATAAGGAAAGGAACGTGCAGAGGGGGAGGGAGGTGGTGAAGTGAGAGCGGGGAGGTATAAGAGGTCTTTACTTTGTGCAGGGCAAGGCAGTTGTGTAGTGGCAAGTACCAGGCATACCAAAGCTTGTGGAAGGAGGCCACTTTGTTGTTCTGGAGTCTGGTAATGTGTGCCATCCGGGGTATGAACCATATATGGTTAATCACCTCCTGGTGTATGGGGGGACTACTTTTTTTCCAGTTGCGAGCTATTTAAAACCTTGCCCCACAGGAGATTTGTAGAATCAGCTTGTCCTGGGATTTGTCACGATGGGAAATGGGCCATATATGGATGAAATCACTCGAGTGACCGCATTGCCTCCAATATGCGTCCTTGACATTGCGGAACATTGTGTGTAGGCGTGTGGGGACCAGATACCCCATGATGACGAAAGTATATGAGTTTTCTTTGATGGCTACACTGATAGAGCACTTTGAAATCCTTGTCTGTAAGACATCCTGTAAAAATGCATTCTATGTACAGTAGGCATTAATAACATTCTGATTAATGTTCACAGCAAAAAAATGAAAAAACAAAACAAAAACTTTTTTTAATGCTTTTTCCATTAATGACTATATTATTAACAGGTGACAATAATTGATTTTTTATTATTCTGCTGTGACTTTATATGTCACATATGTATTTTACATATCCAGCAGTGTGTTGTATATGTCTCAATATGACAAGTACCATCTATGCAGAGCATACCCATACCCATTTTTAACAAGAGACATTTCTTCAGATCTGCTTCTAGCAGGAATATGAATGTTCATATGGGCGATTTCCGTGCATTTTTTTTAAAAAAAATAGACAATACATTAATTTTGTGAGCTTTAATGAATCAGGCCCAAAGTATACAGAAAACATGATAAATAATACATAACATAACATCTGAATTTTGGAGTACAAAATCTGATATCATATACATTACGCAAAAACATATAAAAGAGATCTTAAATAGAAGTATTTAAACATAAGTACATGTAGGGAAGAAACAGTTTCCAAATTAATTCAATTGTCAACATAGTAGATTTAAGAGACATATTATAATTCTTATAATCTTATAATATTTATATATTCATATAAAAATATTTATAATGGGAGCTGAGTTAATAATTGTTTTCTAATACTCCGCAAAATATCTTTCCAGTGTTGTATAAAATAAAGTGCATATAACGAAAAAAAATAAGTGCCCAAATAAATGCCATTTTATTAGGTACACCTGTACATCTATCTGCTGTTAATGAAAATATTTAATCAGCCACTCATGTGGCAGAAACTCATTGCATAAATGCATACAAACATGGTCAAGATGGTCAGTTCAGAACAATCACCAGAATAGGGAAGAAATGTGATCTAAGTGGCTTTGACTGTGGAGTGATTGGTGGTGCCAAAAGGGGTGGTTTCAGCATGTCAGAAACGGCTAATATCATCGGATTTTCATGCACAACAGTCTATAAAGTGTACAGAGAATAGTATGTTAAAAAATTATCTGGTGAGCGACAGTTCTGTGGGTAAAAGGCCATGTTAATGAGAAAGGCCAGAGGAGAATGACCAGACTGGTTCAATTTCACAGGAAGGAGACAGTGTCACAAATAACCGCGTCTTACGACAGTGGTGTACAGAGGAGCATAACTAAATGAACAGCATGTCAAACCTTGAAGTGGATGGACTACAGCAGAAGACCACATTGTGTTCCACTCCTACCAGCTAAGAACATGAAACTGAGGATACAGTGGACACAGGCTCACCAAAATTGAGTAGTTGAAAATTTTAAAAATGACTCCTAGGGGTAAATGTATCAAGCTGAGAGTTTTCCAGCGGGTTTGAAAAGTGGAGATGTTGCCTATAGCAACCAATCAGATTCTAGCTGACATTTTGTAGAATGCCCTAAGTAAATGACAGCTAGAATCTGATTGGTTTTAGTCTGACAAATCTCAATTTCTGCTGTGATATGCAGATGGTAGGATCAAAATTTTAAGCAAGGCAAATCTATGGATCTATCTTGCCTCGTGTATGTGGAGCAGGATGGTGGTGGTGGTGGTAGTGTGATACTGTGGGAATATTTTCTTGGCACACATTAGGCCCCTTAATACCAATTAAGCATTATTTAAATGCTAACTAGAATATGGGATAAGGCGCAAATGGGACGGGTAGGAATAAAAGGAAATTTCAATATCAAACAATGCCTGGATAAAAAAGTGATATGTGTTGATTTTCTTTTATCCAGGCATTGTTTGATATTGAAATTTCCTTTTATTCCTACCCGTTCGATTTGCGCCTTATCCCATATTCTATTTTGTATTGTTGTTTTTTTGGGGGAATCTAGTAGGTATTTCCCAGGGTATTGAGGCTGCATTCCCCACCCTATCCCCGATCCTTGAGGAGCGCAGGAGGAACCATATATCTTTCTGTGCATTATTTAAATGCTGACCATGTACATCCCTTTATGGCGACAGCCTACCCATCTTCTAATGGCTACTCCCATAAGCAACTCAATTTGTCATAAAGCACAAGTCATCTCAAGCTGGTTCCATGACATGACAATAAGGTTAGTGTACTTAATTGGCCTCCACAGTCACCAGACCTCAATCCAAGAGAGCGCCTTTGAAATGTGGTGAAACAGAAGATTCGCAGCATCAATGTGCAACTGACAAATCTGTAGCATCTGTATGATGCTATCATGTCAACATGGACCTGAATTTTTCATTATTGTTTAATTCAGCACCTTGCTGAATCAATGGCACAAATAATCCAGGCTGTTTGGGGCAAAGGTGTGGTGGGGGGGCTTCTACCCAGTATTAGAAAGGTGAACCTAATAAAGTGACCAATGAGTGTATTACAATTATCAATATCCAGTTTAATGCCAGAATAAAAAAGTTTCTGTTAATATGTGTTGCAAATATGGAATAGTTCAGTCATATGTTGGTGTTTCTTGATAATAAATCATAGCCTTCATATCACTGACTGATTTCTGCTCCATTTGTTGAGCAATCTTCATGTTGCAGTAATGAAATTAAACAGTACCACATTACATAAATGTATATTGTCTAAACAAGTCCAAAAAAATGTTTTATTTTTGCTCACACATAAAAAAGTTAAATTAACAATATTACATATAATCTATAGGGTGGTATTACATGTATGAACATTTTTAATGGAAATCAATATATTAGGGTATCTTCTAATACTATTGCCAACACTGTTGTGTATTTTTAAAAAATATCAATTTTCAGTTTAGTCAAATCATAATTAGATTATATGTAATATACAATTATTTAAACAGAGAAAAATATGTTTACTCAAATAATGCTGTAATTCATATAGTTATTATCATGGTCACACTTATATATTTAAGTGTTTGAAATTGATCAATCTAGTATATTTCTCTCAGTTTTTTACTGTGTGCCTAAAATTCACAAATGTGTTAAAATTCACCACCAAGGCACCCTATAGTGTTAGCAAGTGACTCACTTTTAGAACCTCCAGCACAATTTGTAGATCAATGTTTATTGCCGTGAGTGCTTAACTTACCGCTTTACACCAAAAACACTTATTATGTACTTTTATTGATACGCCATATTGATCCATCTGAGTTAACTTGGCTTTGATCCTGGGATATTGAATAGTTATTTATTAATGTACTCATCTCCAAGCTCTCATTTTAATTAAAGATATCTTACAAGAAAGCCAATATCATCTGAATAAAAAAGTATTAATGAAGTTACTGGAGTTTTTCCTCTGTAATAACTGTTTCAGCTTTGACTACTTTATGCAAAAGAATGGAGTAGCTATGGGCAATCCAGTGGTATAGTTAGTAGCAAATTTATACATTTTAAAAATATACCTTTATATGGCAATTATCCATAAGCATTTACTTTGCATTTAGTGAGATGACCCAAATATATGGATGGGATATTATTATTCCTGAAGGATATTACTGTGCATGTATATGAATGCAAGAATTTTGGTATTAATCCTTTGGAGGTTTTAGGACTCTTGTAGAGTTGAACATAGGTATCTTTTTTGTGTAAAATACACATTTTGGTACAGCGCATAAACACCAAAAAAACATAAGTGCAAGTCTCTAAGTAGAATCAGGTTCATTTATGACTCCTTGGGCCTGATGCATTAATAAAAGTAAATGCTAATTTTGTGTAACATAGCTCTGTACATGCCCAAAACTGCACCATGCACCAGTGAACACAGCAATGTCCTATTCATTACTACAGCCTTCGATTTCACGGGAAGAACAGGGAGGGGGTATGGGGGATATGGGCGTATGCACGTAGTCAATGTACAGTTAGGGGGTACCAAGCATACAGAAACGACCGATCCAAGCTTTGGGCGTTTCAAAGGTACGTGTTTTTCTGTCACTCCACTTGCACCAGCTACATGTACATGCCGATTACTAGTGAAGATGTTAACTTATGCATGCTAGAATTTATGTTTCCGGTGAGGAGCAAGAGTAAAAATGCATTTTATGAACAGTAGACCTTTATAACATCCACATAAATGTATTTTATAGATTTATTTTATTTTTTTAATGTTTTGTCATTAACAGCTATATTAACAGGTGACATTTTAGTTTGTTTTTTACTGTGCATTTTTTGCATGACTTTTTTACTTATGTGACTATATTTTACATTTGTATTGGACATTTAATGCAGTGCATTGTCTGATTGAGTAGAGCACACCTAGATCTGTATTTAACAACAGACGTATCTTTACATCCGCTGTTTGTTGAATGTACATATGCCCGATTTAAGTGCTATTTAAAAAAAAAAGCACAATACATTAATTTGCTGCCTTATTGATCCAGGCCCCTTACGTTTAGAGAGGCATACAGGGGGGAAAAAAGGGGCATGCAAGCTTAAGCATTAAGAAAATGTTCACGTAAATTCGACTGAATCTGCTCTGGACACAGACACAAATACGCCTTTCATGAAGCATATTACTTGCACCGGTTGGAGGGTTAGTGCAAAATACATACAGATGATGACGATCAGCAGTATTAGCCAGATGCTTCTCTTTGGCTCCCTGAAGATTGACTGATTGCAAATAGGCCTCTACAGCTGACTGTGCATAATTCATTTATGTTGCATGTATTTTCATAAAGGTATGGGCACAAAGGGAAGAGTATGGTAGCTTATTCATGTACTGCATTAGGCACATTTTCTTGATGACACTGCAAACACTCACAATATACTTGTCATTATTAAACGTCTGTGTAATAAACTTTTTGGAATAGCTTTGTTACAGATTTATCTTAGCAAAAATTCAGATTAAAAGAGACAGAGACAAACGTTTGTAAACAACACAATTACAAAATTAAATAAGGATAATGTTTTGAAATGCTACCACCTGAATCTTGCATTTACTACAAACCTAGCAGAAATATTTTGTTATTTTAGTTCATGTGTCTTACAGATATACATCATTACTTGATGGTGCAATACACAGGAGAGGCACCACCATCAGCAGGAACTTCACCTACAGCCCAGGTGCAGGGAGCTTGTTTACAGGTTATGCATTAGCCTCTTTGGGGTGCCTGACTGTTAGCGTTCCAAGTATGAATACCATGGAGAGTAGTTGTGCTGGAAAACAGAGAGTTTTTATTATATATAAAAATCACAGAGGTAATAAATTTGCAGTCAATGGTGAAAATGCAGATACAGGAGTCAGGATAATCAGGTTAGCTGGGAAGCCGTAGCAGATGAGACTGATGTCCAAGTATAACAGATAAAGCAGGAGAAACTGGATTACCAGGTATAAATGCTGTAGCTCTGATTCAGGTTACTAGGTTTAGTGGATAAAGTTCAGGAAATAGACAAGAAAAAGGTCAAACGTAGCCGGGGTCTAGGTCTCAAGAAATGATGCAGGAAGATGGAACACAGTAGGAGTCAAATGCCAGGGAGAAGTCAGAATCCAAACAGGAGTTTCACACAGATACCAGTAGCAGCAAAGACAAACGGACTGGCAATGGCCTGTTGGAATAGGCAGTCTTAAAAAGGCCAGTCACAGGGGATCACAACCCTGATCAGGTGATGAGGGTATAACTCCTTGCAGACAAGGAGAAACTTTCCAGTTATAATAGCAGCACATCTGGTAGCACAAAGGAACTGCATGCCTAATTCGAAATAAGGACAAAGTCCTGACACTGACACTGAGTTGAGAAGCTAGTTCTGGCTTCCCCCTCATGTCATCCGGAAAACTCTGTCCATGATTGATTTCCATACAGCAATATCACTACTGACAACATTTTTGGCGGCGTTATATATCTATGCATCTGACCACATTCACTGTGAGAGCAGGAATGTCCCAGACTGATTTAATTTTGTGCTGAAGCATTTACTACAGGCATTCCTTTTTGCATCAGCCTGTTTATTAACATGCAATTGGATGAGGAATCCCTTGTGCAAAAAAAAATTCTGCATGTCATAGGGACAGTTGATGTTAAACATGTACCACCGGTACAAAACTATGTCATCTTTCGTAATCAGAAACACTATTGTACCATAAATTTGATGGATCTCTCCTCATCCGTAGCTTGGTTGCTGATTTTTCAGGGAGTACTTATGAAAGCACCATTACAGTCTGCGTTCTTATGTTTTTGGCTACACTTAGGCACTGATGTATGAAAACATAAAGATGCCCATTGCTCAATATAAGGAATTAAAGTTTACCCTCATGACATGGTGGTGGTGTCTGTGGTGATGAAATCAGAAGGACTCATCTTTAGGGTGACAGGGACTGTTGTTGTTTCTCCATATATATGGAAATGAGACAATTAATTAAACATGACCAAATGTAAGCTGTAACACTTATTATATTGTGATAGATGTCTGTCAAAGACCACAAATATTTTATTTTGCCTAAATTAAAAACAAATGAAACCACAACATACAATGTCCAAATGGAGCATAGTACATAAAAGAGAAATATGAAACTTAGAAAAGATGCAGCAAATATAAGTTTTGAACCTACCCGATGGCTAAATGATTCAATCTGAAGAAATTGGCCATAATCCATAAAATGTTTTATATACACAGGCATCTAATATCAAAAAGGCAACAAAGTTAGGGTGAGTTTTAGCCATTTGTCCTCAATATTTAACTCATTAAAAAGAAATTTCAGCATCGTCCCTAACATGTTGAAGTAGAGAGGAAGACAGTAAGATAGAGGGACCTGCCCTAAGAGGTTAATGAAGTACTTTTAACTTTCAGCAATTGGCAGATAGTGTCCTATAATTGTCAACTCCAACCTGCTCTTGATAATTGCATCAGGGAAAGCAGTGATTAATGAATACCATTGCTCTCTGCTCCAATGTTGTAGCTGGGCACTAGATTCCCCACTGGTTCCTTTTGGAATGTATGTGATGTTCTCTGAGTTTTTCTTTAAGTCCTGACATGTGCTTTTTACTTCCTCTACAAACCATATTTTGGGAGCCACTGAATTGACCTTCTGTGTGACTTCTTGCCAAATAGCCAGCTTGGCAGCTGTTTTCATGTTTGAGGTTGCCCTGAGCTTTTGTCATCAGCATTGTGACAGCAGTTGCCTGGGTGGCAGGATTGACTTTGCTTGAAAGGTCTTTTAATTGATGATCGTGTGAAATTGCTTGACTTTCTTGATGTCTTTGCATTTCTGTATCCTATCTTTCAATGGTGCTTCTCAAATAGAAATAGTTAATTTAACTGTTTAATTGTTTTTATAGGATTTTGTTTATTGTTTATAAAAATGCTTAATTTTGTCACTGATTTTTGTAGGAATAATACAAGCAGAGGGGCTAAAGTAGTCAGCTGTTTAGAATAGATTTTTGGATACCACAGGACCCGGTAAAGCTGTTGGCAACACTGCTAAAAATTATTATTTATGTATTTACCAAACAAAACTAACTTAGTAGCAGCAGGCACGTCTTGATAGCAGTGGCCATGTCAAATGTAATAAAATGGCATCTTGGTTCCTCAACAGTTGCTCTGCATCGGAGTTGCATAATGACATAATACTCTGCGCCCCCACATGTTGCATCTCAGCCAATCATTGTTTAGAACAGTTTCATTTGATAAAAAAAAGTGAAGAATAGCAAACATGGGAGCCATTAATTTCACTATGTCTGAAAAACGTGAAAATTGAGATTAAATGCTATACACTGTTATGTGCAGAGTATAACATGAAAGTATTCTTGATGAGATGTGACGTTATGCAGGTGTTGAGGGTCTTAATAACAGCTATAAAATCCAGTCAGTGAAAGACTACATTTCCAGAATACTGAGTCTATTTGAGTAGTATCCTTCATAACTGTTACTGTGCATCTGATCCAGCTTTCGTTTGACCATTGCTCACTAATTATTATTAATTAGACGTTACCACTGACTCCTGATCCACTTTATTGATGAGTAGATCATTGTCTGCACTGCTGAGACTCCACACTGTACCTAGCTAAAGATTTGGCATCAGAAAATTTGAGTGTCCAGAATTATCAAAGCTGCTCTGGAGCTTGTTATTCTAATGTTTTTTTCTATTATTCTTAATGCATTTTAATACTGAAACAAGGTTAATTTGTATCCTGCCAGCTGCGGTGGTAGTCAGCATAACGATGCTGGCTACCCTGACAAAACTTACCCTGGCGTCTTCACACCGAAGGACTCCTTCCCGCCGAGGCTGCAGGAGGACTGATGTGCCCACCGACCTTCTTCATTCATCGCGATTGCTTGCAGTTGGTGGGCACATCAGTCGTCTTGCAGCCTCGCCGGGAAGGAGCCCTTTGGTGTGAAAACGTCAGGATAAGTCTTGTCGGAATAATCAGCATCATTATTACATACCCCTCCCACCAGCTGTTCATCTCACACATTGCAGATTTTACCCAGTGCTGTACTTTTGCTGGAGACTTTCAGTAATCATGTAACATGCTAGTAATTGCTGTTTCAGTTTTAGTGAATTGTTATATGCATATTATATTGCTCTTCAAACTTTGATGTATATATATATATTGTGAAAAGCACACCAAACAAACTATGCAGACACAAGGTTGCTAAATCACTTTGCTGTAGTTTATTCAGGAATGTCAGGGTGGCAGAAACAGCAACTCTTGTAGTTCCAGCAATTCACCTAAAACAAACCAAAGTATTTAAATTCCATGGGACCCTGCTGCTAGCGAGACACACAGTGCCCTCACAAGTCACCAGCCACCTGGTTGCCATTGGTTGCCCTGACCACAACACAAGTCCAGCTATTTAAGCTTCCTTCTGAGCACTAATCAGAAGACATCAGAAATAACCAAATGAGGAACAGAGTTTGCAGCAGCATTGACAGTTGAATTGAAGTGGTATTTCAGTAGCTCTTTAAAACAACCATGTACTTGGTGTGATGACACTGTCCAATTTTTTTTAACTATTTAATATTTGTAAAAAGATGAATATGTGGGAGATAGGGCACTAAACTGACCTAAACTACAGCTAGTGAACTCTGCAATCTAACTATCCTCACAGTGACTGGAGAAGCTGGAAAGGGTTTGCAAGGGATGATCTAACACTATCAGTAGCTGTATCAATTGCAAATGCATGAGGGCTGGTGCAAATACACACTGATGATGATGATGGTTGCCAGCACTAGTTAGCCACATCTGAATGGATGTATGTGAATTTATTTCTGAATCGTACGATTGCATTCTTCATATATTATATGATTTTGTGTGCTTATTTTAATAATATTTTTTTTTGCTGCTTTCATTCTCATGAGAGAAGTAATTTAATATCTGCTGTATTATAGAGGGTATTTCATTTAGATTAAACATAAAAGCAAATGCATTGTTTGGTAACAAAATAAATGTTAACAAATCTTTCTTGTGCAAATGACATGGTTGTATTTAAGTATATGTGGGTGTATGTATGAATGACATAAACATGGCACAAATTATACTCCTGCTCAGCTGGATGTATCTTGTGATTTAAACACAAATAAAAAAAATATCATGTTATGAGCACCATTTCATAATAATCCCTTACCTGCAATTTACAGAAAATATCTGTTTAGGTAGATAGAATTAAGCTATATATAACTCGCTCCTGTTGTTTGTTTTAGAAAAGGTATTTATCTTTAAGAGTAGATAAAAATCTGCTTCCTCTGGCAGAACCATTAGTTTCAGTGTCCATTTAATACCTAAGTAGATAAAATCACCCATAATGAGGACTTGACATTGCTTTGCTACCTTTTCCATTTGCATTATTAATTAGATTTCAGTACAATGTTTTAAACTTGGAGAGTTGTAACAAATCTCAACTTTCAATATTCACTGCACAATCGTGGGTCTCACTGAACCACATTTCAGTTGTGGCGAAATTATAATCATCTTCCAACATTACTAACTGTTGCTCCTCTATTTTATTTAGGAGACCAGGGCCGGACTGGGACTAAAAAATCAGCCCTGGCATTTAAAGAACACCGGCCCACCTCAGTTCCAACAGGAAAAGAAACTATGTGCCAAAAAGGGCATGACCACATTGTGTTGTATGTATCAATGCCCCAACATGGGGCATTGATACATACATTGTAATAAAACA
Source organism: Mixophyes fleayi (assembly GCF_038048845.1). NCBI lineage: Eukaryota > Metazoa > Chordata > Amphibia > Anura > Limnodynastidae > Mixophyes > Mixophyes fleayi. The sequence goes on along the minus strand of NC_134403.1, from coordinate 163,218,236 downwards.
TCACATTTATCACGCCCTCCCAGCCACATCACGCCATCCCCCCAGGCACATTATGACACCCCCAGCCCACTGTACTTATTTATGCTTCTGGTGCTGCTGACATCCATAAGGGTTGGAACTTCCTGTAGAGTGAGCAGGAAAACTCTTTGCCTCACAAGATTACCAAATCTTTTGATACTTAGAGCTCCTCGGTTTGCTCTGCAGTCTGTGTCCTGTCCGGGAACTGGGAACAGCTATAAGTTACCATCCCCTAACCAGAGGTAGATTAAGGCTCAGGGGGCCCAGGGTATTTAAGATCGCAGTGCCCATATAATGTAACATGGTTATCATTTAAGACAAATACACCGGCACTACTATTAGAAGCACACAGCTCTGCCTTCACAAGCAGTATGTTGTGAAGCGGGACATACCTCCCAACTGTCCTTGCAGTCGGACCAAATCCCGATTAAGTGAGACTGTCACCCAAATACAAGACTGCCCCACCAGGTTCAGGACAGTTGGCAGACTATCCTGCTCTCTCCTACCTGTCTTGGTCACTTTCACCACTTGTAGCAGCTGGTTTCTTTAGCTCAGTTCCTTCTTGTCTTGGTCCTGGAATATTAGATGCCCTATTTTGAAAATAAAATGGGTACATGAGATTTAGAAAACTCCAACCAGCCCCGGTGTTAAAACAATATCACTCACGATTTATAATTAGGCCTCCCTCCAGTCCCCAAAATAATAATATTCACATTTAATAAGTAGACCTATTACCCTCCAACCAGCCCCAACATTAAATTAACTGTATATCTATTTACTCAAAGTCCCAGCAATAAATTAAATAGCATTAAAGTTTAATAAATATAGCCATTTTCCACTACCATCCTTGGCAATAAATAATTCATATTCCCATTTAATAAATAGCCCTCCTCCCCCAAATCAGCCCCATATTCAAGTGATAGCCCTAAACGACTCCAACATTAAATATAAGGTTCCTTCACCTCACCTTTAATAATTAGGCCCCACCTACACTCCACCATTAAAAAGCCTACCTCCCACACTATATTAAGATCCTCCCTTCCCTCACATATTATATTAAAATACTGCATGCACACACGCACACTATAGGAACATGGCGCCACACACGCACACTATAGGAACATGGCACCAAACACGCACACTATAGGAACATGGCACCACACACGCACACTATAGGAACATGGCGCCACACACGCACACTATAGGAACATGGTGCCACACACGCACACAGACAGAGACACACAGACAGAGACACACAGACAGAGACACACTCTTACCTTGTTACTCCCCATGCGCACTGCTCGGCAGACAGATTTTCAGTGATGTATGGCCGATGCAAGTAATCACATGGGACACACACCATGTGACAGGTGCCGTCTGGGACTCCACTGGGATGGTGAATACGTGGCACCATCAGATACAGATTTTGGATAGAGGACAGAGTATGTGCAGACCAAAAGATTTCTATTGGTGTACACTTTCTGAACCTTAAGGCTGCATGCATAGATCATGCTTTTTTTGAAGCTGATTGCACAGCTTAGGTGGTCAGAGCAGACACTGCCCCAAAGCTGTGCATACTGCACCATCTTTTGTTGTGCGTGTAGATTTGGGGAGGACATAAAAAGCAGCTGCAAAGGGTTCTGGAAATCCTCTTAGTGGACCTGACTCAACCTCCAACTCCTCCTCCACTATTCTTCATTTAAACCTGATGACACTATCTTGCCCACTGTTTGTTTAACCCTTCAGATCCCTCAAATATATAGCCACCTTTTCCCCTAACCCATCTGCACCTTTCCCACTTACAACCCATACATATTGTACAATATGTTTCCATTAGATAAATTGGCCCACTTCTCAATGAACCCAAAACCCTCCTTCCTACACCAACATCTCAAACAAATAATAAACCTCCCTAAGCTCTAACTTTCTGTCAGGTCCATGTGACACTCGTAAAATTTCAGAAAATGATTACTATAGATATCCTCACATTACGTTTACAGGCTAATCACCTGAAATAATTTCTTATAACCTTTCTTTATCAACCAAATTTGGCATTAGTACTAATGTGTACAATGGGTGCTGAGTCCTGCCTTAGCCCACACAAACAACTATAACCCCAATCTTCAATATACAGAGCCAAACTGTTTGCCCACAGATAAAATATTTGTCCTGCAACAAAAATGAACCACCAACCAAAATTACCTATCTGGCTATCACTGCATTGATCTTTTTACAATAATAGTTTTTATTAGAATTTTACTAGTAGTTAAGTGGGGTGGGGTACAGAAAACAAAGGTAGATAGGGTTACAGAGTAGGGAGCACACATTACAAAATATAGCTGACAATGTGGTATGCAGCGAAGTACATAATAACAGCATCTAGCTAGTCAGAAGATTAGATGCTAATGTAACAGGAAGATCTTGATTGGAGTCTAGGGGTGTGGTGGATGCGGCGGGATTTACAGAGTTGGACAAATCAATAAGCTGGATAAGTCTAGAGCCCTCACCATCTGTTGTAAATGCATGCCAAGACATTCACTTAACAATAGGAGAAGACGGGGACATAGAGTATGGAGCGCTAAAAGTCTCCATGCGGAAGCTAAAATTAATTTTCACAATTATCTTATGGAGTGAGGGAGGAGATGATTGTTTACAAAATTGAGCTATTGCTGCTCTTGTAGCTTTTAAAATATGTTCCCATACATATTTATGATTCTTAGGCAGCAGATCAGGGTTTTGATGTAAGAAGGCCTTGAAAGGGGTTGGAGTTAATCATATAGATGTGACTTTCCAGGCAAGGTCAAATATGTCTTGCCAAAGGGGTTGGATAACAGAGCATAACCAAAACACATGCAATGGGACTCCAACCGCCCCACAATTACACCAGCAAAGTGATTAGGTCAGATTTTCTGAAGGCGGGCTGGAGTGAGTTAAGTTGGATATAATAATTTACGTAGCATTCGACATAGTTGGTACATTTTGAGACTGTAGACAAGTTACTGTATATAATTCTCCATTGCTTGGGGGAGATGGAGAAGTTAGTATCAGACTCCCACCTAGTCTGAGAAACATGTTTGGGGACATCTGACAATTCAGTAAAATATTGGTACCAATAAGTAATACTACCCTTATTGTTACCCTTGGTTATTGGTTCTACCCCAGACCTTGAGTGCGTTAATAATAGTGGTCGAGGGGTTAGACGAGTGGGGTCTCAAAGATTTGGGAAGCCAGATACAAATACAAGCTTCCTAATATCTAGACAGGTCAAGTAATGCAAGTCCCCCTAGTTTCTTAGGTAGGGTCAAAGGAGTACTAAACAATCTAGGTGTTTGGCCTCTCCAAACATATCGAATCATTAGTAAATGTAAAGCTACTATGAACTTCTTTGGAAGTAAGTAAGAGATGGTCCTAAACAGGTACATAAGCTTGGCAAGGAGCATCATTTTGAATGTTGTTACTCGACCAAGCCACGACACTTCGTTCAACATCTAGGAAGTAGAGAGTTTGTGTCGTCTTGTGATTAGTGGGAGGACTACATTGATCTTTACTGGAGCAGCCATCTGCTAAAGGAGGTACTCTGCTCCTGCAATGCTATGCCTGAACTAGCATCCTCAATATTTTCCTATATAGCATATTTATTATGGTGTGTATTGGACCAAACCTAGCCTCCATGACAGCCTTCCCTCTTCCCACTTGGCTCCACCAGAACCTTGTTAGTGATGTGGCAGCATTGAATTAAGAATCGCCGCGGTCTTAGGTTCTTTTCAAATCTTTATGTTTAATACATAGAGTACATACCCTGGAATCAAAGCTATAGCCAAGGATACAGTATAAAGAATATACAACAATTTATATACTTAAACTTGGCAGCACTTAGAGGTGGCAAATTAGCAGCAGTTAAGCCACAAGTGTGTTTGTTGGTTACACTCTAGTTCCAAGCTAGAAATGAGAAATATAAATCTTTGCATTTCCCAAAGACATTAAACTCAAAGATAATCTGTCTTAACTTTAAAAGAAAATTATGTAATTTCAGAAAACATTTTATTTTAAACATATCACAAAATGGCTGCTTGTTTGACACCAATTTGCCTTACATTCAACTCTCACATTAGTGAGTATGAAACTATTCTCTATGTTGTCTATGGATCCCATTGTTGCCAGTTGCTCATTTAGATCTAAATCTGGGTTTCCAAAGTGGAACTTGCTCATGACTTGAACAACAGTATGCACTCTCAAATATTTCCAAAGAACATACTGTACTCATACATGTACATGGAGTGGCATTAACAAGCATGCAATATATACTATTACTACACTATTTGTTTAATATTACAATTAACAATATTAAATAAGACTAAAACAGCACAACTATATACTAAAACCAGTGGTTGAAGTGGGCTAGTATACAGTGGTATGTCATATCGCCACTTCTCCTACTGCCTTCATTGTAAAACTATAAAATAAAAAAATTTACATTCCCATACTGCCACTTCTAAATTTCCACTTCAGTCACTGAGTATAAAACTCAAAAAATAGTTTTACATATGTGCCCTTATGTTAGATAATGTCCCTCATAAATAAATATAAAAACACCACAAACATTCTTATATAAATTAAACATTAACTGATCAACTACAACTTTTCAGAACAAACATGTAAGAGTGATAATCTAAATGAGTCTTGTATAGGTAGGATTAAACTATATGTAGAATCATTGATTATGTACAGCACCATATTGTAAATAACCAAGGAATCTCCTCAGCAGAAGGAAATGTCCTATTCTCCTAGATTTTCAATTTAAGATCTGGAGAGATATACTATTCACTCATACAAGAGAATTTATGATGATAGTCCATATGTATAATAACATAATTGGAAGTAACCTCAGGTTTGGGTTTTGGTCACGGAGCGCTATTCACCCAATATCGGGGGGGGGGAACTGTAGGGACCTCTTAGGACATGAGTTCCTAGAAATATTTTAAGTTGTTGGTTCTTCTGCCTCACGGCACTGGGGTCCTGAGTTTCATTCCTGACCTTGGCCTTATCTGTGTGTAGTTTGTATGTTTCTCTGTGTTTGTGTAGGTTTCTTCTGAGTGCTCCAGTTTCCTCCCACACTTCAAAGACATACCATTAGGTTAATTGGCTGCTATTAAATTGACCTTAGTCTCTCTTAGTCTGTGTGTGTGTATGTTAGGGAATTTAGACTGTATGCTCCAATGTGGGAGGGACTGGTGTGAGTGAGTTTTCTCTATAGCACTGTGGAATTAGTGGCGCTATATAAATAACTGATGATGATGATGATGATAGGGTTTCAGCCTTGACATATCCTGGGTGTCTGCCTTGTAAGAATGCTTCTCAATTTCCAGCCTTAAGGAAAACTTTGAAAATGGAGATAAAATAAATTAAAAATTCCAAAATCTAGTATGGAAGTACCATGGGGATCTTCAGATCTATATTCTAACATAGAGTCCAGCATGCATGTTTGTATAAGAAGGAAATCATAGGCTTAGGAGAAAATAGAGCATTTGATATAAGAACAGATTGGCATACTTAATTAATGGCAAGTTTATTGCTGGGTGATAAATGCATCCCCTGGTGTTAAAAAGCCAAGCCTAGCTGGAAATTCATAATACATTAATAGTTGATTGCTTCACTGCCTTATAAAGTTAAAATGGCCCACAAAAACATTCGGATCTAGAGTGGCCAGGGAAGATATCCAAAAAGATATAGTTACATTTTGACAGTAATGCAGTGATGCATCAAAGTGAGTAAAGCAACACTCAGATTTTTGTTGAAGAGAAGAGGGCAAGAGGTAGACTGTAGCCATAATCAGAATACCTGGCCTCAAAAGGTGTCTCACAGAGGTATAAGTTGAGATTGTGTACAGGAGCCAGAATTTTGCAACTTTGGTTTACATTCTTAAGCTGCAAATTAAATTGCTAAATTAAATTGGGATATAATAAGTGATCTATCTTGGCATTTAAAAATCACCTAATTCTAATTTTAACAGAAAAGCAAGCAAAAATATAGGGATATAGAAATAAGCGAATATGGAGCAAAGTACCCTTATTGTAGCCAGTTATTTTTTTTTTACAATTAAAACTGTTTCCAGAACGTTCCCATCTACACATTAGGCATAATGGAGCAGATTGAACTGTTTGTAGCAGTTTAATTTTAAAATTAATTTTATATTTTCAATTTATAAATAAAAATCCTGTTATGAAATTGTGATTTTATATAGTAGCTTGTGCCATTCAGTTTGTGTCTAAAATTGACATTATGTGCCAAAGGCTGTTTTGTTGTTTTTTGCATAAACCTATACAGTGTTTAGAGATTTCATTTGTTTCCAAAAGAATATCTGTCATTTTTATTATGTGTGTCTGAATTAAATATAATATTTACATTTCCATGATTTTAACTTTGCCTGCTTTTCACAATAGAACCAATCATTTTGGTTTCTAAATGCATTTGTGATTATAATTGCATTTATTAATTTCATTTTTATTTAGTATGCCAGACATAACAACAACCTTTGAAAAAGTCTCTAAAACCAAACCAATGAAAAGTCTGCATTTTTACAGCCTGAAGCAGCAATTATCTTACATGCCATTAACTTATGTAATATCTATGTCTTTACTCATTGTAGTATTCAATCAAAATGTGCACTGTTTTTGACAAGTTCTGCATCACACATTCAGGAAGCAGATATCTACTTAGAGTAAGCGATCATCCATGTAGATTTCTTATCAGCAGTCAGGCTAACTATGATATATTTTATTGCAATTCCTTTCATCTGTTTTTTTTGTTATCTGGAGTATTGACTCTATTAGCCTCACTTCTAAAATGTGTTACATGTGCACATACCAGAGTAAACCAAACTAATTTATTTAACTTTTAATCAATTTTATTAAAAGCTATTGTTATATTTTTTTTCAATGCAGTATATGCTGGGCAGACCTTATTCTACTTTTCTTCCTTTTCACTCAATAAATAAGTTATTAATGAATTGAAGGATAAAAATCTGGGAGTTGAGCTAAAAAAGCCAGGTAGATAACGAATTGGGTATTAAGTAGATTAGATGATAAAAGTATTTTACAAGCATTTATGTAATGGAATTACATGAATGAGAATCATGTTTCAGTAGTGGCATATCTCTTTTGATCTTTAAGTATAAGGTTTTCCATGAGCATTAGTTTATTATCTCTTGATCCCAAATTATTTACCGATGGAGGAATAGTTTGTTTCCAGAAGACTGGTATCTCGTACAGATAAGAGGAGCCAAGAACATGTTGTCTGCAAATTGGATTTCAGCCTTTGCATTCTTTTGTTGTTTCCTTGCTAGTAAATCAGCAATTCTGGATTTATGGTTGGACAGTAGGTAAAGAGTAATTTACATGTCTCTACACACAATTCCTCAAGTATTGTTTATATATTTTTATCTCTGGGATAACACTAGTTGCTATACACCTGTGTGAGCATGTGAATATCTTCAGTTATAATTAGAGTCTTACTGCAGGAGACAAGATAGTCCTAATCTGCTTGTGTTTCTTTTTTTTTTTTTTTAAAAGGATATTATAAGATGCACACAGTGAAGACTTTTGTATTTGCAAACTAAACATAATTATGCATATATAAAGTGGCAAGTTCTTTTCTTCTTTAACTCTATTACTTATATTAATTCACTGTCCATAGCTCACTGAATGTTTACTGTCAATAAGAAATTTACATGCAATATTAACATGTGAAATAAGTAGGATATCCCACAGGAACCCAATAAAATCGAAATGTAGTCTATTTAGATCCCGAGGTTAGATGTTTTATCATTATATCCTAATTTTGAAAGGCTGTCAGTTGGAATAATTAAAGTAACTTCCTGAAAAAGATTATAGTGTTCCACATTACATGGCATGAAGCTAGTCTTTATCCAAACTGTGTGAATGCTTAAACCACTTGTTAGACTAAAGACTTTTTGAGTACCTTTGTGTAGACTTGACTACATTTGGCGATGGGCTCCACCCACAAGTTTGAGCTTTAACAATTGGGAAAAGACTGTGTCTCTCAATCTCTCTGTGACCTGGATGGATTCTGAAAAGACCACATTCATGCATTCCCCTCCCCTTTTCTGCTCACTTCACTACATGGATTTACACTGAATGTGAACTAATTCTGTACATATTGTTACATGGAAAGTGTAGATAATTATGTGAATGTTAGTAATAGGAGTTGTAAATAGTTTGTTTGGATACAGTGACAAGGGAAAAATTGTAATATGATGTATACATTATTTTGGAGTAGCAGCAATGTTTTGCATTAGTTTATTCTAGGATGTTATAAATTATATGTTTAAATGCTACACACTGTACTTGGAGTCGATTGCTAGATTATGTTAGACAATATGATGTTCAGAATAAGAATAGTAGTATGGAACAGAATAGACTTTTTCCGGAGTTATTGCGTAATCTGTAGGTTTGGTTTGGAACATGAGTTTCTATGTAGACAATAGACAAAATGGAGTTCATAATGAGAGGTATTGTGCTGATTAGAGATTACACTGTGATAATAGAAGTAGATGGTGTGCCTACTTATAGAAATTGTTTTGAATTTGTTGAATTGTTTTGAATTTATATATGTCAATGGTTATATAGCTAGCATGTAATTCTGCTGTTCTGCTTTATGAGATAAGGATGGTGTTTTTTAATTTAATTCTTCCATGCGTTCAAGGTGGCCAATTGAAGTCCAAGAATTCCTTGAGTGGACTGGCATTCTAGTGTGTCAATCAAATATGCTCAGAAAGGAAGTGAGTTTATAGTTTCTCACTTAATCTCTAAGTAGCATAAGAACAGAGGGCTTGATTCATTATGGCACGAAAAACAAAACAAATTGTGTGTTTCAAAAAAAGAAATTTGGGCATATGCGACTACAAGTGAATCTGAAGAAACGTCTATTGTTGCATAAGGGTCTAGGTACTCTCCACTCTGACAGACACAATAAACTGCAGTATGCATATAATAGATGTGTGGAATATTAAGTCCCAGCAAAATGCACAGAAAAATTCCTAGCAGCATACATATCATCATACTCTCAACAAATTCCCCAGTACTTCTGTCACATATCTCCCTGCTGTTTTGACCTGTGGGGTAGAACACTTGTAGAGCGTAAAAACCAATCATGGGACACTGCATCTGCATTGGCCAGTTGGCTTCATGGCCTATGCTCTAACGAGTATTTAAAATTTTACAGAGCCAAAAACCACCTGGTTATTCTCCCATTGGTCACTGTATTCTCAGCCATTCATTTCAATAGAGCATGAGCTGTGATCAACCTAAACGTTCAGCCCAAAAGGTAATACCTTAGCATTTTCAATGCCCATTTAATTGCCAAGGCTTCTTATTCAATATTGGCATAATTTCTCTCATGCACATTCAATTTCCTGCTTAAATAAATAAGAGGACATTTTGGGTTGACTGTTAACCCTACCTCACGGAATCCAACACTGTTTGTTCCCTAGGTAGATGAGGTAACCTCTTATATTGGAATAGAAATACTGGTGCAGAAAAAGCTCTTGTTTATTTTGCCTTGTCTGTCAAAACCACTTGCCAGAATCCCTTAGTTAAATCTAAGGTGGTTAAGTACTGTGTTGTTCCCAGTCTGTCAATGAGCATCCACATGAGGCACTGGGGAGACATCAAACTTAGATACACTGGTTAGCTTATGGAAATCGTTGCAGCAGCGTAAGCTCTCATTGGGTTTCTGAATGAGTACAATGGGACTTGATGATGCACTATGTGACTCTTCTATTACACCTAATCCAACAAATTATACATTTCTTTCGACACTGGTTGCTGTTGGACTTTTGATATTTGATAGGGTTTTAGATTAACCTTAACCCATAGTTCAGTGATTATGTCATGTTTAATGACTGATGTATAATGACTAATGACTGATGTTTTACCTGGTATATCCAAAAACAAACCTCTATTTCTCATGAGAAACTCTCTAGCCTCATGCTGTTGATGGTTGAGAGCCTTTTCGCTACTTTTACTTCCAAAACAGAGGTATAGAGGTTACCTGAGGGACCTGGTGTAGCAGACAGAGCTACTCTATCTTTCCACAATTCAAAGGTTTACATGATAGATCTATTCTCAATTTCTTTTTCCTGGCTGGTATACCTTATAATTGACTTAACGCACTATTTCCCTGATTTCAAATGGTCCTAGCCATTTGGAAAAAAAGTTACTTTCTACCGTGGGTACCAAAATAAACACTCTGTTGCCAGGAGCGAAGGTAGATAATTAAGCATTACTGTCATACAGCCTTTGTTGTGGCAGTTGGACCTATTTTAGGCACTCTCTCACTTTCAGCACCAATGCAGTTATTCTTTCCTGCACTTGAGAAACATGTTCAATCCCCCTTCTATAAGGACCGGGTTGCCCCTCCGATGTCTCCTTTGCAATATCCAGCAATCACCTAGGGTGTCTCCCATACAGCAAATCAAAAAGTCTGCATTTTGTGGAGGACTGTGGAATCTCTCTAATAGCCAGTAATAAATAATCCCAATCTTTCCCATCTTTATCCACCACTTTCTTTAACGTATTATTTAAGGTTATGTTGAACCTCTCCACTAAACTATCAGTCTGAGGATAATACATGGAGGTCCTCAGCTGAGAAACCTTAAGCAGGCAGCACAATTCTTTTATGATTCTGGACATAAATGGGGTACCCTGGTTGTGATTATTATGTAGTATATCTAATGACTGATTGGTATTTTCTGTTGATTTCATGTATGACCATGTAAATATTTTATGTAACCCCTCAAAGTATGCTTTGCTGACTGACCTAGGTGACCTGTGCAATTAACAAAGAGTCTTTTGAAACTAGCCAGATAGATAAGGATCTTGGAGGAGTTTGAAGCCCAAAGTTGTAAACCATCTAGTCACTCAAGCAGAGCTGAGGTGAGATATTCTCTGAGGTGCCCAAACATATGTCTAAGTGATAGATAATTTACTTTGGAAAGCTCTGTGTCATTTTGGGAATCAATCTGACTTAATTGAAAGTGTAATTCCTACGGTGGAGGTGAAGAGCCTGTAAGAAGGGTTTAAAATCTTCTGCTTTAGACATTACAGTGGGTTCTATCAAGACTGAAATGTCCCATCCTCTTCAATTGTGTTCCCTCACACACCAGGTCTTACCTAGTAAGTAGTACTCTGGTTTTATTTCCTATTTTATTTTTTAAAACTAATTTGTGCAACATATTGTATGTCTTTGCTATTATTTTTTGTAAATATGCCCTGGAAACATTTTTCAGATTAAATAAATTTACTCTAGCATATTCTCCGTGATTCTCTGTGAACTTACAGAGTCCAGGGAGGCTCATGCTACATGTGTATGTGATTTAAATGTGAAACATTAATAAGTGGTTTTGGTGAACCTAAAGACACCTTAAGAAGTCCTTTGTGGTGGCAGAAAAGGTGTATTCATTGCTAAGTGAATAAGGTGATGCCAGTCTCTGCCAGCTGTTCAGATTGCTGTACCTGGGACAGGCTGGGCATTCAGGACACTGGTCAGTGATGATTTCCTTAGGTATCCCCACTCGGCTAAAGAACTGTACTAGTTCCCTAGCAATTGTCTCTAGTTGATATATTGCTTAATGATATTGCATCTGGTAGCATAATCCATTATCATCAAAATATATTGATGACCCTGTGCAGACTTTATTAGAGGCCCAACCAAATCCATAGCTATTCTTTCAATCGGGACCTCAATAATGGGCAATAGGACCTGCAGACTATTATAATGTGGGCTGGGAGCATGGTACTGACACTCTAGGCAGGATTTGCAGTAGTCAAATACATTTTTTTGGACGTCTGACCAGAAAAACCGCTGTAAGATTCTCTCAGATGTTTTTTCTACCCTTAGATGTCCTGCAGTTATGCAACCATGACCCAGATCTAACACTGTTTTTCCATATGCTTTAGGAATTGTCAACTGTTCCACAACCTTCTCCTTTTTTGGACATTTGCTAAAACAACACTTGACTCATTGCCAGGTGAGGGAATGACAACCTACTACTATCATACTGTGATTGAATGTTCAGTTCACTGTAACATAATGCCAAGTTTCCCCAGGTATACAGATTACCTCCCCTTGACGCTTAAAGGGGCTCACCAGCTCGGCTTTCACAAGGGTAATCATACTACTAGAGTCTAGCAGAGCCTTTACCTGCTTGTCCCCTACAGTAATTACGCACATTTCTTTGTCTGGCTCAACATGTCAATCTGCAATGCAGGCTAGTTGGGCAAAGAAAGATAGAAAGTACATAAGCAGTATCAAATTGCATAGGTTCAGAGGTGAGTGCACAATTAGCAGCAACATGGCCTAAGCCACCACAGCTAAAGCATCATATTTTTATCAAGCCTTATACAAGGCAGGAAACTTCTTGGCATAACTGGTCAATCTCCAAATTCTGAGCCTATAATCTCTGAATGTTTCAGTTCATTTCACCATCCAGCATCCCTTCCCCCTGGAACAGTCTTTCCAGAAGCCACTGGAGGTCACTGTTTCAAAAATAGGGGCCAGTGGGGTACACTCCTCAGTTCCTCGGCTGTCCACTATCTCCTCAAGCTTGATTGCTCTTATAGGGTCCCTGTGACTTACCCACTTGCGCAGTACAGCAGACAGTGACCGTAGATATCGATCCATAATGACCCTTTTCACAATCTGTAACCCTGGCATCAGCAAGGCTTAAATCAAAATATGTCTTTTGCAATCCCCCCGACAGGAAAGGAGCCAATAGCCCTGCACATTGATTGTTCAGCCAACTTTCCCTCTCCATGGTTCTTTCAAAAGTCATTAAATAGGTTCCACATATTTAATCTTGGTCATCATGAGGAGAAAATGACTAGCTTGTATACAGCTGAAGCTAGTGGTGGCATTGCCAGACAGGGCAGCAAGAGACTGCACCACCTATTTAGGACTTTGTGGTCTTGGTGCTGTTGCCTCTGGATTTCCTCAACATCTGCATGCTGTTGCCTCTGGGCTTAATCAATGGCTAACTGCTATACCCTGGTGGTTGTCTGCTGAGCTGTGGTAGCTTAAAATATTGCTAAGATAGCCTATAGCAATGCCTTAATTACATCCTACATCTTAGGGAACTGTAACACAGTCTTTTCCCAAATACAAATAAGTGAGTATCTGGCCCTTTACATTTTTCATGCAACTTTTATGGTCACAATTGTAGTGCAGTTGCTGGCATTCTCCACCATGTGTCACAAGATCAGATTAGGGGTGCCCTCTCGTAGTAAATGGCTGCAATTTTCATACATCAGCCAAGTAGTAGCATACCAGTCCAGTGCGGTGTTATAAGTAGCCGCAGCTAGATTTATATAGCAGCATAAAAATAAACAAAACATAATTCCTAGCCTGTCTGGTTCTAACTAATACAATAAAGAGAATTCCCTCTCTAAAGTGCAGGGACCTCATTTCCACACACACATTGTGAGTGTCTCTCAGCAGGTGTCACGCTAGCCGTGAAAATAAGACCCACCTACTGGTAATGACTCTGCTAATCTAGGAGGTGTAGAGTCTAAACATGCCCCTGGTATTCGCCAGAGACCCCCGCAAGGGAGTTTGGCGCTTGCGGCACTTCTCCGACTGCTTTCATTAAAAACTACCAAATTCCATTCACTTGTATTTTCTACAACACTACTTCTAAATTTCCACTTAGAGCAGTTGCTCATTGAAATATTTACAACAGTAGAAAAGAATTGCCCCTGACCATGTGTGTAGCAGTGATCTGTCCTTTGATGGGATTGTTAGTGAGGACATTGCTATGGGGCAGAATCATGATGTGAGGAGAGGAAAGAGGCAAGTTGGAACCAACAGGCAGATAGTTAGATAGTAGAATGAGCAGGGTTCCTTGGATAGAGCAAAGTAGTGATATTAGGCAACCGTCACATTTATATAGAAACAATTGTGATGTCAAATGTACCTCTGTATGAAACAAAATTTATACATATTGAATATGTGAACTTTGTAAACGATTGGAACCTTCCTACTAGGTGCATACTATTGGTCAAATACTGGCATTATTAGGTATCTACTAACATTTCAAAATCACACGGATTGGATATGTTAATATTGTATGCTTTCTGTGTATACACCACTGATTCCAGTCACAGGACATTATTTGGTCCAGTTTTTTATCTTTTATTACATTATGAAAGTGCATTGACATTTTATCACCATTATTTGATGGATGATCATCTGTACTGCAGCTGATGTGCTTTGACTTGTTCGCTGTACATAAGTCACATTTATCAAGATTTTCCACCTTGAAAATTGACCAATACATTACCTATTAAAGTCCTCACCTTAATAAATCTACCTAAGGATCAGGCTCATAACTGATTGTATGAGAACAATCACCACTAGTTGATGTACATCTCATCTTTACATCTTTTTTTATCTTAATATATGTTTGCAATAAATGCATGGTGCAACCATAATCTTCAATACCATTGGTAATTGTGACATGATTATGTTTATGGAAGTTTTATCATATCAACATTTAGAATCCTACTATCAGGCGCCTTGGGAATTTTCTTGTATATTGTAACAGATAGGAGGGGTGGAGCCCCTCTCCCCCCATTCCATACTTTTAGTGTCACGATATCTTAGGAAGTGCAGACACCTATATGTTTTTGGTATTATACACACAGCATGTAACTTGCTTGCAGTTTACATTGTATTTTTAAAAAAAAGCATGATATTTTCTTTGTCCTCCTGCTAGTACAGTCATCCAGGACTACTTTTCTAGTTAATTGCAACTATATTTATCCTGTTTTTTTACATCACAGATGTTTCTCTATTATTGCTATTACCAGTCCGTTCTCCAGTCTCTGGGTCTCCACCAACTTGCTTATGCATTGTTCCCACAAACACTAAAATATTTAGGGGCATATTCAATTAGCTTTTGGATTCGCGGTAACGCGCGTTGCCGCGAAAAGTGCGCGTTCTTGTGGGTATTACGGTACCGCATTAACGCGGATTTTCGTTCGCAACCCTATGGGCTGCGAACGAAAATCCACGTTATTGCGGTACCGTGTATTACGTTTCGCGGCTGTTCCGGCGCGTTACCGCGAATCCAAAAGCTAATTGAATATGCCCCTTAGTGTTTCATTATTTTGAAAAAATAAAATAATGCCACAAAATGCCAAATTATTTAAAAGTTAGTATAGATGTACTGTAGGTGATTTCATTATATAGTTAAGTAATGGAACTGTATAAATATAATCATGGGGTCAGCAGCCTTAGAACATGATTGTATTGATAAACAAGGTCTCTTTATGCATTCTAGATCATATTTATTTTGTTTTTCAAGTTTAAATACTTTAACTGTTACTACAGTTTATTCATGGGTGGAACTAGTCTGCACATGTATTATTCCACAACTGCTTTAGGTACTTATACTTTACCTGATGTTTCTATGTGTGCAGACTAATTTCACTATTGAGGGAATTACTTGTCCCTTACCTCTTCTACTGATATTCTGATACATTGTGAAATGGGATTCAGAACCTCCCAATAGTCTAAATTTATGCACATCTTTATTTGACAGTTGTCATAAACAGTGATTTCTCAATTATTCAGTTGATAAATAAGTCCTTATTTTGTACTTTTAAAGTATCACTATAGTATGTACTTCTTTAATGTTTCTTAAAATGAGATAGATACATGTATATTTAGAGAGTAGAAGGTCCTAAAAGAACTCTCAAAACTGAAAGTGGATAAATCAATGGGGCCAGATGGGATACATCCAAGGATACTAAAAGAGCTAAAAGAGCTGCTGGTAACACCATTAACAGAATTATTTAACCAGCTACAGGAGTAATTCCAGAGGACTGGAAAGAGAAAATGTAGTCCCACTGCACAAAAGTGGATGCTAGGAAGAGTCAAGCAACTACCGACCATTGATCCTTACATCAGTAGTCGAGAAATTGATGGAAACACTTTTAAAATAAACAGTTGTAGAATATCTAATATCCAGTAACTAGCAGGATCCCAAACAGCATGGATTTACTGGGGGGGAGATCATGTCAAACAAATCGTATGGAATTTTTGACTGTGTAACTAAGGTAATAGGTAATAGATTGAAGGAGGTGCCCTGGATGTAGCTTATTTAGACTTTAGTAAGGCCTTTGACACTATCCCACATCACAGGTTGTTACATAATCTCAAAAGCTTGCGATTAGACTCTATGATGGTTGAATGCATAAGATCTTGGTTGCAGAATACAAAACAGAAAGTGGTAGTAAATGGAGTGCATTCACAGGAGGGAAAGGTTACCAGTAGAGTACTCCAGGAATCCGCACTTATACCAGTGCTTTTTAATAGCTTTATTGGTGACATTGCAAATGGTATTGTAAAAAAGGTATGCCATTTTGCAGATGACACAAAGATATGCAACAGGTAGACACACCAAGAGGGGTAAAGCAAATGATTGATGATCTAGGTAGATTAGAGGAATGGTCAAGAGCAGGGCTGCCAAGAGGAATTCAGGGCCCCGGTACAACAAATTCATAGGGCCCCCCTTATAGTCGAGTATGCTTAAAAAAATTGCGCCGCCAACATTTTTCGGGGTTTGGTCATGCATTTGGGGGCGTGGCAAATGCACCATTGGGGCATGGCTAACACATCAAAATCACTAGCCTCTCAATTCGCCAGAGCGTCACAAATGTCCAAGGACTCCTGACTTTCAGGACATCTAGCACCACAGTGTAGTATACAAAGAATGCAGTGTGTACACAAAGAGTTCAGTCTTGGCCTGCACCTTACATTGGGCACAACACTCACCAAAAATTGCCATTGTCCCTACTAGAATCACAACATTTCACATACTGTCCTTCTCTCTCCTACCTGTTCTTCTCACTTTCACCACCTGTGGCTGCATGTTTCTTTAGTTGCAGCTTGTCTGGATCCTGGAATGCTGGGGGCCCTATTTGGAAAAAATGGCTACATTTAGATAATTCCAAACAACCCTGGCGTTAAATCAATACCACC
Organism: Mixophyes fleayi; assembly: GCF_038048845.1. Classification (NCBI taxonomy): domain Eukaryota; kingdom Metazoa; phylum Chordata; class Amphibia; order Anura; family Limnodynastidae; genus Mixophyes; species Mixophyes fleayi. Next base: position 163,201,160 of record NC_134403.1, on the reverse strand, counting down.
CACGATTAATAATTAGGCCTTCCTCTCGCTCCAATATAACAATAATGTACCCCTTCATCATCACCATGCCTTATGATCACACTGTGCCCTCCATGCTGCTTTTGCCCCTTCACCTGGCTCCCCTTCATCACACTATACTATGCTGCAACCCCCTTTTTTCAATCCCACCTTGCCATGCCTCCCCCCTGGTTTTTAACCCCACTGTGCCATGCTGCCTCCCTGTTTTTTAACCCCATTGTGACATGCACCCCCCTGTTTTTTAACCCCACTGTGCTATGTTGAGCCCTCTTTTTTAACCCCACTGTGCCATGCTGACCCCTCTTTTTTTAACCCCTCTGTGCCATGCTGACCCCTGTTTTTTAACCCCACTGTGCCATGCTGCCCCCCCCCGTTTTTTAACCCCTCTGTGCCCCCCCATTTTTTAACCCCTCTGTTTCATGCTGCCCCCCCCCTCTTCTTTCTTGGTCTTCTCTGTTGCTCTGTGCTCCATTGCTCCAGACTGGCTGAATGCTGGGCGTGACATGATGACATCACACCCAGCATTCAGACAGTCTGAATGGAGCACAGAGCCGCAGAGAGGAGGGACGCCGGCGCCGCGATCACGTGAGTATGTTTGTTTGTTTTTAAACTACCCTGCTCCCCCCACCAACGACTGAGCCACCCCCCCCCCCCCCGCCGCAAAAAAAAATGTAGTTTTGAAAGAAAAAAAAAGAAAAAATAAATCGTCGGCGCAAGGTCCCGGGCCAGGCCCCCTGACATGCCCGGGCCTGGGTAATTAGTACCCACCCCCCCCCTCTCGGCGGCCCTGGTCAAGAGTGTGGCAACTATAGTTTAATGCCTGAAAATGCAGAACCATGCACTTGAGTCTTGAAAACTCAAAGGCTAAATGTAATATTAACAACACCATAATGGAAACTACAGAGGAGGAAAGGGATCTGGTAGTCACTCTTTCAGGTGACTTAAAGGCAGGTAAGCGATGTAAAAAAGCAATGAGAAAGGCAAGTCAGATACTTGGTTGCATAGGGAGTAGAAGAAAGAAAGAAGTTATAATGTCACTGTATAGGTTTTTGGTATGGCCTCATCTAGAATATGACCTCAGTTCTGGAGGCCATATATTTAGAAGGATATATATAAATTAGAGACTGTACAAAGAAGGGCAACTAAAATGTTGCATGGTCTACATCACAAATCTTACCCGGAAGATCTTAAAATGTATAGTTTGGAGCAAGTAATAGAAAGGGGGATATGATAGAAACATGGGCTTTAACAAGGTGCAGGAGGAAAACATTCTTCAAAAGAAGAGAAGTATTAGAATACGAGGACATGCACTGAAACTGGAGGGAAGTATGTTCAGATGAAATATGAGTAAAAATTGCTTCATAGACAGGGTAGTGAATAAGTCGAATATCCTCCCATCAGAGGTGGTAGAGGCTATTAGAGTAGAGCAATTAAAGCAAGCCTGGGATACACATAATGATAGCATTACAATTTGCTAAGAATCAAATATTGTTTAAGGTTACAATAGGTTAAAAAATAGGCAGACTAAACAGGCCAAGTGGTCCATATCTGCATCAAATTCTTTGTTCCTATGTTTCTATATTGATCTTATTTCCTTTTCTTCACTTTTTCTCCACTTCATTTATCTGTCTCTAACACCTTCTTTGGTGGGTGCTTCTTTTCTCTGTTTATAGTATTTTAAACATCATTGTTCTTTATTTGTCATTGTTTATGAAACATGCACTTAATCTTTTATATTTCCATTATTCATGATGTGTTATTATCCACTGTGTATTAACCTTCTAAATATATCTCAATGCTTTGAAAGAGGCTTAATTTAAATAAAAAATACAATACAGGTTTTCCATTATATTAAAGAGCCATTAAACCTAAAGTACAAATTATCTAAAGTACAAGTAATCCCATATTAATATGCAGTATATGAATTGAATCCTGTGCCATTTACAAGACATATGTACAAGTTTCCATACTCTCACAAATATTAAGGTTTCATAATAATAGTGTGACAAAGGGACTGGTTTGCCACAGACTTCTAAGAGAGCAGTTAGGTATTGAGCTAGCAATCTGCAAAGCAAGGCTGCAAACAGAGATACACATTTGAACAGTAGTGCATCTAAGCTAAAGACATACAGCTGGAGGACATATGTGTGACAAAATAACAGTAAAGAGTCTGCTTTAACTTACGTGCTTTGAAATCGTTTGAAAGTGTCTTTTTTGCACAGCTAACAGCATTGTGACTAGGGATGTGCACCGGCGACTTTTGAGGTCTCGTGTTTTGTGTTTTGGATCCGGATTTTCGTTATTTTTGAGGTTCGGATTTGTCTCGCAAAACACTTGACGAAAGGTCTCGGTTCGGATTTAAGGTATTGGATTCGGATTTTTTTTGAAAAAAACATAAAAAGTTTAAAAATCAAGTTTTTGGGCTTATTTTCACTCCTAGGCTATTATTAACCTCAATAACATTCAATAACAAGCATTTCCACTAATTTACAGTGTATTCTGAACACCTCACAATATAGTTATTAGTCCAAAACGTTGCAACAAGGTATCTTTCTGGACTGCGACGAGGAGTGGGTCACCACAATATATATTAAAAACCCTGAACTTTTATGATTCGCACCAATAAATGTACCTGGACTGCGTAGAGGAGTGGGTCACCACAATATCTTAAAAATCCCGAACTTTTATGATTCGCACCAATAATTGTACCTGGACTGCGTAGAGGAGTGGGTCACCACAATATCTTAAAAACCCTGAACTTTTATGATTCGCACCAATAATTGTACCTGGACTGCGTAGAGGAGTGGGTCACCACAATATATTAAAAACCCTGAACTTTTATGATTCGCACCAATAATTGTACCTGGACTGCGTAGAGGAGTGGGTCACCACAATATATTAAAAACCCTGAACTTTTATGATTCGCACCAATAATTGTACCTGGACTGCGTAGAGGAGTGGGTCACCACAATATATTAAAAACCCTGAACTTTTATGATTCGCACCAATAATTGTACCTGGACTGCGTAGAGGAGTGGGTCACCACAATATATTAAAAACCCTGAACTTTTATGATTCGCACCAATAATTGTACCTGGACTGCGTAGAGGAGTGGGTCACCACAATATATTAAAAACCCTGAACTTTTATGATTCGCACCAATAATTGTACCTGGACTGCGTAGAGGAGTGGGTCACCACAATATATTAAAAACCCTGAACTTTTATGATTCGCACCAATAATTGTACCTGGACTGCGTAGAGGAGTGGGCACTGGGCACCACAATAAAATATATAAAAAACCTTCAACAGATCTGCATTACACTACACATACGGCTGCTCCTCCATCCTCTCCATCATATACATGTTGGAGTTTTAGCGTGTGACAACCTCTTGTTTTTGATAATGTCAGTGCATTTTGAATATTTTTCAATTTGCCCCACACCACTGAATGTACTTTATCTATGATACGCAATACGCATCTATCTATCTTGACTGCGTAGTGTGGTGGCCCCGGTACACAATTTGGTACCGAGGCCACAATATAATTAAAAAACCCTCCACGTGTCTGAATTCCACCAAACAAGTATCTGGACTGCATAGTGGGGTGGCCCCGGTACCCAATTTGATACCGGGGCCACAATACCTCCTCCAAACATGGTACAGACAATTCGTCATTGAGATCCCAGACAGACAGGGTCAAAGTGTTATTGTTTGACTTTGTAAACCCAAAAAACTGTCCCTGTTGCACATAGTCGTGCAATGAAGACTGACTTTTTCATTTAAAGGCACGATCTTTCAAGTGTAGTGTTTGTAAGTCTAAGTCATATTATACTTTTGGTAAAATTGGTTTATTTTGTTCCTCTTTATGGTAATTAATTAGTAATAGAATTAAAGTATGAAATAGAATTAAAGTATGAAATAGAATTAAAGTATGAAATAGAATTAAAGTATGAAATAGAATTAAAGTATGAAATAGAGTGGTATAGAGTTGTAGTGTGGTATAGATAGAGTGGTCCACACAATATAATAATAATAAAACCCTCCACGTGTCAGAATTCCACCAAACAAGTATCTGGACTGCATAGTGGGGTGGCCCCGGTACCCAATTTGATACCGGGGCCACAATACCTCCTCCAAACATGGTACAGACAATTCGTCATTGAGATCCCAGACAGACAGGGTCAAAGTGTTATTGTTTGACTTTGTAAACCCAAAAAACTGTCCCTGTTGCACATAGTCGTGCAATGAAGACTGACTTTTTCATTTAAAGGCACGATCTTTCAAGTGTAGTGTTTTTAAGTCTAAGTCATATTATACTTTTGGTAAAATTGGTTTATTTTGTTCCTCTTTATGGTAATTAATTAGTAATAGAATTAAAGTATGAAATAGAATTAAAGTATGAAATAGAATTAAAGTATGAAATAGAATTAAAGTATGAAATAGAGTGGTATAGAGTTGTAGTGTGGTATAGATAGAGTGGTCCACACAATATAATAATAAAACCCTCAACTGGTCTGAATTCCACCAAACAAGTATCTGGACTGCGTAGTGTGGTGGCCCCGGTACACAATTTGGTACCGAGGCCACAATATAATTAAAAAATTGGGCATCAACTGTCACCGTTGTTTAATATCTGATACACCTAAATATGGACTGCACAGTGGAGTGGCCCCGGTAGTAAATTTGGTGCCGGGGCCACAATACCTCCTCCAACTTCCAAGTGTAGTGTTTATAAAGACAGACAGCGTCGAAGTGTTATTAGTTGACTTTCTTAACCCTAAAATTGTCCCTGTTGCAAATATTCGTGCAATGGACAGTTACTTTTCTATTGAAAGACTCAAGCTTTCAAGTGTAGTGTTTATAAAATATAAACAACAATACAGTAGTTTTAGAGCACGTCAATACCTCTTGTTTTAAATTATGACACGGCATTTTACTTTTGGTTTAATTTCTTGAATTTTTTTACATTTGGTTTTACTTTTTGAACATGGCAAACGACTGTTGATTGGTCATATAATGCAAAAAAAAAAGTTCCAAGATGGAATTGTCCTTGGGCCCTCACACCCACCCTTATGTTGTTGAAATAGGACATGCACACTTTAACAAACCAATCATTTCAGTGACAGGGCCTACCAGACAACTTTGGCTGAAATGATTGGTTTGTTTGGGCCCCCACACCAAAAAAGCTATTCATCTCTCCCTGTACAGACTAAACAGGCTCTACTGAGGCAAGATGTCGTCCTCATCCTCAACCTCTGATTCATCTCCCCCTACAGTGTGTACTTCCTCCTCATCACACATTATCAATTCGTCCCCGCTGGACTCCACAACCACAGGTCCCTCTGTAGTATCTGGAGGGCAGTGCTGTACTTCATTGAGGAATTGATTATTCATTTTTATAAACATCATTTTTTCAACGTTGTGAGGAAGCAACCTCCTTCGCCGCTCACTGACCAGGTTCCCCGCTGCACTAAAAACTCTTTCCGAGTACACACTGGAGGGGGGACAACTCAGGTAAAATAGAGCCAGTTTGTACAGGGGCTTCCAAACTGCCTTTTTTTCCTGCCAGTAACAATATGGACTGTCTGACATGTCTACTTGGATGGTGTCAGCAAAGTAATCATCCACAATTTTTTCTATTGTGACAGCATCCAATGCAGCGAGAGTAGACATGTCTGCAATGGTTGGCAGGTCCTTCAGTCCGGACCAGATGTTATCAGCATCCCCGCCAGTGCCTCTTTTGGAAAAACTGAGCTTTTTCCTCGCAGCCATAGATGTGGAAGAAAATGAGGGTGGAGCTGTTGGCATGTCACGGTCCTCTTCAGAGGACAATCTCCTGACCAGCAGGTCTTTGCATCGCTGTAGACTTGTGTCCGCCGGAAACAGAGACACAACATACGCTTTAAACCGAGGATCGAGCACGGTGGCCAGAATGTATTCCTCTGACTTTAAAAGAGTGACCACCCTCGGATCCTGGCAAAGCGTACGAAGGGCTACATCCACAAGAGCTACATGCTTGGTGTAATCGCAATGGCTTACCAGCTCCTCCCTCACTTTCTCCAGCTGCTTCTGCAACAGCCTGATCAGGGGAATGACCTGACTCAAGCTGGCAGTGTCGGAACTGACTTCTCGTGTGGCAAGTTCAAATGGCTGCAGAACCTTGCACAACACGGAAATCAGTCTCCACTGCGCTTGACTGAGGCGCATCCCCACTCCTTTGCCTATGTCGTAGGTGGCTGTGTAGGCCTGAATGGCCTTTTGCTGCTCCTCCATCCTCTGCAGCATATAGAGGGTGGAGTTCCAGCGCGTCACAACCTCTTGTTTGAGGTGATGGCAGGGCAGGTTCATGCTTTTTTGATGTGCCTCTAGTCTGCGGTAGGCACTGGCTGAATGCCGAAAGTGTCCAGCAATTTTGCGCGCCACCGCAAGCATCTCCTGCACTCCCCTGTCACTCTTGAGGTAATGCTGCACCACCAAATTAATGGTGTGGGCAAAACATGGGACGTGCTGGAAATTGCCCATATTTAATGCCCGCACAATGTTACTGGCATTGTCTGACACCACAAATCCCCATGAGAGTCTAAGTGGGGTAAGCCACTGGGAGATAATTTCCCTCATTTTCTCTAATATGTTGTCAGCGTTGTGCCTCTTATTAAAGCCTGTAATGCACAATGTTGCCTGCCTTTGCATGAGCAGCCATTTTGTAGATGCTGCTACTGATGCAGCTGTTGCTGTTGCTGCGGAAGGGGATGCATCTACCCAGTGGGCTGTCACAGTCATATAGTCCTTCGTTTGCCCAGAACCACTTGTCCACATGTCCGTGGTTAAGTGGACAGTGGGTACAACCGCATTTTTAAGAGCACTGAGGACACTTGATTGTACTTCTCTGTACATTTTTGGTATCGCCTGCCTAGTGAAGTGGAATCTCGAGGGGATTTGGTACCGGGGACACAATACCTCCATCAACCCTCTAAATCCCACTCCACTGATGGCGGACACCGGGCGCACGTCTAACACCAACATTGCAGTTACAGCCGCAGTTATACGCTTTGCAATAGGGTGACTACTATCGTATTTTGTGGTCATGGCAAACGACTGTTGGACGGTCAATTGTTTTGTGAAAGACTTAGCGGTCTTACGACTTCCCCTCTGGGAAGATGACCGACTAACAGCAGCAACAGCAGCAGTGGCAGTAGTAGGCGTACCGCTGCAGGATTCCTCGGATGAATCCCGTATTGAGGAGGACTCAGTCTGGCTGCTGACTTGGGCTGCAGGACTGAATCTGATGGAGATTGTGGAGGAAGTTGACGAGGAGGGTGTTGCTGGTGTGTATCCAACTGGACCACGGGATTTAGGTGTCCCTGTACCGATGAGGGTCCTAGCCCCAGTTCCTGAACTAACCACTTGTCACTCACCGGACTGTGAGTGCTTCTTCCCGGACTATTAGGAACCGTGGACGTCCTCTATCCTGAGGGACTGCGCATGCGCAGCCCTTTCCAAACCTTCAGTGTATGTTCCTTTAACTTAATTGGCAGATCAGGCAACCTCCCTATATTAAGCACCTGTGGTCAACACCACGTTGCCTGATCTTGGAGTCTCATTCCCCATGAGTCTCTGAAGGTGTTCCTGTGTTTCCTCGTTTATTCAGCCCAGCTGATTCCTGTGGTTTCCAAACCACTTCTACCTCTGTGGTTTCCAAACCACTTCTACTACTGTGGTTCCCATACCACTTCTACCATCTACTGTATCATCGTGACTGTGAGCTGATTCCTATCCGCTGCCTCCGTGCACTACAGTCTTCTAACCACTTCAACTCTACCTTGTATCATTGGGACTGTTAGCTGATGCCTATCCGCTGCCTCCGTGCACTACAGTCTTTCATTTACATCCACTCACCTGTTCATGATTGTGACTGCCAGCTGATTCCTATCCGCTGCCTCCGTGCACTACAGTCTTCAACCTGCAACCCGTCTGTGTTTCATCGTGACTGCTAGCTGATTCCTATCCGCTGCCTCCGTGCACTACAGTCTTCAACCTGCAACCCGTCTGTGTTTCATCGTGACTGTTTAGCTGATTCCTATCCGCCGCCTCTGTGCGCTTCAGTCTTCAGCCCTGGTCAACTCTCCCGTGTTTCCTTGAGTCTGCTGCCACTATTGCTACCCGCTACTCTCCGTGATCAACTGTTCCAGTTCAACTCTGCTCTGGTGTCCCATCGTTACTGCACCTGCTGGTTGCTATTGGTTACCTCCGTGTTCCCGCAGAGACCCGCTGCTGTTACTTCTCAGCGCTACGCATCCATCTACTGCTGATCCGCTCTCCACGCCTTCCTGGGTTCCCTGCTGGTCTACCTACCTGTGCGCTGCACCTGCTAGACCACCGCTTCACCCATCCAGGGACTTTGCATCCTGCCGGCCTCCTGCCGTTCAGGTATCTCTGCACTTCTGTCTGACTGCCTTCTCCTGAACCACGGTATGCATACTTCCCATTGACTGTGCTGTGTATTGCATACCTTGCTGGACTGTGTTGGTTCTCCTCTGGAGTGTACTATCCGCTGAGTCTATTGCCATCATTGACTGTGTTATCTCATGCTGGATTACTTCAAGAGACTTTCTATATTGGCAGTGTTGTTCAGTCATTTATACATTTATATTGTGCATATTACTGTGGATCAAAGTCAAGGTGCCCGTGTATATATTGTGTTGCAGTCTCTCCCCGTGCACCTCCTCACATATATATTCAGTGGTACAACTTGCTAGCGGCAGACCACTGACCCCTGTTTCCAGTTTCACCTGCTCCAGTATCCTCTCACATAGCAGTGGTACAACTTGCTAACGCAGACCACTGACTCCCCGGATACCTCCACTTGGATTCCATTCCTTCACTCAGACAGCGGTACAACTTGCTATCCGCAGACCGCTGACTCTCATCACCTCCTCGTTTCTGTTGGACATTCCTCCTCACTATAGCAGTGGTACAACTTGCTACCGCAGACCACTGACTACCTTCACGTGTCCTTTGTCCATACAGTTCCTCGTGTATTACTACCTCCATATTGCCAGTGCTGCTAGTCATAGACTTTCCTGAGCATCTCATCATCTGCTATTTCCTGTTCCGTGATCACCCTGCTACCAGAGTACCATATTACCACCTATACTGCTCTGGTAAGCCTATCACCTGGTGATCCCTGGGTAAAGACTCCTAGTGCCCGTGACAGTAAGATCAGGCCATGACAGACCCAGATACGGAACCTACCGCTAAAGAGATGCTGCAGCATCTGGTCAGCCGTGTGGAGCAACAGGATGCTCGCCAACAGCTGTTACTTCAATGTTACCAATCATTAACCTCCCAAGGAACATCTGGACAGACTGTTACAGCTAATATTGAAGCTCCTGTGCTTTCCTCCGTTTCCCCAGTGCCATCCCAGGTGTCTACAGCGCCTACGCTTCACCTGCCTACTCCGTCAAAATATGACGGGGACCCCAAAACTTGTAGAGGTTTCCTTAACCAATGTTCAGTCCATTTTGAACTCCAACCTCAAAATTTTTCTACCCATCGTTCCAGAGTGGCCTATCTTATCTCATTGTTTTCGGGACAAGCCCTGGCTTGGGCCTCCCCCCTGTGGGAAAGAAACGATCCAATTCTACAAGATAGTGCCAAATTCATTTCCACGTTCCGAAGTGTGTTCGATGAACCAGGTCGTGTGACCTCCGCTGCTTCCAGCATTCTTCGTTTGCGACAAGGCTCCCATACAGTAGGACAGTATGTCATTCAATTTAGGATCTTAGCCTCTGAACTTCAGTGGAACACTGAAGCATTAGTTGCCGCCTTCTGGCAGGGGCTCTCCGATAAAATTAAAGATGCACTGACTACCCAAGAGCTTCCTTCGTCACTAGAAGATTTGATCTCTCTTTGCCATCGTGTAGATATGAGATTTCGTGAAAGAGAGTCTGAGAAAACAACAGCTGTCAAAGCACCTCTTCGTTTAAACCCTCAATTTCGTCCAGCTCCATCCTCTGTGATTCCCATGGAGATAGGACGTTCCAAATTATCTTCAGAGGAAAGGAAACGAAGAGTAAAGAATAGACTCTGTATCTATTGTGCTGATTCCACGCATATGCTCAGCTCTTGCCCTAAGAGATCGGGAAATGCCAGGCCCTAACTAGTTCTGGAGAGGTGAAGTTAGGGTCCCTGGAGTCCTCTCCATTGTCTATGAAATCTAAAGTCTGCGCTTTTGATGTTACGATTTCCTTTGCTACCAAATCCTTTGAGTCACAGGCATTGATTGATTCCGGAGCAGCAGGAAATTTCATTTCTAAATCACTAGTGAATCAATGGTCCCTACCAGTGATCACTTTAAAAACACCCATTACTGTGACGGCTATAGATGGATCACGTCTCATCAATGGTCTCATCACCCAGAGTACGTCTCCAGTAACCCTTCAGATTGGTGTACTACACCATGAAGAAATTTCGTTTTTAATTCTTCCAGTTACGACAAGTCCGATTGTCTTAGGCCTTCCATGGCTTCAGTGTCACTCTCCCCAGATTGACTGGCGCACCCCTCAAGTTACGTCTTGGGGGCCTGAATGTCACCATCGTTGTCTCTCTCAAGTTATTCCTCTTAAAGTAAAGCGATCTTCCATCTCATCTTCCTCCCCGGGACTCCCTCCTCAGTATGCTTCATTTGCCGATGTGTTTGATAAAGCTCAGTCTGAACGTCTTCCTCCTCATCGTTCTTGGGATTGTCCGATCGACCTTCTACCTGGCAAGACTCCTCCCAGGGGTCGGGTCTATCCTCTCTCGTTACCTGAAACTCAAGCCACATCGGAGTACATACAGGAGAATCTCCAGCGTGGGTTCATTCGACCTTCCACCTCTCCCGCTGGAGCTGGGTTCTTCTTCGTCAAAAAGAAGGATGGATCATTACGCCCTTGTATAGATTTTCGTGGACTCAACGCCATTACTATCAAGAATCGGTATCCCATTCCGCTGATCACTGAGCTATTTGATCGCATCAAGGGAGCTCGGATATTTACTAAGTTGGATCTTCGTGGTGCTTACAATTTAATTAGAATTCGTTCCGGTGACGAATGGAAGACCGCGTTTAACACCAGAGATGGGCATTACGAATATTTAGTAATGCCCTTCGGGCTGTGTAATGCCCCCGCTGTTTTCCAGGGTTTCATCAATGAGATCTTTCGGGACTTATTATATGTATGTGTCGTTGTCTACCTAGACGACATATTGATCTTCTCACAGGACCTGCCTTCTCATCACCAACATGTGGCAGAGGTCCTCTCCAGACTACGGAAAAACTCGTTGTTCTGTAAATTGGAAAAATGTTCATTCGAGTTACCCCAGATTCCATTCTTGGGGTATATAGTTTCCGGAGTTGGCCTGAAGATGGATCCAGACAAAGTAAATGCTGTACTACATTGGCCTCAGCCAACTACTCTTCGTGCCATCCAGCGTTTTTTAGGTTTTGCCAATTACTATAGACGCTTCATTCAAGACTTTTCATCCATTGCATCTCCCATTGTGGCCCTAACTCGGAAAGGGGCTAATACTAAGCAATGGTCATCTGAGGCTCTCCAAGCCTTTCAAATCCTCAAAGAGGCCTTCTCGTCTGCTCCCATTCTGCGACAGCCTGATGTGACACTCCCCTTCTTCCTAGAAGTAGATGCCTCTAATGTGGGCTTAGGAGCTATTCTCTCCCAACGCTCGGAGCAACAAAAATTACATCCTTGTGCCTTCTACTCTCGGGGTCTTCTGCCCGCAGAGAAAAATTATACTATCGGGGACAAGGAGTTGCTGGCCATCAAAGCTGCATTAGAGGAATGGAGATACTTGTTGGAAGGAGCTCGCCATCCGGTGACGATCTTCACGGATCATAAGAACTTGTCATATTTGCAATCTGCTCAATGCTTGAACCCTCGTCAAGCAAGATGGTCTCTTTTCTTTTCCCGTTTTGAATTAATTATAACCTTCAAACCAGCCGCTAAGAACAAGAAAGCTGACGCTCTATCTCGAGCTTTGGTGACGTCCTCTGATGTAGAAGAGGTTCCCAACCATGCTATTCTAGACCCCAAATGTATTTCTCTGGCTGCTTCATCCACCAAAATGCTACCATTTGGGAAGACCCTCGTGCCTCCTACTCTGAGGAGGAAAATCCTTTCATGGTTCCATGCCTCTCGTTTTTCCGGACACGCCGGTGAACACAAGACCTTTGAGATTCTCTCTCGTAGTTACTGGTGGCCTTCAATGAGGAGAGACGTCAAAGAGTTTATTGCTTCCTGTGATTTATGTTCTCAGTTCAAATCCTCCCGCAGAACTCCAGCAGGGTTGCTGCGACCACTACCCATTCCGTCCAAGCCTTGGACCCATATTAGTATGGATTTCGTTACTGATTTGCCACCAAGTAAGAATCACAATACTATTTGGGTAGTGGTAGACAGATTTTCGAAGATGGCCCATTTCGTCCCTCTGTCCGGTTTACCTTCCTCGTCTACTCTGGCTGAACATTTCATTAAAGAAATCTTCCGCATCCATGGATGTCCGTCTGAGATTGTGTCGGATAGAGGAGTACAATTCGTTTCCAGATTCTGGCGGGCCCTTTGTAAAACCTTGGGCATACGATTAGCACTCTCATCGTCTTACCATCCGCAATCTAACGGACAAACGGAACGAGTCAATCAAGATCTTGAGACTTTTATTGGGATGTTCTCTTCAGCCAACCAAGACAACTGGGTAGAATTGCTCCCTTGGGCTGAATTCGCCCATAACAACATGTACCATGAGTCATCATCCAAAACTCCATTCTTTGTGGTTTACGGTCACCATCCGTCTTTTCCGGAATTTCCTGCCCTCCCACCCACCCAAGTTCCTGCTGTGGAGACTGCTTGTCAGACCTTCAAAAATATCTGGTCTCAGGTCAAAACCTGTTTAAAGAAGACATCTAACAAATATAAGTCTTTCGCAGATAAGAAGAGGCGGGCTATTCCACCACTAAAAATTGGAGATCGGGTTTGGTTATCTACCAAAAATATTCGTTTGAAGGTTCCATCTATGAAATTCGCCCCTCGTTTTATTGGTCCATATAGGATCATTCAACTTATCAATCCAGTATGTGTTAAACTTCTTCTTCCTAAGAATCTTCGGATTTCCAATGCCTTCCATGTGTCCTTACTCAAACCTCTTATTATCAATCGTTTCTCGACTCCTCCCTCAGCACCGCAGCCAGTTCAAGTTCATCAGGAGGAGGATTTCGAGATTACTGAGGTATTGGATGCAAAAATTTCGCGAGGAGTCCTCCGTTTCCTCGTTCATTGGAAGGGCTTTGGTCCTGAAGAGCGTTCATGGATCAAAGCTGAAGATCTTAATGCTCCTGCCCTTCTGAAGAAGTTTTATTCCAAAAATCCGGACAAGCCCGGTTCCAGGCGTTCTGTGCCCACCTTTAAAAGGGGGGGTACTGTCACTCACCGGACTGTGAGTGCTTCTTCCCGGACTATTAGGAACCGTGGACGTCCTCTATCCTGAGGGACTGCGCATGCGCAGCCCTTTCCAAACCTTCAGTGTATGTTCCTTTAACTTAATTGGCAGATCAGGCAACCTCCCTATATTAAGCACCTGTGGTCAACACCACGTTGCCTGATCTTGGAGTCTCATTCCCCATGAGTCTCTGAAGGTGTTCCTGTGTTTCCTCGTTTATTCAGCCCAGCTGATTCCTGTGGTTTCCAAACCACTTCTACCTCTGTGGTTTCCAAACCACTTCTACTACTGTGGTTCCCATACCACTTCTACCATCTACTGTATCATCGTGACTGTGAGCTGATTCCTATCCGCTGCCTCCGTGCACTACAGTCTTCTAACCACTTCAACTCTACCTTGTATCATTGGGACTGTTAGCTGATGCCTATCCGCTGCCTCCGTGCACTACAGTCTTTCATTTACATCCACTCACCTGTTCATGATTGTGACTGCCAGCTGATTCCTATCCGCTGCCTCCGTGCACTACAGTCTTCAACCTGCAACCCGTCTGTGTTTCATCGTGACTGCTAGCTGATTCCTATCCGCTGCCTCCGTGCACTACAGTCTTCAACCTGCAACCCGTCTGTGTTTCATCGTGACTGTTTAGCTGATTCCTATCCGCCGCCTCTGTGCGCTTCAGTCTTCAGCCCTGGTCAACTCTCCCGTGTTTCCTTGAGTCTGCTGCCACTATTGCTACCCGCTACTCTCCGTGATCAACTGTTCCAGTTCAACTCTGCTCTGGTGTCCCATCGTTACTGCACCTGCTGGTTGCTATTGGTTACCTCCGTGTTCCCGCAGAGACCCGCTGCTGTTACTTCTCAGCGCTACGCATCCATCTACTGCTGATCCGCTCTCCACGCCTTCCTGGGTTCCCTGCTGGTCTACCTACCTGTGCGCTGCACCTGCTAGACCACCGCTTCACCCATCCAGGGACTTTGCATCCTGCCGGCCTCCTGCCGTTCAGGTATCTCTGCACTTCTGTCTGACTGCCTTCTCCTGAACCACGGTATGCATACTTCCCATTGACTGTGCTGTGTATTGCATACCTTGCTGGACTGTGTTGGTTCTCCTCTGGAGTGTACTATCCGCTGAGTCTATTGCCATCATTGACTGTGTTATCTCATGCTGGATTACTTCAAGAGACTTTCTATATTGGCAGTGTTGTTCAGTCATTTATACATTTATATTGTGCATATTACTGTGGATCAAAGTCAAGGTGCCCGTGTATATATTGTGTTGCAGTCTCTCCCCGTGCACCTCCTCACATATATATTCAGTGGTACAACTTGCTAGCGGCAGACCACTGACCCCTGTTTCCAGTTTTACCTGCTCCAGTATCCTCTCACATAGCAGTGGTACAACTTGCTAACGCAGACCACTGACTCCCCGGATACCTCCACTTGGATTCCATTCCTTCACTCAGACAGCGGTACAACTTGCTATCCGCAGACCGCTGACTCTCATCACCTCCTCGTTTCTGTTGGACATTCCTCCTCACTATAGCAGTGGTACAACTTGCTACCGCAGACCACTGACTACCTTCACGTGTCCTTTGTCCATACAGTTCCTCGTGTATTACTACCTCCATATTGCCAGTGCTGCTAGTCATAGACTTTCCTGAGCATCTCATCATCTGCTATTTCCTGTTCCGTGATCACCCTGCTACCAGAGTACCATATTACCACCTATACTGCTCTGGTAAGCCTATCACCTGGTGATCCCTGGGTAAAGACTCCTAGTGCCCGTGACACCACTGAACTATGAAGGTTATTCAGGTGACGTATAAGGGAGGATGTTCCTAGGTGGGCAAGATCCTTACCCCTGCTTATTTGAGCTTTACATAAGCTACATATGGCCATACATTGGTTGTCTGGATTTGGATAAAAATAACTCCAGACCGAAGAGGTGCATTTTTTGGTCTTCTGACCAGGCATGACGATGGGCTTTTTCATCGCATGGACATCAGCTTTTTCCCCCCCTGGTGCCTCATTTACAATAACCACATCACCATCCTCATCATCAAGTTCCTCCACAGCGCCAGCTACATCATCAATAGCCTCCTCCCGAGCCACCTCTTCCCGTACAGTGATGGGAAGGTCAGGCTTGACAACCACCAACACCCTTGGACTCGCCTTGGGGATTTGTGATAATTTCTCTTTAGAAGGCAGAGTTGTTTGCTGTTTTGTTGCTGACAGCAAAACTCTCTTCAATTTTTTGTAGGGGGGGGGGAGGAGGAGGAGGGCTAAGATCCGTGGGTGAAGCTGAACCACTAGTCATGAACACGGGCCAGGGCCTAAGCCGTTCCTTGCCACTCCGTGTCGTAAATGGCATATTGGCAACTTTACGTTTCTCCTCAGATGATTTAAAGTTTCTCTTTTTGCTACATTTTCTTAACTTGGGCTTTTTGGATTTTACATGCCCGGTACTACGAGATTGGGCATCGGGCTTGGAAGACGACGTTGATGGCATTTCATCGTCTATGTCATGACTAGTGGCAGCAGCTTCAGCATTAGGAGGAAGTGGGTCTTGATCTTTCCCTACTTTATCCTCCAAATTTTTGGTCTCCATTATATGTAGCACAAGATACTGCAGAATGTGTGAACTTGGTAATATTGCAGTACCAATGGACTTATACTGCTGGATTGGTTTTGCAAATTTGGTTATAATTATTATATATATTTTTTTTTTTTAATTTTTTATTTTTTTTTACTTTTTTTTTATTTTTTAAAAACTTGGGAATAATGGGGAAATAACTATGCCCTTAGAAGCACAGAGCACAGGACACAGCACCACTGGACTGAACAGGACACGGCACAGGACCCAGCAGCACTACGGAACTCAGCAGGACAGAGCACAGGACACAGCACCACTGGACTGATACTGCAGAATGTGTGAACTTGGTAATATTGCAGTACCAATGGACTTATACTGCTGGATTGGTTTTGCAAATTTGGTTATAATTATTATATTTATTTATTTATTTTTTACTTTTTTATTTTTTTTTACTTTTTTTTATTTTTTAAAAACTTGGGAATAATGGGGAAATAACTATGCCCTTAGAAGCACAGAGCACAGGACACAGCACCACTGGACTGAACAGGACACGGCACAGGACCCAGCAGCACTACGGAACTCAGCAGGACAGAGCACAGGACACAGCACCACTGGACTGATACTGCAGAATGTGTGAACTTGGTAATATTGCAGTACCAATGGACTTATACTGCTGGATTGGTTTTGCAAATTTGGTTATAATTATTATATTTATTTATTTATTTTTTACTTTTTTATTTTTTTTTACTTTTTTTTATTTTTTAAAAACTTGGGAATAATGGGGAAATAACTATGCCCTTAGAAGCACAGAGCACAGGACACAGCACCACTGGACTGAACAGGACACGGCACAGGACCCAGCAGCACTACGGAACTCAGCAGGACAGAGCACAGGACACAGCACCACTGGACTGATACTGCAGAATGTGTGAACTTGGTAATATTGCAGTACCAATGGACTTATACTGCTGGATTGGTTTTGCACATTTGGTTATAATTATATATATTTTTTTTAATTTCTAATTTTTTATTTTTTTTTACTTTTTTTTTATTTTTTAAAAACTTGGGAATAATGGGGAAATAACTATGCCCTTAGAAGCACAGAGCACAGGACACAGCACCACTGGACTGAACAGGACACAGCACAGGACCCAGCAGCACCACTGACCTCAGAAGGACAGAGCACAGGACACAGCACCACTGGACTGATACTGCAGAATGTGTGAACTTGGTAATATTGCAGTACCAATGGACTTATACTGCTGGATTGGTTTTGCACATTTGGTTATAATTATATATATTTTTTTTAATTTCTAATTTTTTATTTTTTTTTACTTTTTTTTTATTTTTTAAAAACTTGGGAATAATGGGGAAATAACTATGCCCTTAGAAGCACAGAGCACAGGACACAGCACCACTGGACTGAACAGGACACAGCACAGGACCCAGCAGCACCACTGACCTCAGAAGGACAGAGCACAGCACACAGCACCACTGGACTGATACTGCAGAACACAGCACAGCACAGCACAGCACAGCACAGCACAGCACAGCACAGCACTGCACAGCACTAAACAGCACAGAACTAAACAGCACAGAACTAAACAGCACAGAACTAAACAGCACAGAGGACCACCTAACACACCCTCCCTCTACCCTGATCAATGCCCGAGTGAAGATGGCGGCGACTAGCGGGGAATTTATAGGATCCGAGTATCGCGAGATCCGACAACGGGATTATGAGTCAGAGCCTCAGTTTCACTTTTGAATTTGGCGCCAATACCCGGATCTGTCTCGGATCCGACTCGGATCCGCAACGTTCGGGTGGGCTCGGATTTCATAAATCCGAGTGCGCTCATCCCTAATTGTGACACGGTGTGTCTGCGCTGGGGCTAATCAATCAGAGCACCTGATGAGAACTCCTTTTAAAGGCAATGTGAAAGTGTCACCTGCCTATCAAGCTACAGCTGTGGGAGGAGTGTAAGGTATTTAAACATGTCTGTTTCCATTGTTCAGGGTTACCAATGTCAAATAAGTAAGACAATGTCTAGAGAGCCGGTTTCTGTTAACTTAGTATTAGGATCACAAGAAAGTGTGTCGAACTTTATGTTGTCAAGTACTTTGGCATTGAATAAAGGTATTTTAGGGAAACAGCGCTCCTAGGTAGGGCGTAGGGGATGGGTGTTGGAATGTAGCCCTATATACCCTAGTGAAGGTAGTCTGGAGCTTTCAATGCACACTGGAAGAAAGTAGTTGATCGAGTATAAATTCATAGATATATAATCTAAGATTGCATGTTTGATTAGGTAAATAAAATTTGATTATACCACATAAAATCCATTCCTTATAAATCATTTAGCAGATTAGAGAATTCCAGAAATTGTTCATAGATTTAAACAGAGTCTTTGATAAATAGTGCTTTCCTGGATTTGCTTTTCTTATCCTTGTTGCATGTGTCACATGAAATAAAAAGAAAAAGGATACATAGTGTAATACTGTTATACTCAATTAACAGGGTTTTTTTTAATGAATACAATTACACAGCTGCTTCTTGTTTCTTGCAATCAGTTTAAGTAGGTGGTAGTCACTGTTTCTTGTAAATAATTTATATGGTTCTTAAGGATGATAAACAGCTGTAGCCTCAGTTCAATGTAAATCAAACAAAGAGAGGGTGTCCATAGTAAAATACCATTTAAACACTATATCAAAACACAATGCCAAGTGCATACTCATGTTGTGCAGAGTTCATATGCGCGAGGTGTTAAAATCTGTATAAAGTTGCCGCAACTCACTGCAGCTGATTCCAATATCTTGGGAGCTGGTGTAGATTCTCGCTTCGGCTTAGAGTGTACGTAGAAGGGTAAAGGAGAAAAAATATGCATCCATAGTGTAATTACGTTGATTCAAGAGGTTAGTTAAGAGACTGCTGAATAAACACTTACAATATCAAAGGTATGTATGAGCGGTTAGCAGATGATGGAGGTCCCAACACTGATTCTCACTTCTCAGGTCGCTGTCATGGATGTTCAGGCTAAGCGAACTATCATTGTGTCCTGGCTCGTCTGGGTCCATCAGCAGTTTTCAAGAGTGGTGCTCATATTTCTGATGCGCTTCGTCTGGAGGTCAGACTTCCACAGGCAGTGTACTTTGCCATACTGATATTAAAAGCAAAGTAGAAAGCAAGTGTCACAAGCTGCGGCGGTACGCCGCATCCTGGCGTGAGGTAACAGCCGAGCACGTGCATTAGTTACAATACACTGTTATCTTTGTGGCATAGAGTAGGAGGGTGTAGGGATATCCTCCATCTCCAGGGGGAGCTCCGCATGATTCTAATTTACATTTATATTTTCATACATGTTCCTGGTTTGTGATATGACCTATGCTAGTTCTAAGCTAGTAATTAATTAGCAGCCTCCTGAGGCTGATTGTCAGCCCTGACCTCCTCCTTTCTGATTTGTCCATCAAAGTATTTAAGGCAGTGAGGATTGAGCCTCACTGCAGGTTATATTCCTTGCTTGCTAGCATACTTCTCCTGCTGTTGTTGTACTTGCTGTCTTTTGTGTTATCGTTGCTGACCCCTGGCCTGGATTTTGACATTGCTGATTTGCCTGTGACCCTGACCCCTTGCTTGGATATTGACGCTGCTGATTTGCCTGTGACCCTGACCCCTGACTTGAATACTGACTTTGCTAATTTGCTTGTGACCCTGAAACCTTTGCCTGGATACCTGATTGCTCCTCCTTGTAATACCTACGCTACAATCTCAGGTTATCAGCTCCTACTACTAGAGAACAAGACCTGGGGGCATCCGAGTACCTGTGAGCATGTCTAGCTCTACGGGAAAGGCGGCTGCTATAGGCGAAGACCTCTGAAGCGGAGTTGATACCTGGGGCGTGAACCGTAACAGCAAGATGGTGTTTGTGTCTGTATTACCAGAAGTGTGCTTGTGCCACAATGGATAAAGAGTATAACAAATACAAGCACTTAGGTACCATTTTTTTCTTGCATTTACAGTATGCTTCATTAATGTCCTGTATTTTGCCTTTGCTTGATTTGTACTTTAACTGCTGGTCTATGTATTTATACTATGTTCTATTTTCCTATTGTACAATAAAGGGACTATGGTCCCAGTGGGCAATTTATTGTCATGTCAGTACTGAGAAGTTTTTTTTTGTATTTTTTTTTAAAAGTTGTATTCCTGTTTATACTGCCTCAGTAGTTTGTCTGAGTGATGGCATGGCCAGAAATTTCTGGTGACCAGGGGAAGAAAAAGAGCCATTTTTCATCTAATAGTTAAAGTCACAGTTAGCCAAAGACCAGCCCCTTCACGGGTCTTATCTGGCCATGGTCCCATCTGTTTACTAGATATTGTGTGCTCAGATCAATTTCCAAGTTTAGAGAAACCAAGTCAGCAGTGAACAGGTACTCCTATATACCAAAAGCCAAGCAAACTGAACAGACAACTGGGGGTAAAGGTATCAAGCTGCAAGTTTCCGGTGAGTTTGAAAATTGGAGATGTTGCCTTTAGCAACCAATCAGATTCTAGCTGTCATTTATTTAGTACATTCTACAAAATGACAGTTAGAATCTGATTAGTTGCTCTATGCAACATCTCCACTTTTCAAACCTGACCGAAACTTGCAGCTTGATACATTTACCCCCAGGAATCCTTTCCCAGAGAAGCTGAAAATAGTACCCAGAGACTTGCTTACATATGTGGGCCTGGCAAAAGGGAGTATTAATTTTGTGTGGAGTAGTCACAGCACGTCAAAAGGGGACAAGCATATTAGTGGTCCAAGATCAACAGTAAAACCACGTCTGTATGTTCCCCAGAGAACAGTTTAATTACAGTATATATTTTTTGGTTTAATGTGGAAAGCTTGCTGTCTGAATAAATATCTGTTTATTTATATTGACTCTCTGTCTAAACATATCTTTCTACCTATATCAAGGTACTCAAAGTGCCTAGTCCATCATTAGAGGAAATCATGTTGGGTGGCCACTAAATAAAAGCTGAGGAAACATTTAATAAGTAGAATTCTAGCACAGTCCTTTCTCCCTTGGGTATTGTCACTCCCAATTTATAGGGAAAAAATGCCTTACCTCAAATATCTTCAGATCTGAAAAGATACCAGTTATGTATATACACTTGTAAAGGTTATTTATAGCTTTTATATAAATCACATTTAATTTTAGCTTCATTTGTGAGGGTTAGTCGCAAGGTAAGAGTTAATCCAAACACCATTAAATTTAACAAATTATTTATTTTCTCTTCTATAAAGGTAAAATTACTATATGTGTGTGAGTAAATGAAAAGTAACACATACGAGATTCATAAAGCAGCTTGACTTTGGTTCCAAAGGGGCACAGATGTGTTTTACCTTTTTTGATTTTCTTCCAAGAGTCAATAATGCGTGACAAGTAGTCACAACACAAATCAATTGTTTTTTATGAAAATATGTAGTCTCTCTTTTTCTTTAGAGATATGTGTTTGCAGTTTTTGTGCAAGCTAATTTCCATCATGTACTAAGCATGTAAACTTTTACCAATTATGTATGCCAATAGTCTTGAAGGGTATAAAGACCCCTGCAAGATATAATCTGGGTAGAGCTATTTGAACAGCATGGGATCCCATCTATTCTTTACTTTTAATAAACAAATCTCTTCTCTATTCCTTTAGTATAAAGTAGCACTTTTTTTAGTCCCACAATTTTACTAAACCTTTTACTCCCAATTCATGTAGAGATAGAGTAAAAATGGAGGGTCTAGCACTCTATCTTCTTATAAAATCTTCAGTTTTTCAAATATAAAAAACACTCACAGCAAATAATAAAACAGACATGTATCCAAAGTCAAGTCTTCCTACCAGAATTGAAGTTTCGTTATCGCAGTGATAACATATAAAGTACTGTAGTCACCAGATATCAACTCCACTAGATTTAGACTCTGCACAAACTCCACACTCTTCTAATGCATTTCTATGGTAAGACTCTTTTTCAAAGCAGATGGTGTGGTGTTTGTTTGTTCAATATTTATTTTCAAAATGACCAGTCGCATAACTAACTTAATTAATTTGAAAAATACGAGCTATATCTTTGCTGCAGATATAGTTTGATGTCCAAATTCATGTTTGATTGCTTTGAAATCAAATGGTTTATAATTTCTATCACGCCCAGTTATTATAGTAACCAGTTCCCACGGTGCTTCTATCATGACTGCTTCCATTTATTCTAGATTTCCATGGAAACTAGATTATAAGTAATGAATTATTTTACTTCCGCTGTTTCCACAAAGAGCTGTCATGGCCACCAAGACTCCTCAATAGTGATGATCCACTCTTGATTCATTACACTTCACTAAGGCCTTAGACACACCCATGGATTGGCATCATCCATCCGGAGATGTTCTGCTGTAATTATACTAATCAGAAAATAGCATTTTGTATAAAAACGTTCCATTGTAATGTCAGGATTTCCCAGGTATGACCACGGAGAGAGCGTAAGTGGTTAAAGTGGCTTTATTAAGAAACACAAATAACAGTCCACCACGGATTGTGGCACAGATATACAGAAATGAAAAGACAGAGCAACAGTTCAATGGTAACAACAATATAGAAGACTTAGCTGATCCTTTAGATGGTAATGCAGACATGAGTTGAGAACTTGGTAATGCAGACAGGAGCTGAGAACTTGGTAATGCAGACAGGAGCTGAGAACTTGGTAATGCAGACAGGAGCTGAGCACTTGGTAATGCAGACAGGAGATGAGCACTTGATAATGCAGACAGGAGCTGAGAACTTGATAGTGCAGACAGGAGCTGAGCACTTGATAGTGCAGACAGGAGCTGAGCACTTGATAGTGCAGACAGGAGCTGAGAACTTGATAGTGCAGACAGGAGCTGAGCACTTGATAGTGCAGACAGGAGCTGAGCACTTGATAGTGCAGACAGAAGCTGAGCACTTGATAGTGCAGACAGGAGCTGAGCACCTGTAGTACAGACAGGAGCTGAGCACCTGATTGTGCAGACAGAAGCTGAGCACTTGATAGTGCAGACAGGAGCTGAGAACTTGATAGTGCAGACAGGAGCTGAGCACTTGATAGTGCAGACAGGAGCTGAGCACTTGATAGTGCAGACAGGAGCTGAGAACTTGATAGTGCAGACAGGAGCTGAGCACTGGGAATGCTCACAGGAACAAGCACTTGGAAATGCTCACAGAAGTGACCTGATGATCTGGCCCAGACTGTTTGAAGCAGGCAGGTTTGTATAGGCCTCATGCAGGTGATACAACTCCCAGTGATCAAGGAAAATAATCAAAGTAGCATAGTGGCCCCTTTGTTTGGCAGTGGTACTGCAAGTAGAATACATAACAAATCCAATAAAGTCACTGCAGACAGTAGCTGCAGAATGCAAGTCATGACATGTAAGTTTATTATTTTGGAGATCGCATGTGAGCCATATTAAATCCCCAGTGGCACAATCGGTTCAAATCAATACAAAATAAGTCATTTTTTTAAATGAAAAAACTTAAACAAAATAAAAAGTCTTTTGAGACTATTGATGGAAATCCCACATTTTCTGTATGTCTGTAATGATGGCACTTTCTTCTGTGAATGAACTTTATACACCATTGCATTCTGATGGTCCTTTGTAATAAAGATCCACCCTTTTACGTATAAATGATAATGGTGTCTTACTTATATTATATTGATTTGAAATAACTAAAAAAACAATCAATTACATTCCAACTCTAAAATGTTCAATCATTTATACATTTTGCACATATCTACTCGTGTAACCATTAAATAGATCTATTTAAACATGGGATTAATAGCATCATTGTTTTATTAAGATACACTCTTTAAACAAACTTGCTCTATAGTTTAGATTTTAGGTCTTTATTGAGACTTTTTGGCAATAGACTTTTAAGTTTGTGACTCCAAACAATTAAAGTTCGAAAGCAAATGACACTTTCAACAGTCTGTGCTTTGAAGGGCAGAATGGGGAGGTTAAAACCCTGGAACAATGCCCTTGCTAATTACATCAACTGTAATTCTGTCCCCCTTGGGAGATTCATTTTCTGAACCTTGGCTTGATTTACTTGTTGCTGTGCTTCTCTCAGCTTCCATTGTTAGATGCAGGTGCCAGATCTTACTGTTTTATTTCCATCCTGAAGTTGCAGTCAGGTGACCACTGCTATGCATCAAAATTCAAATCAGGTGCTTGTACTTAAAGAACACTTTGAGCACTTTTCAGAGAATATACATCCATCCTTGCTCCAGCATTTTGATATTTTCTTGTGCTTTATGGTGTATAACCTTGGTTACTTTGACCACTTACTTGTTATGTGATTGTGCTGCATACGTCACTGCTGACAAGCTGTCTGAAACAGAGATGAGCAGCACTTGGCATGCAATCCAGCCTTGGGAGATAAGGATTTCCTTTTAGGAAGCCAGGAGAAAAGTGCCACCCAGAAGGAGGGGAACCAGAGACTGGATAAAAGGCTGTTTCTGAAGACCAGAGAGCAAAATGTCAGGACTGGCATGGGGTTATGGCTCCTGATGGAGTAACTGAAGAAAGGGGTGCTACTGATGAATTAAGAGGATCGGCAAGTCCTTTCCTTCATTTAGAGTCCTTGTGGAGGTGTCATTATGAACTGTTTTCTGACAGATGGAGCTTGTGTTATGAATCCTCACAATAATTGTTTTCTGACAGCTGTCATGTGGAGCTAGTGTTGTGAATCCTCACAACTAGCATTTTATCTCCAGGCACTTTGAAGAATGGATCAATGATGGACAAACAGTTCATCCTTTAATTCTCTACATAATGGTAAACATTGTGCACAAGTGTTCTGACTCTATATCTAAATCAGGTAACATACCTCTAAAGAACATTTCCAGAATTCGTACATATCTCATGCAAAACACTGTAAAAACCTTAATTCAAGTGCTTATCATCTCCCGCATTGACTATTGCAATTCCCTCCTTACTGGTCTTCCCCAAAACAGACTCAAACCCCTACAATCTATTTTGCATGCTGCGGCAAGATTGATTCTCCTTGCAAATCGTTATTCCTCTGTTGAATCACTCTGTATGTCTCTAAACTGGCTGCCGGTTTTCTACCGAATCCAATATAAAATACTAACGTACAAGGCCATCAACAAGGCCACACCAACATACATCTCCTCTCTTGTCTCAAAATATCTCCCAACTCGGCAACTCCATTATGCATAAGATCTGCATCTCTCATCCACCCTCATTGCATCCTCCCATTCTCGGTTACAGAACTTTTGTCGGGCTGCACCCACTCTATGGAATTCTCTCCCTTGCACAATAAGGCTCTCCTCTGGTCTACAAACTTTCAAGTGTTCTCGGAAAACCCACCTCTTCAGACAAGCTTATAATATTCCTCAACCACCCTCTTAAACTCACTACATTACCCTATTACCACCTGTTACACAATTTCACACAAGACAACTACCCCCTGACCAACATTGTTGTGTAACAGTATCATTTAGCTTATGAGTCACTTTTACCCTTGCAGCCTGGCTGGGCCGAAATGCAAAATGTAGACTTAGCCTTAGCCTCATGTGTCAAACTCCCATTGTCCCATAGATTGTAAGCTTGCGAGCAGGGCCTTCTCACCTCTTTGTCTGTTTTACCCAGTTTGTTTATTAGTTTACTATGTTTGTCCCCAATTGTAAAGCGCTACGGAATATGTTGGCGCTAAATAAATAAATGATGATGATGATGATGATGATGAAGAATGGATAACACAAGTGAGCAGGGAAGAAGGTATCAACAAGCCCAAGACATTCAGAGAGGCACTGATGTCCACACACACTTTATGGACAACTATAATTGTGATTCTGCTATGTTGCATATCAATTGTTCACAACATCTACTGTATGCTCATTTGGGCAAGGCCACATTTACCCTTTGTTTTGTGTCATTGTATATCATTTGCATATATTACAATTCCCTCATAATTCCCTAATAATAATAGCCTGGGCTTTATGGCGAAATGGCAAAAGTTATAAACTATTGTTTAATAAAAGTCTTATGAAATTTGGCCTAAAGTTTGACCAAAAGTGTTTGGGAGACCTCATACCAGGGGGAAAAAGATTTTATGATCTGAATATTCAAAAATGTTGCTGTTTGCCTCTATGCTAGATGCTCTGTTTGACACAAACCTAAAATTAGACAAGATCCCAAGAACAATCTCCTTACTGTGAAGCATACTGACAAGAGCATAAAACTATACGGATCATACTCTACTTCATGCACTGGGAATCTTCTAAAAATAGTGGACAAAATTAATAAAGCAAGACTCAGACAAACCTTGGGAAAAAAAATCGTGCTCACGGCTTGCGATCTACAAATTGGAAAATATTTTGTTAAAAGTGTATAGACAGATTCATATAGTATATTAAGAGACATGCAAGAATTGGACAAGAGGTGTACAGGAGGGGAATGTTCTATCCGAAAACCCAGCTACATGAGGACAACATTCAACAATCAGCTGTATGTTTCCCACCTCAAGAAAGTCTGATTTTAATCTGTCAGTTTATATCCCTTGAACATCCCCTCTGTTAATCAGCCTGCTGCACTAATTGCTCAGCCACAACAGCCTGCAACTGCTGTATCAGAGTTCTCTATTTAATCATTATATTGTCAAGTCTGCTCTAAATTCTGCTTGCCATCAGAAGCATGAAGAGTTAAAACTGGAAATTTGATTTTGATTTTGACTGACTTTGGCCCACTCTCCTCTTTCATGACTCTGTAAGGACTCAATTACTAATTCTCCTATACCTTAATAGTCTCAATTCAACACTTCTGCACATTATCCAACATGGGTCCTGTTAGGAACCCCTCTAGCCGGTACAGCACAACCCGGAGTCTGCTCTGCCAGTCAGGTGTTCACTGGAGCCCCTAGTGGTGGGGACAGACTTGGCCGCAGACTAGCAGAGGGTCGTAAAGTGTGTACCGACTAGGGAGAACCTAGGAAAGCGGAGTGAAGTCCAGGTAAGGGTCGAGGGCCGGCAGCAGACAGGGAATCCAATACCCAATCCGGGGTCAAGGGTCACAGGCACGGTAGCTAGGTCCAGATACAGGCAAGAAGGTCAGGGTCACAAGATACACAGGCAGGGTCCAAATCCGGGAAGGGGTCATACACAGGCACTCAGTCCAACAGGTTTTCACCAATACAAAGCAGGAGCAGGTAAAGCTGACAGGCAAACTGGACGCTATAACCGACGCTTATATACAGACTTTGGCCAATCAGGGCTTAGCCCTGCAATACATCATAGGCCATGCCCCTGACATTAATTAGCCGCAGGCTATCCTAGCGCATGCGCCCGGCTGCCTCACTTGCCGGGGCGCACCGCTAGTTACACCCGGCGTCCGGCCGTTGCCTTGGCAACGGTCGGGCCCCAGAAACCGGAAGTGACGCCCCGGTCATCATGGAGACGGCCGGGTCGTTCACTAGAAACAGGAAGTAAGTCGCGGCGGTGCCCGGAGGCCGCCGCGGCTCCTGATATGTCCTAACATTATTACTCTACAATACATGCCCAAGTCCATCCCCTCTATCAGTTGTAGCTCCCCCCTCCACCATTTATCACCCTGTATCCCCAGGACATCCAATCTTTTCAACCTTATTCCTATCCATCCTCTCACTCACTTTCCCTTGTACTACACACTCTGGAATGCAAGATCTGTCTGCAATAAGCTCACTCCCATTCATGACTTTTTCTGCCCCCATCCCTTTGGTCACCTGACCCTTACATAAATGTGGATCTCCCCCTCTGATACTGCTTTACCTGCTTCACTCTCCCGGGGTTGTCTCTTTCTTCTCCACTTCCTGCTCTGGGGACCACCAAGAAGGTGGTGTAGTTGTCCTACCGTGCCATGGCTACACCTTCAGTGTTATCCCCCCTCTCTTTCTCATCCTTTGAATTGTTGCTGTCATCAATCATCACTCTGAACCTTCCTCAGAATTTCTTGACAACTTTGCCACCTGCCTTTCACATTTTCTCTCTTCTGATCTTCCCACTATTATTATTGGTGATTTTAACATTTCTACTGACTCTCCTATTGTTACTGCTGCCTATAAAATCCTATGTTTCACTTCCTCCTATGGCATCTCCCAATAGACAACTTCTGCCACCCACTGTGATGGTCATTCCCTGGACTTAGTGTTTTATCATCTTTGTGCCATCTCCAACTTCTCCGTTTCTGTCTTCTCCTTCTCTGACCACAATCTCCTCTCCTTTACACTCTCTTTACCTATTACCCTCCTCCACCACCTAAAGTCACTCGCAAGCTGCAATCCCTCAACAGCATTGACCCCATCCCTTTTTGTGTCCTCCCTACCCTACCTCACTCGACTCTCCATCAACTAGCAAACCTTCAAACGCTCACTCAAAACTCACCATTTCAAGCTCGCCTATCTTACCACCTCCTGACCATCTTAGCCATCTCCTCCTTATACTTTGCCCTGCATCTACATTTCATGCTTGTTGGTTCTACTGTTTTTCACCATCCCTCCCTCTAGAATGTAAGCTCTTATGTGCAGGGTCCTCTCTACCTATTATCTCATATCTGTTTACTGTCTGACTCCCTCATATGTCCCGTCATGTCTTTTACTACACTCTGTGGGAGTCCTCATATCATTACTCACACTGAACTGTGCAATTTATGTATATTACATCATCTATTTGTGATTTGCTTACTGTATCCAACACTAAGGAATCTGTGGAGTCTTATAGATAAATAATAGCAGTAATAAGAATTAACATTCCAGTAAGACAATAATCCAAAACATGCAGCCAAAGACACATTGGATTGCTATAAATAAAAAGAAAAAGTCCAGACCTTAATCCCATCAATAATGTGTGGAATAGTTTGAATATTGCTGTTCATCAACATCCAACCAATTGGAACTCAAGCAATATTGAAAAGAAAAATGGGTGAATATTTCAGTGTCCAGATTTTGCATAGAGTTTCACAAATATACCCACAGCTGTATAAGAAAAAGGAGGATGGGGGAGGGAAATATTTTTGTAGTCACTTATTGAGCGTTTTAATGTGTAATTATTTTAGAAATGTTTCAATAAATATTTTAATTACAAAAGTATTTTGCTTTTAAAAGCTATAAGATATTTGAATAAATCCATTTTGATCCAAAGATGCAATTGAATTGTGAAAAATGTCAAAGGGAGTGAATAATTTTTATTGTCATTGTATCTTTAAATTACTAAACATACTATGGAAAATTTACACTTTAGCACTAAATAACTAAAGAATAAAGACACTATGCTAACATTTTATTTTATTTAATGTATAAAACAAAACATTGGTCATACTACCTGATATCTCTTTACCAAAGTAAACACTAATACACACACTAAATCAACATGGGGTTTTTTTCTATATTTTTATGCATAGAACAGTCTAGAAACTAATACCGAACAGCTAACTTGGTGGCCTATAACCCTTCACAATCTAAAATCTACTCTGAAACACTAAAAACATTCCCAAGATATTAATAGCTGCTTTGATTAAAAAAAAAAGAAGCTGTTACTAGAGAGTGGTTAAAACAAAATAAACATGTTTTTCTTTTTTGTAACTTTATTTTACATAAAGGGCTCATTTAGAGTCGAACATTTGTCTTTTTTTTGTACTGCACATACACATAAAAAAAGTATACATACGTCGTTATCAAGATTGTCCTCAACTTACAACTCCTTATGCTTGGAGAGATGGTCTGTTGGGAAAGGGAGGGCAAGTGTAGGCCAAGTACAATAAAGTGTGTTCAGTTAATTGCAACTCAATTAAATGTGGACACAGATGCAGATACACCCGATAGTGTAAATCTTGCGGGTGTTGGAGGGTGGGCTCAAATGTATGAATGATAATGGTGATTGCCAGCAGCACTATCAAGCTACTTATGATTTGCTGTTCGTTAATTGACATCCAGCTCATAGTACTTCATTTCTTAGCATAGCGACTGTATTAGAGCAACTAATTTAATTATCTATAAAATTGTGTCCTGTAAGGGTTATTCTACCTGTGAGCATTGCTGTGTAAGTGGGTGATTTTTTTATAGCCATATGAGCCACGTTTTAGTTGGACAATTAATTATAATTTAGGACAATTTAGTTCATGACCAACCATTGCATGCATGATAACAAATGTGTGAAGAATATGAAGGAATTTATATATATACAGTTTTGCAAAAGTATAATTATAATATTGTTTAATACTCAAAATCTGGTAGGAGAGGGATAGGGGTGGAGCTGATTGCAGGGCTCGTGTTGTGTCAGTTTTGAGCAATGCAACATCTGGGGGTAATTGTATCAAGCTGAGAGTTTTCCGGCGAGTTTGAAAAGTGGAGATGTTACCTATAGCAACCAATCAGATTCTAGCTTTCATTTTGTAGACTGTACTATATAAATGATAGCTAGAATCTGATTGGTTTTTCAAACCCGCCAGAAAACTCTCAGCTTGATACATTTACCCCCTGATTGCAGTAAATTTAATGAGGGGAGTATAGAATTAGATACAGAAATAGTAGGAAATGTTTACACAGTGAATAAATAAATGTTAAACATAATTACATTTGCAACTGCAGATGCTTGAACCAGCCTCATATTATTTCTCTAACTAATTTATTGAAAAATAAAATACAAATTACAAAAGTGTTAAATTAGATGCAGTTTCCTGATTTTGTGATTGATTAAAACAGATTTGAACATTTCCAAACTGATTCTTCCATGTTTGAGCCGGTTCACACATATCCATTATCATTGGGTGGGGGGGGGAATGTGTTGCTAGACGGAGGAATGTGATACTACGGGGAGTAGAGGTTAAATGTGTTGTTACAGGGAGTATGTTGAAAGGTGTTGCTATGGGTGTGGGAGAATGTGTCACTGTGGGGAGAAAATGTGTTGCTACAAGGTGGCGGGATGTGTTGCTATAGGTGGATAAGGGGAAATGTATTGTTACGTGCAGGAGAGTGGACATTTATTACTATGGGAGAAATGTGTTGATATACAGGTGATGGGGAAAAAGTGTTACTACAGAGATTGGGGATGTGTAACTGCAGAGATCAGGGATAATTTGTTACTACAGAGGTGATAGAGGGGACATGTTACTGCAGAGGTTATGGGGGATATGTTACAAAGGAAGGGAGAAGAGGAGAGGTGATATGTTATTAGAAAGGTGAGAAAGAGAATGTGTAACTACAGAGGTGAGGAGGGGAAAACTGTTACTACAGAAGTAAGAAAGGTCAAATCTGTTACCAGTGGCGAATCCAGGAGGGATCGCCCCCCTAAAAATAAAGACTAGGTCCACCCCTGTCTGTTACCATGGCTTGCTTCCTATTGGAAGTGACCACACCCACTGCAAGGAATTTAATGTCCCAGCAAAAAATATCCTATGCATCAAAGAGATTATCTTCTTTGGGGATATGTTTCACCAGTGAAGGCTTCCCCGTGCTTTTCAGGTGGAAGCCTATATATCAAGTATACAGCAGTACTTCTACTGCTATGATACATGTTCTACCTAATCAGTATGGTATCAACAGGTACAGAAGCTTGAAAAACTATTACTGAAATAGCTATTTTTCCTAAAACTTCTTGAAATGAATACTGACCAGCTCCCACAAAATAAAAAAATAAATATTATCAGGGAGAATATTAATTTTATATTATATCGGCTTTATTGTATTATATAAAAAATATATTTTTTAAATATTTTATTTTATTTTTTGCATTTAAAAAGTTGAACTAAGAGCTAAAGCCGAGCTTAGAGTTCCATGCATGCCATGGGCCCCCACATCTGCTCTATTAAGTTAGGAGGCCTCCAATTCGATAAGTAATTATTATCGCTATGGATATTTTTTGCTGCAGCAGGTGAGTAAGGCTCAGCTGCACGATGATAAAAAAAACATACTTTTCGCTGCAGTAAACATTAGTGGTTCAATCTGTTATGTGTTCAGTTAAGTAGTTGTCATACTAAACCCAAAATATTGAACATTTCTTGAATACATTATCTTTAAAGAAAAATTTGATGTGTTGAATAAAATTCTTGCTAAAGCAAACCCCAAATTGTATATCTCAATTCTGCTATGTTTATACAATCATACATAATTTCCTGTCACAATACAGCTTACAATCTAACTCCTCTAGCAAAGGTACCTAAATGCATAACAGAGCCAGTTTAATCAGAAGTCCAATCTATCAAAATGCCTTTCGTCACTCTTAATTGTGCAACAATATGATTGAACCATCAATGCACCATGGATTCATAGTATATGCCTTATTTAAATGTATTAAGCAATTAAATAAAAATACATCCCCCTTTCACTATGCTATCTAATGGTGCTTAGTTTTATGCATGTCTTCAAAACACAGTTCCACTGGGCTACATAAGATTCACAGATCCTCTCTTTTTTCTTTGATACATCTAGGTCAGCATATGATGAATGATGTAAAATAGACAATCATACATTTTGCTTTCATGTTCACTTGAGAATGTAGAGTTTTGACAATTTCCAACAGATGAAAACCCTGAAGGGAAAATATAAAGTATTTAAATCAAAGCAGGTGCAAGTATAACACAAGCTATTCTGTCAAGCCAATGGCAAATAATTTTGTTTTTGAATACAGAGACTTCAGTATTTTTTATTCTCACATACACATGAACACGTGCACATGTAGAAACTAAACCTGCATACTTTGAAACATATATAATATCATAGTATGTTCATGCACTGTATTTAATATCAGAGGCATCAATTAGCCCTACCATAGTCATTGTCTTTGCCGAACAAATGACAAATACCAAATGGTCCTTGATGTGCACAGTGACAATCGCTATTGAATGAGCCAGATCTATGAGAGAGCCTTATAGGGGAGAACTACCAATGTTGTGACCGTTTCCCCGGGTTAGTCTGCTAATTATTCAGTAGCATCACTATCAAGTCAGCTTAATATATTCTTTTAAAGTAACCTGTACACATGTTGTGTACTTACTTTGCTGTTGCCAAGTACTTTTATAATGATGTTAGAGAATAACAATAACATTCTAGCAACCCTCATTTGCACTCTTTATTTCCTTGCCTATAGTTGGATCTGGGACCATTGGCATCTTCATCTCGAAACAAACCTGAACTTTGGAAGGCAAAACAAACTAATAAGCTGTCGCTAGACTATCTTTGTCAAGAGCTCCAGTTGCAAATGTGCTGTGCAGTTATATTTATAACAGAGGTATTTCCTATGCTCTGAAGTCATCATAAAAACAGGTCAAGTAAGAGGCATGGCCTAACAGCCATTCGGATCAGTCGTACATTAGAAGAGCTTCTCACAATTAGGGCAAATATTACTAATTAATCACAGATTTCCTCCATTCTGAGGACTTACTTTTGCTGCATCCAGTAAGGGGGTCAATACCTACCTTCCGACCAGCCCCATTTTCTTTAGTACATCAGACCCGCGGACCCAACGGAGCCTGAGCCCATACACAGAGTGCAGCCAGCACACCTCCGGTATCTATAAAGAGACTTCCATCAGAACTTGAGCACCGGCTTGCCACCACGCCGCCTGTCTGCTTTTCCCCAGGTGTTCCATCACTGTCGCTGCAGCACAGCTGGCGGCCGTGAAGTGCCGCGATCGCGAACTCAGCAGGTGCCCTTGGACTGCTGGCTCCCGGGTGAGTACACATTTCATAGTAATGCTACTATGAAATGTGACAAAATCTTCCTCCTGTACATCTTATTTGCTTCCTGATATTCTAAAAAATAATAGCAAACAGTTTAGGATAGAAATAGCCTCAGTAAAAATGTCAATAATACTTGCCATCCACAGTATTTTATAGATCCATTTGATTGTTGAAATTCTCATTGGCCTCAAGTAAATCATATTCTGTACACTCCTCTTCTTAGCATACAACATGTCCTTATTTCCTATTTTTTAAAAAGGTGACACAGGTAATTTTTAATTTTCATAAAACAGTCCATTTGATTATTTAAATGTGTTTCCAATGTGGTAGCGCAGTGGTCAGCATTGCATGGTCAGACATTTTTGCAAAGTCCACACTCATCAGCAAATCATGGGAAGTAAGCTTAACATAACCATTTGAAGTCAGACAACCCCACACTATTACTATGTTACAGGGAAGCCAGCACCTTAAGAAAACACATATTTTTTAACATGGTAGAACACTGGATAGCATTGGCAATGTGCAAAGATTTTTAGTAAGTACATTTTTGGTCGTGAAGATCTCAAGTGCTGTTTTTTTCAGTTGCCAATACTGATCAGGTACAACCAATTTGTAAGTTGTACATGATCCCTCTTATAAATGTCATCAGGTCCACAGCTTCCCTCTGCCTGATGCAGGTTGGTAAAGCAGTTTCCCTTGCTTGCTACTCCCTTCGTGGTGGTGTCTTTCTAGTTTTGGCTGTCACATTTTCAATTTGGGTTTTTGTTGTGTTGTGTTCTTTAATGAAGTAGTTGTTCAGGTTGTAGACACCTAACTTGGGATCCCTAAACTGTTATTTTCATACACTGACCAAATGCTTGGGTAAAACAATGGTGCTTTGTATTTTCAGGCAAATGTCTTTTTATTTCCTCAAAAGCTGCCAAGACCTCTGTAGGTGTCAGAAATGCCAGGGCTTGCAAATGCTTCATCAGGAGTGCAAAACCAGTGTTTGTGTCATACAGCTGAGATAATCCTGCCATCTGTACGGTTCGGTAAATGCTCTGGCTCAAATAAAACAAGAAACATTTATGATTGTCGTTTCCAAATTCTCACTGGGTGGCATTGATAGCAGCAATCTCAAAATCAGTCAGGATGTATTGTGATGCCAGGTCGATGTCATTTTCCATGGCATACTCCTGGAGGTCTTGCAAAAACCTCTCAAAGCACTCCTGGCTTTTAATCATCAGTAATTCATACACCAGGGGCACAAAACATTGGGTTTCTTCATCTGTACCAACCATAGCATGGATGGTGTAGATCTGACAAAATAACGTTTGGCAGGTTTTGAAGGTGCAATCCATCATCCAATATGCGGCTTCCTGCAGTTTCTGCAAATTGTCCCAAGTAACAAACAGTAAAATCCGTTTACTTCCAAATGTGCTGTCCTTTCTCTCCATCAATTTCTTGCAAATGTTCGGGGACATTTATATCGTCGATGGACATGGACTGTGCTGGCATATCAGCGACTCTCACCGTCTTCACTGATTGCTTCAGATAATTTCTATTTGGCATATAAATGCTGCTCATTGATAGCATTTCAGTGGTGACACTTTGGATGATCTGTGCCAAGGACTCCAACATAGACCAGGCCCATTCCCTAATGTTTTGTCTTGCTACGGCTACATGAGATCTTTCTGCGCTCACTTGGAGGCTATGTTTTTTGTGAAATAATTACTATTGCCTAATTCAATCGTGATTGTCCATGATCAACATTGACCATTATTCCTCTCGGTATAATTCCAATAGCACCATTCTCCATGCTATTTGTTCTTGCTGAACAGAAAGCCATCAATAATCAAGACGAATACATCCTTTTGTAAAGGGATCAAGGTAACAGATTTTGCAGCCATAATTGGTAGAATATAATAATTTGTGTCAAAAAAAATTCTCAAACTTTCTACCAATAGGTAACAAATCTGGATATCAGCAGAATGGCACTCAGGTATCAGAAGATAGTAGATAGCAAAATCCATTCTCTATTACATAGTCAGACCAAAGGTAAGATGTAGCAAACTTTTTCAGTAGTAATAAATGGCTATTTGACTATGGTTGCAAACACTTTTTATAGGGGCTGAAGTGAGGCGAGACTATCTACCTATCCATTCATCTTTTGTGGCTGAAAGGTATCACAAAGTTGAGGTCATAATGTGTCTAGCTGGAGTAATTTTCTGTTTGCAATTAAATTGCTTTCCACTTCTAACAGAGGCAAGGTGAATAGACATGGTTGCACAAATTTTATTATCTTGTAAAGGTGGCAACATGTTTTTAGTTATGTAGGGCCTGAGCCATTAAGGAAAGCAAAGCAAAGCTAAAGAAAAAGAGTAACTTTGCACCTGGGCAAAACCATGTTGTATTGGAGGGGGAGGTACATTTAAAATGTGGGGACAGATTTATATTTGGGTTAGGCATGTCCTAGATTAACTTTAAATTTCAGTGTAAAATCAAACCTATCAAGTATTTGTGTGCTACATGAAAAGCAGCCAGTATTTTCCTGACATGCAAAATAATAAACTAATTTACACCCCTTGAATTGTAACATGGTTTGTCCAGGAGAAAATGTACTTCTTTTTTTTTAATCTACTCTCTTTAATGTATCAGGCCCGTAGACTGTATCCCACACACAAATGTCACTTGTTACATAACAATGAGTGTACTTTGTCTAATCAACATATGCACCTATTAGATGTCATCCAATTTGTTACTTGACCATTATTCCAGATTAACAAATGTACTTTCGAGAATAAGCAAACCTTTGTACATTTCATAATAATAACAACAAGTTTTTTTCTTTATTTGTTGGATTGGGATTTACAACAGTATTAGGGGCTGGGGATGGGAGGTTACTGCAAATGTTGCATAACTTTATCTTACTATATCAGTCAAGTTGCGTAATTTACGGCAGCTACAAATTATTTACTAAAATATGGCTTATTTTCCATTTGCTTCATTAATAAATAATGTTTTGAAACCAACAATATAAATTGGAAGGTTATTGCCATTGCCCATGTATTAGTATGGTACATTGATATTAATTACATTCACATTCCAAACATGTCATGGATCATTAAATTAAGAATCTAAATTAGTTAGTTATATTATGAGGTTGTACCTGTAAATATACACCAGAAGAAAGTAAATTTTGGTATTAACTATTTGTTACTACTACTACTACTACTTTTAGTTTACTAATTGAGTGCTATACTTTGCTTATAACATTTTTATATTTTTAAACCTTATTTAGGTGAATGTATAGCAGGATATTGACTAACTATTGGAAAGTTTAATATCATTTTTTTAAATGTTAATTTAAAAATCAAATTGAGTTGTAAAGATTTACAATTTGCTATTTGCTATTAAATTACTTCACTGCAAAGTAAGACATTGCATCAGAATTTAGTTGAAAAGGGATCTTCATTTTAATGCTCTGGTGTGTTTTTAAAAAATAATAAAAAATACTTTGCTCATACAGCCCCCTGCCTATACTTATTTAAACAGCTCCATCTATCTATTTGTATAGCCAGCCCACTGTCTATAATTCTCTATATTAATGACCTTACTTATAAAATACACTATGAATAAATGTAACATCCACACACTTTAATAAGTAAAAAATTGTAAAACAAATAATTAAAAATACATTCTTTTAAAATTTATTTTGAAATATAGTTTATTTTAATTACATTAGTCATATTATTATGAAAAAAAAACTTCGTTCATACAGTACACATTATAATTTTTGCCCAAAAAGTTATTTTTACATTGTATTAAAACCTAATTGTAGGTTAATTGGCTGATATCAAAGTGAACTTAGTCTCTTTCCGTCTGTGTATTGGTTATGGAATTTAGTCTGTAAGTTTCAATGGTCAAGGGACCGATGTGATGGAGATGTCTGTAGAGTGCTGATGAAATTTTGGCACAATATAAATTCCCGATGATGATTATCCTGAGGATGACATTCAGTCAATGTTCAGTCAATGACATGCTTTGATATTTTCTTCCAGGACACTGGTTCCTTTCACGGTGATGATTATTCTTTAACATCTGTAACAATAACTTGAAAAATATAAATTATTATGTAATACATTTGGTACAAAGATGTAGCAGCACATTTTAGCTGGGCTGTCTCTTGTGAGTTGAATAGGTAAAAAGTTTGTAAACAGCCTTGACTTTAATCTCAATAGTCTGCAAATAGATAAAA
Source organism: Mixophyes fleayi (assembly GCF_038048845.1). Lineage (NCBI taxonomy): Eukaryota > Metazoa > Chordata > Amphibia > Anura > Limnodynastidae > Mixophyes > Mixophyes fleayi. The sequence continues at coordinate 163,163,105 of NC_134403.1, read as the reverse complement.
AATATTTAGAACAATACCCAGCAAAGAAATGAAGTAGACATGGAGTACACAGAAGAATAAGTAAGAGACAGCATTTTTCAAGAATGAAAAGCCAGATTGGGGACACACACTGTAAAAGTCCGAAAAACAGACATGGAGAGAGAGAGATAGAGAGAAATGTGTATTCAGAAGGGTCATTACCTTGATGTGGTGCAGTCTCACAGGGAAGTAGGTACAAGCGGTCTCTCTTCTGTCTTCAATGATGCAAGCTGTGGCTCTTCTGTCTTCAATGATAATGCATGATAATTAGCATGAGAAACAGCATTTTTTTCTGCATGAAAAAAAAATAGATTGGGGACACACACAGAAATATTTGGAGAAAAATGAGATGGAGAGAAAGAGAGAGAAATGTGTAGTTAGAAGGGTCATTACCTGATGTGGTGTAGTCATGCAGGGAAGTAGGTACTAGCGGTGGCTCTATTGACTTCAATGATGAGTTTCATTTGTGGATATTGTTGTGTCTTCACCTTCAGTTCCACTAGCTTGTGTTCATGCGTCTGAGATTTGTACATGAGCTGGTTGGAATGATGTTGGAGAACTCTGTTGGAGATTTTCTCACATCATGTCATTGACTATCAGTTGAAAACTTGTTAAAACTGCAAGGCTTGCAGCTGTTGCCTGTTGCTGTGTGATCAAAATTTCATTCAATGTTGCCAACATTTGATGCTGTGCCAGTTGTACATATCGGAGTACTGCTAACTTTTTAATTTGATGCATTTCCAGGTTCAAAAGTGATTGGGCAAATAGATTTTGATTGGCCAAAAGTTGTCTTTGATTATCCAGAACCATGCGAATAACACAGGAACAAGTGACTGACTCCTGTTGACTTGCATCATGACAAACTCCTTCTCACACTTTGTTCGTTCTATTAACATTTCAACTTCAACTTATGATGGAGGTGTCTTTTCCAGTTCTGGTCTTGGCCGTGTAGTTTCTGTGACCTCAATTGTGGCTATGTCCACCACTTCAGGTTGCATGTTGTCCTGGACCTGAATTGTGGTTGTGTATGATTGAGGTTGGTGGTGTCCTGGGCCTCAAATGTGGCTGTTGGATTGACTTCAAGGGATACAGTACATCCTCCAAATTCATCACAATATATATTCGGTACTCCCATGCTCAGGTACCTCCTCGATAAACAGTCTTCTTCTCTTAACTAATGAGATAGACAAAGATTTTTCATTAGTAATGATAATTTGTGTGAGGACATTTGTAAGATCAGAAGGTTCTTGGTAGTATGTAATAAGTTTAGTAACTCTCACAGATGAATCTGAGGAGCCAGATGATTGTTCATGTACAATGACTTGTCTATTCTCTTCTGGATCATGTACAGACTCCTCAATGATCTTTGATGTGGGAATATCTGAATTATAAAATCGTTTTGTTTTGTATGTATTTCTTGAAGTGCTTACACTGAAATAATAAAGTATAATTATCAATCAGAGGTTCCAGTTGACTTCTCCCTTATGCTTCTGCTGCTAATGCTTTCCTTCACTTTTCTGACTGTAGAAAATTAAAGAAAAATAATTACTACATTTCATAAAACAATTGTGATTCTGTTTAAAAATGTACATACAAAAGATGTGGTAAAAATAAAGGTTTTCACATTACAGTAGGCATGCACAGCTGTGTGAATGGATTTGGCGATTTCAGGAGGTAAGACTACTGTTCACATGAATAATTATCATAGTGTAATAACATCATCATCATCAACATTTATTTATATAGTATACAGTAGATGCCGTAGTGCTTTACAATTGGGAACAAACAATAATAAAATAATACTGGAGAGGTATGAAGGCCCAGCTCGCAAGCTCACAATCTATGGGACAATAGTTTGATATACAAGGGTAAGTGCTTCATCATATTACATATTTGTCCAGATAGGATGCAAAGGTTAAAAAGTATTTAGGGAGCAATATGATCAGTCACACAGCAATATTGTTCAGAAGATTGTAGTCTTGTGTTAGGTGTGTAGAGGGTAGCTGTGTAGAGGGTGGTAATAGGGTAACCTAGAGAGATTAAGAGAGTGGTTGAGGAATATTATAAGCTTGTCGGAAGAGGTGGGTTTTCAGAGATCGCTTGAAGGTTTGAAGACTAGAGGTAAGTCTTTCTGTGCAAGGGAGTGAATTCCCCAACTTTGGTGCAGGCCAAAAAAAGTCCTGTAACCGAGAATGGGAGGATGTGATGAGAGTGGAAGAGAAACGTAGAACTTGTGCCGGACAGAGGTGTCGAGTTGGGATATATTTGGAGACAAGTGTGGAGATGTATGTTGAGGCAATTTTGTTGATGGCCTCGTATGTTAGTAGAAGAATTTTATATTGGATTCATTGAAAAACAGGCAACCAATGTAGAGACTGACAGTGTGGCTCAGCAGAGGAATAACAAGCTATATGTACTTAAAAAAACATTGTTGACAATGAATAAAAGGGTGCATGATTTATGAAATATAGCTTTGATAGTGATTTGACATGAAATGGAATTTTAGTAATATTAATACTGGGCCGGATTCATTGAGGGAATTAAAGCCAAAAGGGAGGAGTAACTTTGCACCTTGACAAAACCTTGTTGCATTTGAGTAGAAAGTTCTTTTAACATATGGGTACAGATTTACAGTTGCGTTAGAGCATGTCCTAGATCAACTTTATATGTGAGTGTTAAAATATAGCTAACAAGTTTTTTTCTGCTATATGAAGAAAAAGCCAGTTTTTCCCTTATGTGCATAATCATAAACTATTTAGCACCACTTGCATTTTAAAATGTTTTGTCAATAAGAAAAATTGCAACTTTTTTGCCATGTTTTTCTTAAGGAATCAGGGACAATATTTTTATCATTTAAAAATACATTATTACAAAGCTTACAATGAGACTTTGAGGCTCCTTTCGGGGTTTTCACTGGCAAAATATCTTTATCAGATGTGTTGAGGTCATCATGCAACTTTTCCTGCCAATGCTTGAACTGGACCTTGGGTCTCTTCTTACCAATGGACACTTGTGCTCTCTTTGCAATCTTTGCCTTGGTGCTCGTTCTGCAGTCATGGATCCTCTACTTACATGGTTCCTCGCTTCTAGGGGCTATGGGCAGCTGAAACCGCTTTGGCGATTGAATTCCACACCTTTGCCCTAATGTGTTAGCTGGTCTTCAAGCCCTCTTTGCCAACAATCTTGTCCTTGACTCACTCACAATACCCACAAAAAATTATATAAATATTATAAAAACAATAATAAATGTAGGATAATACATTTTTACATAAAATTTTGCATGATATTGACATTGTTGATGTGACATACTGATTTTTTTTTTTTTTATATTTAGCAAAAAAATCTCAATTTAAAATGTGGGTTTACAGAGCAAGAAAGAAAGTTATACAATCCACAATCAAGTCGATTGACATGGGGTCAATAGTCAATACATTGTTTAACAGATTATAGATCACAAATAGGCCTATTGTAAAAATAGGTTAAAAGCCATAAAAGTAAGCCAGCACAGCTTGAATTTCTAATGAATAGACTAAACAAATGTGTATCACCTTCAACAATGTCTTTTAAAAAAATATATTAACATATTACCAAAAAACAATAGATAAGTAACAATATACCAGCTCTGCAATACAGCTAATTTTTAACTTTGGAGACATAACAAAAGCTGACTAAAAAAATGTGGATTATTTCTAAAAAATAAAAATTAGAAATGTGTCAAAGTAAAGTGAGGATTGCTATTTGAAATGGCTTAATACAATAGATGATAGGAGTTAAATCAAGAATATAAGAATATGGTGGGAAAAAAACAAGTGCATTACAGAGAAGCAATATATATTACAAAGTCGGTTCAGTAAATAAGCAGTAACTAACATGTTCATGTACAGTGTACATAGGCATGAAACTATAGATATGGGTGCATTAATACAACTATAGGTTTTGCAATTACAATGTTTTAACTAGACATGAAATTTTCTATGAACATTGTTAATGGTGGGTGGGAAAATAAATAAAAAAAGGTACCTGTGAAACCAAAACTTTATTTGTAGCCTCGGTAAATCACGGCCCTCGATTGGATGTACTGGGACCCTCTCCGGGATCTTATTCTTCAGTGAAGTCCTGGCACCCATGTCCTGTTCCTCATCTTCTACCTCAGGAGTGGCAGCTGTTGCAGCAGCTGAAACGACTGCTGGCCCAGTAGTCCCTGGATCACTTCTTCGTCTTCTTCAGTGAAATTTTGAAAATGTCGCTCTTCCTCGGTCGGCTCCTGTGAGGAAACACACCTCTTACGCTCCCCAGATATACTAGATGATTTAAAGTTGATGTAAAAAAAATAATTCTTTTAAAAAGCAGTTGTGTCTTTACAAAATCCAGTTGCGAATGCAGCAGAATCAAAAACACATCTGTACAGCAGGTGAAGACTGTTTCAGGAACCAGTTACTGGGTTAGCAAAGCCAGATCCACCACAATAACGGGCAAACAAGGTAAAAGCATAGAAATTGCAGAGTACAAATTTGCGCTTAAAATTTTTACAGGAGCTGTTTTGAGGCGCAAAATATATCAATATTATGCTAATTTTTTCCATCTTATAGGGTAGCTGTAATGTATTCATATTTGAATGATGTCAGCAATGTGCTATGCTTACTACCATTAGATCAATAATTTGAACAATTCTGTTCACTTTGCTAAAATTACAATGCTATGGGGTGATATAGGGACAGCTTGAGGTAAAAGGGATTTATTAAATTGAAGTTATATGAAACATTATAACAGATAATATTACTATATTTTCAAATGCTATGTGGCTTTTATATTCATTAACTAGAAGTAACTTGATATTGATGGGATTAAAAAGTTTGAGGGGTTCTATGGAAAACAAATGGCCACAGTGGGAAAAATTTACAATGTTGATTTTGCCCTTTGTGAGACATAGAAGGCAAACTGTAAACACATTCCAAGTCACAACTGTGGGTGTTCTAATTGATATAGACCATTTAAGGGATATACATTCAATATCCAATTTTACAATGTGGGGAACACATTGCAAATGGTAGCGCAATTATTAAACGTATATTGGTTTACATTACAGATGTGGGCATTCACTACATCGTTACATGCTTGAGGTAAAAATAGGTTGTCGACATTATATGGGTGGGTATTTTATCTATGTCAGAATTATATGTGGCAGCAATATATATGTCTGGATTCCTTCATTGTCTACATTGTTGTAATGTCGACATAGTTGTGGGTCAAAATTGTATGTGTCAGTGCTTTGGAGGTTTAGTGATTACATGTGTCGGTATATAAGCTAAGTCATCTATATGAAGATGTCAGGATTATTTGTAGGGGTTTTAGAGGTGTCAGGATTATTACATGTCGGGATTTGACTGTGTCACTAATTGCATACTGTTCTCATTTTACGTGTCAGTATTTATTTTGCGTCTGTATTCTTGCGTTCAGTATTTTCGTGTTGGGGTTTCTTGCGTCGGTATTTATTGTGTCTGAAATATGATTACCACCCGTGCATAACTATGCAAAAGGTGTATGGTAGGTTTTTTATTTTCACTTCATGTTCCTAAAAATTTTCTTTTTGATTTTCACTTGACTTTTGTTGGTTGAACGATCACATTAAAGATGAAAAAAGTTCTGTCAAAATGTATGTTGAGTTGAGGCTTTATATTACAAACAAATGCAATTTCAATAAGGGTTTTTATCCACTGTACATATTCCAATCAACATACCACCGTGATATATCAATTTATATATTTATATTTTCACAATCAGAACAAGTAGTGGGAATACTCAGACTGTAAAACATATCAATAATAAATCTATTTTACTGGTAACACTTTTTGTAGGATGCTATAATTAGGTTTTCTACTTGTTTACAAAGGCACCAAATTAGGTTATTTTTAAGTATCCCTTATGTATGTAAATGTTGATAAAATATTTAGACTCTGACTTGTGCTAAGTAATCATGTGTTTCTGCAAATATTAATAAAGAACATGGGAGAGTTCAAACTGTGAACAGTTTGCAACTTTCAAAGCCCAAATTGCCAACTAATAGTTTGCATCATTGTTCCTACTTCCTTTTCCATCACTTAAGTAATACAATACTATTGCTGTTTTGCTACTGATATTTTACTACAATTCTTCTGAAATTTCAATTACAATTTCTTAGAGTTTCATCAATGTAAATTTAATACCGTGATCTATAGCACACTGAAAAATAACAGTTCGTGATAAAAAAATACCATAACAAAAAAATCACCCATAAACATTTTTTTTTCCTGTGTGTGGTCTTACACATGTATACTGTTAAGGGCAACTTTGGGTTTCACTATGTGGCGAGGATCCATATTACATGTTTCATGTTTATGTATTCCGATATCTTAACTGCTGTACAGCATTCTCTCATCCAGCAATAAACTAAAGTTTATGTCACCAGGTTTCCCCCTGCAGATGTCAAAACTGCTGTGTTTGGCTCTGACTGACTTGTTGAGGAAAAAAATTAATTTGATCTAACTGGAGCAGATCCAGTTAAAACAAATGCACAATTGCAATAAAAACTAAAAAAGAAGATGATGGTGTTTTAACTTTTATTCTAACTTTTTACACTATTAGAAAAAATGAAAAGTTAAAAAATGATGTTAAAATTGTTTTAAAAATATTTTGGCAAACGTTGAAAACTTCCAACAGACTTTTAGAACCTATATTTCCTTTATTTTTACTAAAGTGCATGCATTCTAACAATGTCTAATTATGTCTAGATAAACAAAATAAATAGCTGAGAACTTTGGTTGCAGTGTTTGAAGATACAATGACATTTATTTACTATATTTTCCCACCACTTTCATTAGAATTCTAGAAGACATAAGGCATTTTTCCAAAATAATGCAGAAAGAAAGTTCTTACACAATATATCACTGCTAAATGAGATAATCATCAATAAAGGATTAATCAGGCAAAAAAAAGCTGTAGATGTTCCATTTACAATAGTAATCTAGGGCCTGATTCATTAAGGATCTTAACTTAAGAAACATCTTATTTCAGTCTCCTGGACAAAACCATGTTACAATGCAAGGGGTGCAAATTAGTATTCTGTTTTGCACATAAGTTAAATACTGACTGTTTTTTCATGTAGCACACAAATATCAACTTTAAATTTCAGTGTACAAATAAGCTATCAAGTATTTGTGTGCTACATGAAAAAACAGTCAGTACTTAACTGTGCAAAACAGAATACTAATTTGCACCCCTTGCATTATAACATGGTTTTGTCCAGGAGACTGAAATAAGAAATTTCTTAAGTTAAGATCCTTAATGAATCAGGCCCCTAGATCTTAGCACAAGATCATTTCTTATGAGTGTTTTTACTTTACTCAGTTCATGGTCTAAATAAATGTTTTTTTTATCTTTCATTTTTCTTTTTTATAGCAAGCAAATAAAATGATATTAAAGATTTTGAAATACTATGAATATTTCCTATATTACAATATTCTATACAAATCATGCACATTTCTCTATTCAGTTAATCACATATTTTTAAATTTCTAATATAGTTTTAATGAAATATTCATTGGCATGATAGACAAGTTTCTCATAAATGCTTTTCTTAAAACATTATAACAAGTTATAAAGACAGGACAAAATAAATAACCAACTATTTACTATGGTGCGATGCCCAATAATGAAGCTCATTTCTGGGACACCCTTTAAGTATCAAGAATATTTTTTGAGAGAAAATGAGGAGAGCTGGCACTATCACTGTGTCGACCCAATCACTGCTAGAAAAAATGTACCCTGTGTCCAGAGGATTTACATTTTTTTTCAGTATTGCACTTGCAACTGGACTATATTAAATTTAAAAAAGCTTAATACTACGTCACTGTCATGGAGCAGCATAAGAAATAGCCGGGAGACTTAGGCTGGTCCCCAGTATAGTGCTGGAGGCCTTAACCTACCACTTGAAGATATAGGGGTGGAATTAAAGATAATAGCCCTCAGTCTTATGTTAAACTTCTGGCTTGTCACTTTACGGACTTGATTAGAGGACAACAATAAAGTAGCCACATATTTAGTGCTGGAGATCTGAATTCATCCCCACTAAAGCTGTGGTGGATGGTTGAAGTGAAATAGCACCCACCACAGTGCAATGAGCTCTAGCACAGCATTGAAGTAGGGGTGAAAAAAATAGCACTTGATACTAATCCACAGGTTATGATAGAGAATGGGGGTACTAATATAAACCATAGAGCTGGTTTTAAGACTCATATACCCATATATGAAAAGACAATTTAGTAATAAAAATAATTTACATTTTTGCCCCTTATGCTATTTGAATTCAGTTAAAACCCTTCTCCTCAATCTTCATGACATGCAATATATGGACAACTTGGCTGAAACCTCCTCCCATAATCTGTTGTAGCTCAAATAATAGATACAATTTTTAAAATAGCCTTTTGTCTGAATGTTTGTCTGAATTTTCTATTCATCATGTTCTCTTTTTTTTGTAGTGTCTGTTTTGACAGTGAAACGGAACAAGTATAGAAATGTTTACACTAAAGTATTGTTTTATACATAATACCTTTAAGCAGAGTTGCTCAAACACAGTCCTCAAGATCTACAAAAAGGTCATGTTTTCAAGATTTCTGTCTGTAGAAACAAGTGGAATAATTACTGACCCAGAAAAATAGATTAACTCACCTGTGCATGGTTAAAGAAATAATGAAAACATAAACTCCAACCCTTGTAAACCCCCAATGTGTCATGTTTTGAGAATTTCTGGCTGTGAGAACAGGTTGGATAATTAATAACCTAACTAAATAGTTATAACTCACCTGTGCATGATTAAATGTATCCTCAATATATGACCAGGTGAAGGTTCTTGAGGACTGGAATTGGATAACACTGTTTTAAGAAATTAAACATATCAATAGACCCTGTATTATACATGGTATTACATAAATTAGTTATGCTGCCTATACTTTCAAAATAGTCAATCATTCTTCACAATTGCTAAACAAATGCTGCTCCAAAAAATAGTGTTTTTAACAGAGCATTACTTGGGGTACAATGTAGAGTCTGGGCTATTTATAAGCTTATATCCCCTTCAATATTCCCACGGTGGTGGAGCTAATGATGGGTGGACTAGTGGCAGCAGTCATATTGTGATAGGTGAGAAAATGATAAGAATGAATTCTGTGTCCTCCTCTATGGTGGCTGAGGACTCTTGGTTCCATGTGGATAAGTTGCCTAGGAGTCCTAATCCAGCGTACTGTATAACAATGACCTTGTTGGCTAAACATGAAAAGGTTAATAATGTTGTATCTGCATATGCTAATTGTTTATCCCCAACCTGTTGTTCTATTTTATCCCTAATTAAACATTCTGCCTGACAACATTTAAGAATCACTTGTCTTACTTATAGAACAATTATAATAAATGCATGCAGCATACAAAAACATATATTAACCAATGCATAGGACCAACAAATTTCAATAAACTGTAAAGCAGCGAGACAATGACAGTTCAGAGTACACATAAAGGGCAATGGTTTACAAGTGTCTTATGCTTCAATCGCACAAGTCCAAATATCGCCCTGCATTGTTTCACATGGGGCTCCTGATATTTTTTTCAGTTTTGTCTTATGTGGGCTGTCACTTTAACATTTGATACCTCCATGTTACAGGTGGCCATCATGATTCCCAGAAGGTGTGGATTGTGGGGACTTCATACAATTATTGGGCAAGCAAGAGCCCTTCCCAGGTGCTATGAATGTCAGATGCTTGGATTTTTTAGGGTAGGCAATGGTCTTCCCTAATTGGAACTCGGCTGAGATTTGAAGCTAAATTTGGGTTTCTTGATGTGCAATTTATTCATCTAGCAGGGAATGATCTATGTAAGATGAAGGGCATGTATCTTATTTGGAAGATTAAGGCCAATTTTAACACAATCATGATGTGCTGACCTAGCCCCCGGTTAATCTAGTAAGATATTATTTTCAGGAGGGTTAGGAAGGGTACCAATAGTGGCTCTTGTATAGTCATTACCTGTTCTAAAGTAAATTTGGCCATTAGAAAATTCTTACTAGGTACAATCATTTTTACAGGCTGGATAGAGTGCACCTGTTGTGCTGTGAAGGATCAATGTGGTTGGTGGTCTGTGGTTACTAGGGCTGGAACCTAACTGTGGCAGGAGAGCATGCCAAGCACCAGCAATCGCTGATACACTGTGTGCGGTGGAGCACTCTCCCTCTAAAAGGGAGGCTCATTGCTAGTTACACTTCCCTTCTGGGAAGTCATGGTGCACCATCTGTATTGTCAGGGGGCATAATTCAAATGGGATTTTGCATGACAGTTTGGAGCTAGATGACTAACCAAATTTAGAATTTAAATCTGTGCATCTGTGCCATCCCCTTACTGTCATGAGCTATTTCAAACTTAGGGGGTCAAAAGAGCAATTCTTTAGAATCAAAGTTTCCATCACAGACCTCAAGCTCCAAAAATGTTGAATAATGCAAGTAAAGGTGAAAAAGCAAAATGGGTGAATGTTTCAATGTATAAACCTGGCATATTGCACTTAAAAATACACTGTGCCTTTTCCAGTTTACTCCCACGTTACACTTCAATTGATATCATCGTCATTGTTTATCACATGCTCAACAGCTTTCTCTACATGTATGGTATGGGTCAGATGAGAGCATTAGAACATCCTGGTTTTCTGACCAGGCAATCATATCACTCCAATGCAATGCTGCACTCTTTTAGAATGTCATGAAATTATATGGGAAATGCTGTATCCCTGCCACACCATACAAAATGAGTTGCCAAAATGTCTCTTGCTGCCACACTTCTATGCTGAGAATGGGAAATGACAGCTATGGAGCCCTGAATATGGCGAAAGCATAAATATTTATTGAGCAGATGTGATCCAGAAAGTGCAGAAAATTTTTAAAACTGAGTATTGCAGACACAGAACAATGGATCTCTGGATAAGGCTGAAAACTGTATATTGATGCAGTGCAGCAGTAGAAACGTAGGCAGATCCCTACACATGCAGTGCTTTGACTGCAGAATTGCTATGGTAGGACAGTAGAATGGCAATGCAATCAACAATGGTCTAGAATTGGGTCCTCTTCCTCTATCTCCTCAAAAAACAAAATATAAAAATCCTGTCTTATATACAGGACCAATCTTTTATTGGTGTGTAGGACCATGTTCATGTTTCTTATCCACGCTAATGCATTTACCCAATTAGGGATGATACAATTCCTTAGAATTGATCCTTGAGTCTGAGATAGGTCTTTGGGGAGTGAACTTATTGTTGCTTAGAGCATTACAAAACATGTGCTGTGCTGCACTGACTGACAGTGACACTTTTCCACATTCTCTTCTTTTCTTTATATGTTGTAAGTTTTGTTTTGTTTGCATATATTTGTAACACAGTTTGTGTTACTGGAAAAACAAAGATTGCCTAAAAATATTTATGCATAAGATAAATAATGCAAATGATAAAATATCTTTCAAATCAGACAGTTTTTATTTGTACATTATGCACAATTTTTCTGAAATTATCCTATTAGCATTTAAACATTTACAAAGTAAAGTCAAAACTTCTATTTCACTCGTTTCATAAGTATGCATGATTAGAATAATTCCCTCTTGATTTGAACAATTTCAATTTAGGTCACAAATAAATATAACAGTTTAAATGTCAGTAATAAAAAAGCTGGAATTTCAAATTAATAATGTATGCAAATTTACAAACTGTAATAAGGAGTGTTTGTATACTTTTTATACAATATATCCTTGTATTTTATGAACAATGACTTGTTTATGAGGTTTAGTCTTCTCCTTGAGTAAGTTGAACTTATTTTATGTTACTATATTGGTATCGGTTATTGGCTTGAATTTTCCAAATATCTTGGGGCCCCTTCTAAATGTACTATACAGGTCATTCTAAAAACCTCAAGTAACTCATGGATTGCAGCAGTTACTGAAATGTATCTGACACAGGCTTCTTATATGCCTATACATGTCATTTTCTAAAGTTATATGAATTTAAAGCTTTAAATGGACACAATATAAAAAAAACAACAATAAAAAAATGTAATTTTATAATGTTACACAGAGTTAATTTTTTCGTTTCTATATGCGTATGCTCTTTTGGGATAAATTCCTTTGTAAAAAATTCCCTGTAATAAGGATTTTTACATATGATAGTTGTTATAGCTGTCTATCTTTCCACCCACATTTTAATTCTTTAGCTTCCTGGAGCCATGTCTGACTTCAAGGCGTGATATAAAACATGATGTATTAGAACTGTCAGTGTGAATAATAGGCAACTGGTACTGCAAATAGGCTAAACCTACACAGTTTACAATGGGAAAATAGAACACTGTTTGAAATCAATGTGGTCTTTTCTTTATAACAAGAATATATTGTTTAACTTGGCTTAAAAGAAAGAACATATATTAAGAATTATGTACACCATGCAACTGTACTATTGTCTACACATAAAGAACAAAAATAGATCATGAGTATTAAATAAGTTTGCAAGGTAAATGAATATGCAGCTAACCACGCTTTATATAGTTTCCTGAATTAAATATCCAGAAGATCTAGACTTGCATTAGAGTATGCTCAGTCCACTATAATTTGTATTTGTAAGAAAGCTCTTAATCTTAAAGTCAGGAAACATAAGGACTGGTTTGACAAGAATGAAGTGGAAAGTCAAACATTTGCTAAATGTAAATCCAGAGGTCTTTTGTTCCAAGCAAAGTTATATCAACTTCTAGAATAAGTGACAGGCTAATTCTAGGCCCAAGGCAAATCTCCTGGGGAAAGTGAGAAAATGTAAGAACTGGGGATGAACTGAGTAGATACATTAAAAAACTGAGTAATAACAAAGCAGTTAATTTGGAGTGAATTCCATAGGTGATCCTAGATGAAGTAAGATTCTTCAGGAACAAATTTAGTGACTACTCTTGTACAAGGAGAAAATGCCTGCTATACCTGAGTGATCCCTTTATAGTCACTGTTTAAAAAATAATAAAAAAGAGAGTAAAGCAGACTGTGCAAATGACGAAGGTGTCTAACAAACTGGTTCCTGTCTCTATCAGAAAGTATACATCCTAAATCACAATGTGGGGTTTGATATACAATGGACACAATTTTTGCAACATGGCAGCTGCCCTGATAAATATATATGGATTATGAGATTGTTTCATTGGTGACAAGGAAGTATCTAACATTGACAGTGATGTTAGATATTACATTCAAGGTGGCAATTGTGGTTAAATAAAGTGGCATTGTGGCCCCAGTCCAATTTATTATCTTGATTGCAGCCATTTTTCATTTTATATGCCTATATTTACCACACAAGATACAAATCAATTATAGAACTGATGATATACTTATTAAGTAAAACATGTTGCAATATAAAATGTTGCAATATAAAATGTTTAATAGTTCCTTTATTGAATTGCAATATGCAGATGACAATACTGTTTTACCACAAACAGAGGTCTTGGCATTGATGTGATTATTAAAAATACCCAAACTCCCTACCAACCAGAACCACACAATGTTTTTCATTTGTCCACCATTCATATTAATATATGTAGTTTTTGAGAGGACCTAGATAAATAGATAGATAGATAGAAAGATTTGATAGATAGATTTGATAGATAGATAGATGTTGGGAGTGTAGATCATTTATACTATCTTGGTGTTTAGAAACATGTTGATCACTAAGGCATGAAGGATCAGTTTCCTAGCAACAGTAGCCGGCATCCTTCCATTGTCGGGCAGCAGTACGTTGCACCTTGATATATCATGTGTAGTGTGATCACCACTGCCTGTCTGATCATATTACTGGCATTAACTCTTGAAAGCTGGTGACAGTATGTGCCCTCCTTTTTTTTAGTTATGCGATGATCTCTGCCACATATCCGATTGATTATCAGCATTCTCCTTGTCAGCTGCAGTTGTTACTAAGTTCTGTATGTCTACGCTCAGAAAAGTTGTCTAACTACCACATTAGAATTCTCTCCTCCTATGCAGTCAGCGTATCACTATTCAGCTGGTTGCTAGTTAAATAGTTACCAGCTTCCCTTCAGCTCTCAGTTTGGCAGCTTCAGCTGTGCAATCACTTACCACACTCCTGGAGCTGATTATCCTGCAATTTCTTATTGGTGCAGTTGCCTTTATAAACCTCTTTCATGCTTTATACCATTGCAATTGATAGCTCCTTCTTGACCTATTATATCTTGTATCCTGAGATTGTCCGTTATCAGTGTTTGACTTAGATTGCTTGAATGATTCTGCTGTCTTCTTTGCTCCTGACCCTTGACTTGTTTAACAGATCTGCACATACTGTATATCTCTACCTGCTCTGACCCCTTGCATGTTTAAAAGAACTACTCTCTATTCTACTGCCTGTCTGATTCACAGTTTGCATCACTACACCACCTGGTTGCACACTACCTCCTACCGTGTTGTGTCCACTCCATTTGGACAATTATTAATCAACTACTACTAACCAAGCTTAAGTTTTCTTTTTAGGCAGCCAACAATTCACTTCCCTATAATAGGTTTTACCAATCATGGTTTTGCTAGCATCTATCACCTATTACTTTTTAGCAACAGGCTGAAAACTTTTTACATAGAGTTTACTCTGTGTTACCAGCGTCTACTAATGAATGTTCCTCATAATTTAAATGGGACTAAACAGATTATATTAAGTGCTTTCTCCAAGAATGCACTTTTTTATCTCCATGTAAGATTTAATACTCCAAAACTAGTGAGAAATGGTAACTAAATATACTAAAAATAACAGCAGATTATAAAGGCTGCCTATTAAGTATTATATTTATACTTTTATTAATCTATGTTCTATGCTAATTAATATAGACTAAGCAAACTATTGGCACAAACTATATCTCCATAATACCCAAAAATATTTGAGTCTATATTTACTTGACAATTGGGAAGCTAAAAACTCTTTTACTGGGGATACAATTATATATCAATAGAGAAATATTATATTACTCTATATGGGCAACAATTAATTTTATAATAATTTGACCAATGAATGGATTCAATAAAATAGACACAAATAAAACTGTTTATTATATTATGACAGCAAGACAGTAGAACAGTTGCGATGGAATACTGCAATTTTAATTCACCTATTGTATGTTATGTCAAGCACTATACACACACATTTTGTTTTTTCTTTTTAACCATTATTTTGCTACTTTCCATTCAAACCAGGTGGAACCATTTTTAATCCATATTAATAACATTTAGAATTTTTTTAATTCTTATACATCCCAGAGTTCTCTATCATACACTTCTTTTACTCCAATCTTTCATAATTTCATATATGTACGTGTACTCTTCAGGCAGTGATTAATAATATTATCCTTAATGTAATTAGACAATAATGTTACATTGCGGAGATGTATGAAATTATTACCTAGTGCGGTTAATTTCTCTTTCTGTTTACTAGTGAATACCTCTTTGCCAGGATGTAAAAGATTGTGTGGCTGCATGCCCTATCTTTGCGCAACACAAAACAGCTTGCTAAGCACCTTACAGTTCATTCTATCATTAACCATTCCACATAAACCCTGGACTCACATCCCAATAGACTTCATTACAGTCAGTAAAGGGTGCATTACCATCTACAGTAGATGACAGTAGATCATTCTCTAAAGTCACATACTTTATACCTTTATAAGGTTTGACTTTCACTCCTATTCTTGCAGCATTCTTTACAAAAGAGTTTTTCTGTCTACAAGAGAGAAAGTTTCTGATCATGAAAACCAATTTATCTCTAAATTCTGGAGCTTTCTATGCAAACAATTCTACATGCAACTCAATTTTTCTTCTTCATACTATCCATAGTATAATGCGCAGACAGAATAATTGAGAACCTGTAGACCTTTCTTAGACTTTATATCTCCAACTAAGACAAGAGGGTGTATCATCTATCATGGGGTAAGATTGAATATAACAAACATTATCCACTAAGCATCTTCTTCGACATTCTTTTTTACTGTGTGGCTGTCAATCTCTCTATCCCCGACTGATATCACTTCATTGATCTGAAGTTCCCTCAGTGCACTTCAGTATATAAGCTAGGATAAAGAAAAACCTCAAGAGATTTTCCAACTGCTATACATTGTTTGAGGACAAAGGATGTCTCCCAGTTCCGCAAGGTTCGGAGTTAAAAGAAACAAGCATGCAAGCGCTCTATACCTTATCTAAACACGTAGTACTTAAATCTTTATATTATTATTTGAAATTAGACAACCTATAACATATTATTTTTGGAACTGTACAAAGGGAGCATTCCTAATGTATATCAGACTATGATTACTTGCACAGCAAACTTATTGAGATACGACTTCCCCGCTGTAGATTTTTTTAATGATAATAGTCCCGTCAGAGTCCAAAAAAAGTCTAATACTGCTTGTTTCTTATCCACAACATGTTTAAGTTCAATGCCAAAGGGGTTAAAATGATAATGTGTAATGTCAGCTTCTCAAACCATTTCATGAACATTAGTAAACCAGTCAAATCATGCTTTTCACCTATAGCAGCCATTTTCCCTTAAAACTAGATGTGTTCACTGGCACACTCACAAAAATTCTGAATGTTGTTACTGATACCTATTTTGTCAGGTTTAGAGAATAGAAAACAAAGAAGAAGACAAAGTTAAACAACCAAATTCAGGAACAAGATCAGCAGTAACATGCAAAGACAATAGACAAACAAAGCAAGATTCATAGCTAGAGGAGGACAATCAAAGTCAATGTTTCAGATTCAGAATACAGGACAACAGTACAATAACTATAGAATAGCAAGCAACGATATAGGAGCAGCTTAACCAATTGTGGGCACTGGGTATAATTGAGAGTAATCTCGCAGTGCACACCTCTCATGTATAGATTATGCTACTGAGCACTGAAAAAGACACTCTTGTCTAGAAACTCATGCTCGCACAACTAGAAACTAGAGACAATGAGGAACATAAGTGGTGGCAAGCAAGTGTTTGCATACCTAGTACATACTACAGATAAAACCTTCACATAATGGTGTTTAAAATAATTAAGATTCAACTAATTTCAACTAATGATATCAACACTATATCTAATAAAAAGGATCTACTTTGCTCTAAATGGGTTTTTGTCTTGTGTGACCTTGCTACCAATATCAGATAATGAGAATGACATTGCTAGGTGTGAATTTTGTCCCCATCACATACCACGATGATCTAAGAGAAACTTGGACAGAAACTGAAAGTAATTGTGTGTGCAAATAAATTATATACTGTGCATTCCAAAAAGAAATCAGACTGTTTAATGCATAATGTTTAATGATTACATAGAACGTTTGTTATGAAATAAAGCATATGGCAATAATTGCTAACACGATATGGTAATCAGACCTCTTAAGGTTGAACACAATGCTTATGTGTATGGAAAAACAGTCATTCAGTCAAAGTATGACATAATCATTTATCCTAGATGACTGGAACTTATAAATGTTTAGAAGGTGTCAGAAATAAAGAATTTGAGAAAAATAAAATGAATATTAAACCTTACTCAGATATAGGAATAATCTGATCTAATTCAGAAGGCTCAAAGTAAGTGAGAATAATTACAATTTAGGAATTTATGTTTCTATAAATAGTTAAATTGGATGCCAATTGTTCGCTTTGCTTAATTTAATCTGAAAATACTTGTTTCACAATCTTTCTGTCTTTATGGACAAGATACGGTATAATCTAATGATTGTTGCTTAATTTTTTTCAAATCTTCTCATTCTTGGACAGAAATATTATGTACCTTTTTTTGCTTACATAATTTTGAAAATAAGCATATAGCAATTTATCAAAGCTCTACAAAATGTCCTTTCATAAATTAGATTTAAGGCTAAACTAAATGTAGATAATCATATCCTGAAAAAAGCATATTTATTAGCATAGAATTTGGAATAATATCTTCCATTATTGCCTTAAAATTCATCATCTAAAGGGGAAATTGTTTCAAGAATATATGCATTAAATATTTAAATATATAAATATACCCTTTAATACATCTTCAATCCTTTAGTGTTAAGGTTTAACCCATTTGATGCTCCCCCGGTCACAGTAATGCTTCTACATTTCCCCTTCATTTAGCTGGTGAGGAATACCCACCGGCATCTGGGTGGTTGACTATTGTAACTCTGTTATAGCTCAGAGAAAGGTCCTTATAAGATACTGTCTACTGAGAATCTGTCTACTGAGAATCTCTCATTGTGTGCTGATCAGCACTTGGATCAAATGTAGTGAAGAAGTATATAGATTTTTAATAGGGGACAGGGGATTAATTATGTTTCTTCCTGTATTTTACATTGCTTTGAATTATTTGGAGCATAAAATTATCTGGAGATTCAAACACATTTTTGAGATTTTGTTTACAACTTTAATAATGTTTCATGGGTATGTGACATATAAACAATGAGAATGAAGGGCCTGATTCATTAGTGATCTTATCTGCCATTTTTTGCTTATCTTAAGCAAATCCACTTTGTGCATGCTCAGAAAAGGGAGATAATAAGCCAAATCCACTGCGTAAGGAAAGAATTTCTTTAGTTAAGATGAAAATCCATCTTAACTTTACTCTTATCCCCCCGTTTCTTCTTAAAAATAAGCATCTTAACTTTTGCACAAGATAAGATCACTAATGATTTAGGCCCGAAGTCTTCAGTCAACTTCCTTAGAATTAGAATTTTAGCCAGCAGATACTTTGAGCTGGCAGATAACTAAATGAGTGCATAGGCAGCATTTTCCAGAACCAGAAGAGAAAGAAGGCTCAGTGAATATAGATTGTTAAGGATAGTAATGGCAGCTAGAATCTGATTGTCCTAAGATTTCGACAATGACATGTTAATTTATCTTTTATGACTTCACCTTTTACTCTCTATCTTCATTCCAACCATACCACATCACTGTTGCACAGAAATATCAGTCACCAATGTCTGCTTTAATACTGTTGTTTGATAATGCTTCTGCTTTACAGTAGTCAAATACACTTTCCACACTACTAGCTACAATGGTTCATCTGCACACTTATATATCAATTGTTCCCTACATCTTTTAGAATTTGTGCTCATTGGCTAGGGGCATCTTTACCTTCCGTTTCATGTAATTGTATGCAGTTTATTTGTAGCATGATCCCTTCAAGTGATATTTTGGTGCTTTATAAATAATATTATTATTATTTATTTTATTATTATTATTAATAATTATTATTATTAATAATAATAATTATTATTATTGCATAACATGTTATTATAATGATTTCAAGTAATATAGAATTTATTCTGAGTGGAGTACACATAAGCCCGTAATTGATCTCAATATTTAAACAATATATAAATAAGAAAAAAAAGGTAATATGTGATAGTTGGATTACAAAATACCATTGCAGATATACAAATACCTTAAAACCGGGAAATTAGTCATATGTCAATATATGCAAATTAGCTCCAACAAAAGATTATGAAATAATTAAAGGGCACTTACTACACCTAGATAATCCAATTGAAGAAATCTCTAAACATCACAATGTTTATTGAAATAGTGCCATTGTAAAGCCTTTAATTAAGTTTTTACCTCTAATTGCAGTAACCTTTCAATGGTTGCTTAAAGAAGTTTCCTTTTATCTTCTTAAGTTTTAGACTTGTAAATTATGACACATTTAAATAGATCAATATCCTAGAATGTTAATTCAGTGTAATTCAATTTGTGTTATTTTTTGCAATAAAGTACAAATTTAGAACTGTCACAAGTTTTTAGCCATAACAAAGGAGTTTATAATTATCTACTCTTCCTGGATTGACATAGGGGAAAATAGTGGACACTATTTGTAATTTGTGGCTATCAGTTGCTTGACCTTTGACCAGTATTCACTTGTGTACACCAAGAAGGGGTATTTAACTAAGTGTAAAATGGGCAATCCAAGATCAAAAATTAGCTTTGAACCTGTCGTGCACATCATCTTGTGCCAGTGTACCTAGATTTCTGCCAAGTTACAAGAGTATATGGCGTAAGATGGTGTCACTGTTTATGATCTTGATAGAAATATTTGAGGGATGTTGTCTTGGTTGTGATGAGGGATGAGGGATGTGGGATGAGGGATGCCAGAAGTAGAATCTGGGTCTGCCCTAGAGCTTCACTTGGAGGTGAAATACTGTGAGAGTCAGCAATTGTAAATCATTTTCAACTCACAAATCTCATCAGGTTTTATGTTTATAGCACTGGGGACAAATGTCGAAAATGCGGTTGGCTGTGAAAACAAAGGATAGCATAAATGTACCTCATTGTCCATAAAAGAGCTCACACAAAGCTTTATAAATAGGTCATTTTTGGCATGAAATTGTTGAACTGACATATTATAGTTTTATAAATAAGACTCTCAATCCCTGTAGCACAATATGTTACTTCAACCATTTTAATGATAATAATGATAGACTTCTGTTCCCGAACATTTTCTGAAATTATAACTTTTTAATAACTATAATCGTAGTTTTCAGAATTACAATAAATAGGAAATAGAACAGCAGTTGTTACACTTTGACATAACAGAGACATTCTCAGTTGCAAAAATTTCAGTAGAAGAAAACATACTTTGAGACTATCTAAACATTGGTATAGATGACTACTATATAATTCTGTAAAAGACATAACTTGAAACAAGCTAAATTGAGTTAAAACAGTTAACTTATTCACTGTGTTGAAGGTGGTAAGCAATTCTCTATATATACTGTAAGTTAGCATTCTTGTGTTTCATAGCTTTCTAAAATAACAAATCAACCTTTGGGTCGGCTAAATGTTTTTCTGCCTCAGTTGGCCATTCTATTAAACTTTGTGCAACCAGCCTGAGGATGAACTAAGATAAGAAAACGGCACCTTTGTGAAAGGATTATAGAAAGCTTTTGTTCTGATGCTTATCTATTTGCATATATAGAAAGAATGCTGACTTATTTAACTTTCACAGCTCTTTTTTTTTGTCATTATCTCCCGAGGCCCGTGTTTCACCTTTTCTGTAAAACTGCTTTTATTTGGATTTTTCCCAGATATGGAAAATAAAGCACTGCAGATTCATACTATTTCTAACCAGTCAATAGTTCCCCTTATACAGTAGTTAAAAAGGTAGTATGAATAACCCAGGTTAAATCTAGTTTAGTGCATGAATAGAAATATTCAACCCTCTGAATATTTTCTCTGGAACTGGTTTGTAGAATCTGTTTAAAAAAAATGCAAAAATGTGCCTGATTTTTCAGATTTCTGACCAATTAATAATGTTTGCTATATTTGAAGAAGTTGAGCGGCTTTAAACAGGTTAGAGTCAGTTTCCACATTTTCACTCAGGTTGGTACGAGTTCACAGCAGTTCACACAACATTGCTCCAAGCATGTTAATGATTTTTAATTGTAAATGGTAAATGGGGAACATCAGATGTGATCAGAAAATAGGAACTGCAATTTTAGAACTTCAAACACAGTAGTGTTCTTAGGAATTTAAAAAATTGAATATCTTTTTAATATTTCAGGATGTAAATTAAATGCTTGAATGTTAATTTTATATATATATATGTATATATATATATATATATACACACACACACACACACACACACACGGGGACAGACATACTGGGCCGCACACACACACAGGGACAGACACACTGGGCGTACAAACATACTGAGTCCCATCTGCCATTTATTTGGCCCGCTTACATGAGGCCATTTCAGACTTTTCCAGGGCCACTTTAAGTTCCCAATCCACCTCTGAACCAAATATTTTGTCAAACTCGAATAAGGTCAGCTGGGATCAATTGGCGACAGCAGGTGGAAACAACCAGTAGACAACTTCTAATGATGACCAACAAAGCTTAAAAACAGCATGAAAATGAAATTAATAATTACAAAAAAAAATATACAGATATGTTTCTCTACCTCCATTCATATACTAAATATGACGTGCTATAACAATTTTTTGCTTATTTAACAAAATTCAATCGTCCTTTCTCTATGGTGGTGCTGTATAGCACCACTCATGGTCAACACCTACACACCTACCTAGCACAGCCAAATTAAATAATTAGTATTAAATAAATGATTAATACAGATATACTTACCTTCTCCTACTTACTATTGCATGCTGTAAACACCAATATGTATTATAGCATAATAATAATTAGCATGCACCTGTTAACCAGAAATGTGTCTGGTCAACTAGAGGGGAAGTGCTAAATGTTTTTGGGTGAAAAGTAATTTTTTAATTCCTTTCGTTTTTTCAATTTTTTTTTCACATGAACCTAATGTTAAAGATGGATCGTTTTAACTAGGAGGCCGTCATAAAGAATAAACAGACATTCTGACCTTTAAAAAACTTTTTATGAAGGACACTAGGTCATTTTGAAATACATAAACCGAGGCTGTAACTACAGCTTCTAACAGTCTGCCCTTTGCCTACATTAAATTGTGCTCAGTGACTTGCTATAGTGGCCAATTAGCTGCTTCATATATTCTAGTTGTTACTTAGGATGGCTGCTTTTTGAAGTTGATTACAATCTGCCCAATTTGGATTATTACAAGTAAATATAAAGATATTCTCCAAATTCCTCACTAAATATCTGAGTGATTGTCTTTTGTTTAGAATATTCTTAAGTAAATTATTTAAGGAAACACAGAACAAGTGTAGCTTGCTCTTCAGTGCCTCTCACGCTCTACCTGTCCTAACTCTTGTTGCTCATTGTAAGTTATTAGTTTAAATGGCAGCTTGAGGTGAGCATGCTGCCCAACACCTGCCACCACACTCATGCTTGATCTTGTAGTGCACCTTTGCAGGATTTTAACATGGTGTTAGAGCTGACTGTATTATATCTAGAATATATTTTATTGTTTCTTTCTCATTGTCATTAACCTTCCCCTTTCTGGGGGGGATACATTCAAGCTGACATTGGTACAGTTTGGAAGGGCACCACTTATTTATGAAGAGTATTCAACTGTTCCTTTAATTTATAATGTATTTGTTTAAACAATGTCTATTTGATAAGCCTCTAGATTTCTAACATGATTATATCCATCTCTTAGTATTTTCTTTATAACAGTCTGCAGATGTAATCTCATTTCTTCATATGAAATGTTTCATGTTCAGGAAAATTATTATATGTATCCTCTTTAGTATAGGCATGGCCAGTAGTTTATTTTATTTACCTATTTCAGAACCCATATTCCTAACTCAATTCACACAGAAGTTTGACACTCAGGGAGTAAATTATTGAGGAAGACATGCCGGTTTATTAGAGAAAAGGACATTTAGGAGACTCACTATACTGATCTATCATTCAGATAGAACTGAAAGCCAGTTTGGATTTGTTTCTCTCTTATTCATCCCAACAGGCTTAGGGACCATTTACACCTGTCTCTTATCAAGTATATGTTAACATATACTTGATAAGAGATTTCATAGGATTTTCCATATAACTAATTCCTTAAGCTAGTCAGTCAATAAACCTTCTTCAATACTTGCATTTTAGTCAAATTTGTGTATCTGCACTCATCTTCAATACTCATATTTACTAGAGATGCTCACTGACCCCCGTGTTTTGGTTTTGGTTTTAGTTTTGGATCTGGATTACCGTCGTGTTTTGGTTTTGCAAAACCGCCTTCGCGTGTTTTGGTTTTGGTTTTGGTTTTGATTGGTTTTGTTTTGCTATTTTGTTTTTAAAATCAATGTTTTTGTGCATAAAATAACCAAATTTAGTGCTCCACCTGTTTCTTGGATAAGAAATGTAATTGTAAAGCTAATAAATTAGCAAAAAAGAAGTTTAATTTCTGGTAGGTAGGCCTTCATTAATTCTACACAAAAACAAGATTGTCTTCCTCTCCATCTATGCATATTGGCAATGCAGCCATCATCTTTGGGTGTATATTACACCTTACTATTATAGTTAAATATGTATAGAAATGGACAAAGGCAGTTTGGTTTCTGTCTCTCTAGGCCCCCCTCCACTTGTAGAAAATACAAAAAAATTCAGCCGTTAAAGACTGTACAATATTAATTGAAATAGACAAAGGCAGTTTGGGGTCAGTCTGTGTATGACACTCTACCCATAATGAGAAATTGCCAAAACAGCAGCCTTTCAAGACGGTACGTGATATGGAAATGCCCCAAGTCCCTTTCCTCTTTGGGGGTAGATTGCACCCTCGACTTAAATAGAAAGTTTTAAAAAGATGTTATCATCATCATCTTCAGCTTCATCCTCACCCTCATCAGTGTGTACGTCATCATCACAGACTATCAATTCATTGCCGCTTGAATCCGTTATTAGAGAACAGTCAGTGCTTGGATGTCTTTGATGGTGAAGGGCTTCCTCTTGGAAGATGTAGTTCATTTTCATAAACATCATTTTCTCCACATTTTTGGGAAGTAACCTTCTACGGCGATCACTGACTAAGTTCCCGGCTGTGCTGAACACTCGTTCAGAGTACACACTGGTGGGTGGGCAGCTTAGGTATTGCAAAGCAAGTTTGTACAGTTTCCAAATGGCCTGCTTTTCCTCCCAGTAAGGAAAGGGACTGTCTGACATTTCCATATCAATTACCTCTTGAAAATAATACTCCACCATCCTTTGCATGTTTATACTTGTATTGGATGGAGTTATGGGCAAGGTGACACAATTTTTTTGAAAAATCCTTCAAACCAGCCCAGATGTTAAATTGTTCTGGTCTGCGCCCTGCATCTTCCCTGCTTCTTTTTGGGAAATTAATTTTTTTACGAGCAGCAGCAGCTTGAGAAAGTGAAGGAGGAGATGTCGTCAAGCCGTGGCCAAGTTCAGCGCCAACTTGCTGAGCAATAGCTCCTTGCAAAAGTTCACATCTCGTTCATTTTGAAGCAAAGACTCAATGTAGGTCTTAAACCTTGGATCAAGCACAGTGGCCAAAACGTACTGATCCGAGTTCAAGATCTTAATAACTCGATGATCATTGTGAAGTGAATGAAGTACTTGATCGACAAAACCAACATACTTTGCAGAATTGCTTGATTTCATCTCCTCCTTCAGTTTCTCAAGCTGCTTTTCCAATAGTCTAATTAAAGGAATGACTTGGCTCAAACTAGCAAAATCTGCACTCACTTCACATGTCACAACTTCAAATGGTTTCAGCACCTTGCACAGGACTGAAAGGATTCCCCACTGTGCAAGAGTGAAATACATGCCCCCTCCTTTCCCAATGTCATGGCTTGTGCAATACGCTTGGATGGCTTTGCACTGTTCCTCCATCTTCTGCAGCATGTACAGGGTGGAAATCCACCTAGTTACTACCTCCTGCTTAAGTTGGTGGCAGGGCAAGTTAAACTGCTCTTGGAGCTGCTGCAATCTCCTACATGCTGTGGCCGAATGCCTGAAATGACCTGAAATCTTACGGGCCACCGAAAGCATCTCCTGTACCTCATGGTTATTTCGTAGGAAGCTCTGCACCACCAAGTTGATGGTGTGAGCAAAACAGGGAATGTGCTGGAAATTACCCAGCTGTAATGCTCGCACTATAATGTTGGCGTTATCAAAAATGACATATCCTGGGGAGAGTCCAAGTGGTATAAGCCATGTATCAATCACATCTCTTAGTTTGCATAACAAATTGTCAGCTGTATGCCTGTTATGAAGCCGGTGATACAAAAAGTGGCCTGCCTGTGACAAATGTTACATAGTGGTGTACATGCTGCTGCTGTTCCTGCTGGTGAAGGTGAATGACCAACCCAGTGGGCTGTCACAGTCATATAGTTTTTGGTTTGACCAATTCCACTTGTCCACATATCTGTGGTTAAGTGGACAGTGGGCAGAATGGCATTTTTCAGCGCAATCTCTACATTTGTACACACTTTTTGGTATAGTTGTGGAATAGTTTTATGGGAAAAATGGTGTCGCGATGGAATTCTGTAACGCGGACACAAAACTTCAATTACCTGTGAAAAATCAACTGCGTTTATTGTGGATATTGGACGCAGATCTAACACTAACATGGCAGCCATGGCGTCTGTGATTCGCTTGGCGACTGGGTGACTGCTGTCATATTTGCTTCCCCTAGCAAATAATTGTTTCACAGTTAATTGTTGAAATGTAGGACTGCGCTTTTTCTGGGCCTTCCTCTGGGCTGACGATTCACCCCCAGCAGCAGCAACAGCAGCAGTGGGACTAACGCTTTCTTCAGAGGAATCAATAATAGTGAAGGAGTCATCCAGCCTTAATAAGTGGGATGCAGGGCTAACTCCGAGCGCTACTGAGGATATTGATGAGGATGGTGTGGTGGGTGTATTTTGTAGCCGTCGGGATGTCGGTGACCGGAGGGTCCTAGCTGATGATGGAGTGCTTGTAATTTTTTTGGAAGAACTTTCAGGTTTTCCCACCACTTTGATATAAACTTTCGTCAAGTGGCGTAAGATAGACGAGGTTCCAAGATGGTTAAGGTCCCTCCCTCGACTGACTGTGGCTTGACATACACTACAAATGGCTATACAGTTGTTCTCTGGATTTGGGTAGAAATAATTCCACACATAAGAAGTGGATTTTTTTGTTTTATGCCCAGGCATGACAATGGCCTTTTTCTTGTCAAGTGCCAGAACTGCTGCCACTGGTGCAGGACTTACACAAACAACCTCATCCTAATCAACATCCTCATTAGTGCCCTCGTCGCCTACACAAATCTCCCCCTCATCCTCTTCTATTTCCATAGTGGCATCCTCAATTTGTGTATCACCGGCTACACTCGGGCTGTTCAGGCACACATCACCAGAACTGCTGAAACGGTCACCCTTTATGGGTACACTAACAGAATGCCCACAATTATACATCTCACTGTTGGATGGACTCTCCACAGGGATTGGTGTTATTTGTGATTCAGAGCAAACATTATCCTCTAATGCCTTACTGTTATCTTGCAGCTCGACTTTGACGCGTAACAGTAGTTGTGCACCACTTGTAGGCTCGGTAACATTTTTGGATCTGCCACTAATAGAGAAAGGTGAAGGCCTCATTCTCTCTTTGCCACTGCATGTGTAGAATGGCATGTTGGCAATTTTTTTTTTATCGGCACTTAACTTTTCCTCAGTTACACTTCTTTTTCGCTTCAACAAAGTAAATTTTTTTTGGGGTGTCTTTTTGGCTGATTTCAAAAGACTGTGTAGTTTGTCATAGCCTTGCCCTGATGACGTACTGGGAACACTACCATCAGGACTGGTAACAGAACCTGGTTGCTCATTCTGCTCATATGTGGCCTGCTTTGAATCCATTCTGAGCCCAAAGCACTTGTAGTGCTACAAATTGTTTTAGATACTGCTGACAAATATGACTTTTGACAGCCAGAAATATTAATGCAAAAGAATGGGGGACACCCCAAAGCACTTGTAGTGCCAAATATTCTTCTCTATAAATTGTTATCAGAATTGTAATCAGAATTGTATTCTCTGTCCCTGCTCTAATCAGCCTGTGACTACACCCTGCTCTCCCCCTTTGTCAAATGACGATGGATTGCTGTGGAGGCAGGTATTTATAATTTTCAAATATATCGCGAGAACCGAGCCCCGAGATCCACCAATGTCACGATGACGTTCGGCCTCGATTTGGAATCTGAGTAGGCGGGAGAGTACCGAGCCTTCTCGGCTCGGTACTCGGATAGGCAAAGTTCGGGTGGGTTTGGTTCTCGGGGAACTGAGCCTGCCCATCTCTAATATTTACTGACACTGCCTATACCCTTTATACAGTGACCAAAATAACGACTAAATAGTAACACAATTTACATTACAAATATAATATTGATATATATTTTACATGCTTAATAATTATTACTAAATGTGTGTCTACTAGAAGAAGGAAGACAAATCTAGTCCCTAGCTAAATACCCCAAATGTAATTCAAAAAGTGAATTACCTAGGGTGCTTTCTGGGCCTTTGGCTTAAAATGGTCACTTGTTTACTTTTTATTTCTTTTTCAGCTATTTGCATCTTAATAATAACACAAAGAAATAGGGGAAGTAAGGTGTAACATAAGCCAAGTACAGTTAGGGTGGGAGTAGTGCAGCTAAGGCAGAAGAATACTGAGACACTAATTTGCACCTGCTAAAGGTCAACTACTCCGCTCATCCATTGGTTGCCTCTCATTTATAAGGCCCCTCCCAGTGCCTCTCAGTGGTGGTTCTTCTTGTCAGACTCCTGGCCTGGAAGCAGTTCATGCAACCCCTTTGGATCTCTGCTCTCTTAGTGTGCTGCCACGGATCACCTTAGCTGCTCCACTCAATCGTGGTAACTACTGCAGATCACCGTTCTCATCTCTTCAAGCGTGCTGCCGCAAATCACCTATTACCTGCTCCACTCTATCGTGGTAACTACTGCAGATCATCGCTCTCATCTCTCCAAGTGTGCTGCTGCTAATCACCTATTACCTGCACCACTCATTAGTGGTAACTACCGCAGATCATCGCTCAAAATGTGCTGCCGCAGATTATCGCTTACCTGCACCACTTATTTAGTGGTAACTCCTGCAGACCATCACATCTAACCCTCTATGAGCTATTGCAGACCATCGCTCGGCACTCCCACTCATCAGTGGCCATCTAGTGACTACCCTCTTTTTTGTACTCGGTTCTTTATCTCACTGAGAACTCCCCTAGAGGGCCGCAACCTGCAGGGTGGAAGCTGCAAAGCCCAAATTCCCTTGCGGGAATCCCTGGTGAAAACCTTCCGCTTTGTTAGACTCCACACCTCTGGGAGGTGTATCACCTATCCCAGCTGATGCCAGAAGGATCCCGCTCATCCTAGTGAACCCTGACACTGCAGAATATGTTGCTGTTAATAGACTACAACAAAATGATACTGATTGCAGAGCTGTATCTACCTTTCCCAGCAGTCTAGGTGGCTGAGGGGAGAAGAAACTGAAAGAAGGGAGTGACAGGCAACCTGGTTAACATTCCTGTGTGGTAAGCCTGTAGGTACATATATTTGAGAGATTTGTCTACTAGAGGCGGTGATTGAGCCGTATAGTCTATTTGTGATTGAGAGTAGAATTGAAGATTATACTGCTTATTGCAAGCTGTATGTTTTTACTAAACTGCTGGCAGTTTATGTCTTATGAATCCACAATTTATCTCTGGTGGTTTGGCATTTGAACCTTAATCCTCCCTATTGTAAATACGTTATTTGTGGAGCACTAAACCACCTACGATATTCAATGGTTTTAAACCACCTAAAAATTATTTTTAGTTTATTTAGCCTTGATTTCTTTTTCTTGATCATGATGTTACACTATATTTACCAATAAAAAATAACATTTGCCACATCTTTATTGTTTACATGTTTGCACTTTCCCGCAATTAAAAAGGAAAACACATAATTTTAATGAAAAAACCCAAAAATAATAGTCATAATGGTCCAGTTGGAATCCCGCTGGAAATCCATGTAGATGAATTTGCAAATGATCAAGATTGGTTCACACTTACCAGTCTAAATTTGGCAGAAGAAAAGGTTTACCTGCTTCCCCTCTCTCTTTTATTCCTCACCTAATTCCAAGGTGGCACCGTGGCATCCTCAAAATTTCTGGTAGGAATTCCATGGGTACAGAAAAAAACAACCCAACCTGCTATGTTACGAGCCGTAGCACAAATTACTCACAACTGGCATAAAATTAATGTTTATGAGCTGGGAAATTGCCATGTCCTTAATTTCCAAGCATATAAAGATGCCAGTTTTTAATGCAAGTTGTAAATTTTTCATTGATATAATTTACACCTACACTTTTGATTAGTTGTGTTCATCTCTACATAAATAAACAGTATTAGTAACCCTGGTGGTGTTATTGGAGTCCTTCTCCCCCCTCCTCTTGTTACTAGTTGGGTATTGCTAAACTAAACTAGTAGTCACAACCTGGGAGTTTTGTTAAAACTTTATTCTGCACTACAAATAATGCTTCAAGACTAGGATGGGGCCATTTTAATCCTTGATCTATGGTTGTAGTTTGGCATACCCATCCCCACTGCACAGGGAAACCCAAATTTATAGTTTTCAGCATATTTTATTTTAATTGTGCTGTCCAAATTCAGCAACTGGACAGTGCATCTTACAAGTTAACAAGATGCTCAATTATATGGTTTCTATAGTAACTGATAGCTTTAGTTGTTTCCCAACCATACATCACAAGTAACTGATAGCGTTAGCTGTTTCTCAACCATACACCACAAAGATTAGCTCACCACTAGAGACAATAAAAAATGTCCAATTGGTTTGGAAATCAATCAAATTTCATTGGTACAATGGTCATGAGCACGTTCATAGTACAATCATCAGTAGACCCTGATTAGAAAGTATTGGCCGAAATTTGTGGCTCAGGTTCGCATTTCCCAATTACATCCAAGGTTCAACATGTATGACTGATGTAAAATTGAGTGTTTTTTCCCAATTGTAAACATTATTTAAATAATATATTTAATTAATACAAAACAATAAAACATTTTAATTTGAAATTGGAACACTACTATGTTTGAAAGGTGCTGTTTCCCTTTTATGTTCAAGATTTGCTATTCACAGTTACAAACCATTGAATTATTTTTTTTTAAGACTAATCACTAGTGTTTCTTTAAATATTGGAACTAGCATTAGATAAAAAAAATATTATTTTATAATAAATCAACTAATTTTATTAAGACTTATTTTTCTTTTGAAACCACAGGCAAAGTAGTATTCAAAAGTAAAAACTTGAAAGACAGACATAAACATTTTCATTCTATACAATTCCACATACCATTCTACATAGTCACAAGAGTCCTTCCATTTAATCATTCCACATTTGTTTGCATTTCATGTGCAGACACTTTAAATAAAAATAAATATAAAAATGTGCTATACATGATGACATTTAAATGTCAAACATCAAAATACTTCCAAGTGCAACTTGGCTGTTACATGTAAATGCCAAAAAGAGGTTGTCAGTATTAACAATAGTGAGCTTGCTATAGAACATGGATAGTTACGATCAGACAGAGAAGTATCTGTGAATTGTAAGATAAATTTCCTCCTTTCCAGCTGTGTTACATGTATTATAGCATTTATATGTAGACCACAGTCTCACCCAGTGGTCGAAGTGGGAATTTAGAAGTGGCGGTATTTTAAATGTCCATTAAATGTAATGTAAGTGAATGGAATCTAATGGAATTTAATTGTTTTACAATTAAGGCAGTAGGGAAAGTGGCGCTATGGCATAAAACCATATACACCCCCCACTTCGGCCACTGCTCTCACCATATAAAACACACTTTTGCAAAAATGAAAAACGTACAGATCTGATAACAAAATTATCTGATTAGGTTGAGCTATGCTACACTTTTTAATGAAAAACTGTGTAGAAGTTGCTAAAACTCCTAGCAGGAGATTATGGGTGATGATTAGAATAAGGTATGTTATATAGGAGAATGCAGAAAAAGAAATGCAGGAAACAGACATTTGTCATTTAGAATTTTCACAAAGTTTACTGGGAGAAACATTTTTTATAAATGTGATTATATATTTTCTGTTCTATTAGGTATTATTGTGGAAGTAAATGTTCCAGGGCATGCTGACACTTGTAATTGTACAGGTACCAGCATGGCTAGGAAGGCTATATTTGATTCCAGTTATTCAAGATCTCTGTAACAAGCATATATAACAGATATAACAACCAGCCATACTAGAGCTACTCTAAAAAGTTTTGTAAATAATAAAGCAGTGACATATACAGTTGTATGCAAATGTTTGGGTACATTTTGTTACATTGCCTGGTTCACTGAATGTCTAAGTGTAGAGAAATCAAAACAACCTTTGCAGAGTACAAAATGAAACATTTTAATGTACAATTATTATTTATTTGCTGAATTTAATAACTTGAAAAAGATAAAACAATAAATGGGACATATACAAAGCTTGTATAATCTATAAGGTAGTAGTTAGTAATACCTCCTTTGGAAGAAATCACCGCTTGCAAACATTTGTTGCAGTCAGCTAAACCTTTCTGTTCTTCATTTAAGAATTTTTTCCTCCCTTCCTTATAAAACACATGAAAGTGAAATCTTACATGAAGCAATATTGACATTGGTTGAGGAGCTTCAGGCCAGAGTGGAATCTCAGGATTTGGGGTTTGGTTTGGAAGCACAGGTCTGCAGTTTGCTTTAGGATCCATAGATGTGACCACATAAATGCATCCCAGCAGGGAGATATCAGGTATGGCTGAGAGGCCCTTGAAGCAGCAAATTAAATCAATGTAAATAACAACTGTTGATGCAGGCAGAGGTTGAAAGCGTAACATGTAGTTACTGCAAACTGGAAAATTACATGTGCGCTGATACAGACTGAATCCAGGAACAGGCCAAGAGCAAAGAAGATTGCAGAGTAAGATAAGAAATCCAGGAACAGATAAGGAGCTTACTATACACTGGTAGCAAGGTCACAGGACATTATACTAGGAACACAAAGCACAGACAAGCAGGTTTCAAAAACTAGGATTGTAGGATTACCGGAACAGGATCACTGGATCACAGAAACCACAAATGTGTAGCAGCATACACAGAATGAAGCCCACCATCTGATATGCAGGGAAAGCACCTGAATTAATATATCCTGAGCAGTTACCTCAAAACACCAAAGCATAATAGATCTTCTCCCAAGCTTCATTGTTGGCAAGGCATTGTTTTCATCAAATGCTTCAATTTTTTGTAGTTGTGGCCATACAGTATAACTTTGTTTCATCAGCCCCCAGCAAAACGTTCAAAAACATTTCTGACTAACTAAGTACTGTTTGCATATTTAGATCTTGACTTTTGTGATGAGGTGGATGCATTGTCTTTCTTCTGACAACTCTCCCTTGCACATAATTTTTGTGGAGCCAATGCTATACAGTGGACCACTACTTTGGTGTCTGTTAAACCCTTCTGCAGGTCCTTTGTAGTGAAATGTGTGTTCTGCTTTGCATATCTGACCAGTTCCAAGCTTGGATCATGTAGGTATCATTTTATAGCTTTACCTTGTTATTTAACAGTCAATTATCTTTATTCTTCAGTCCTCAGTCAGCTACTTAGAGGATCCTATGATTGTTGAGATCAGTCACAACAACCTGAGAGGTTAGAGGAGTCAGATTATTCATTTTTGTTATTTTACTTGTTATTAATTGTATTTTCACCCTTTTTATTGGCTCAATCTGATAAATGTAACATTTAAATAATAACTGTGCATTTAACAAGCATTTGATTAGGAGTACCAACTGTTTTGCAAATATCTAGCATATATTTTAATGCTTAAAATTAAGCCCCACAATTTAAACTTGTGGCTGAGCCATGGAGGTAAAACACATTATTTATTTTGTCAAAATGTAAAGCATTATATCCCCTATCTAATGCAGACAGCTGAAACTCCACTAACATCTTTAGGACAGTGTCCTAGCGGAATGTTAAAAGGGTCAAAAAGCTAAGTTGTGAGGCATTTACATTAGTTTGATATCACTGTCCCTGTCTTTGTGTCTGTTAATCAACACACACATTATACACAGCATGTCTGCAAAGGTGTCATTCAAATTCTGCCTGCTTAGTTAGAGATGCACCTCCCTCCTAACATGGTAGCTTGCTGCAGAGGAGTGGAATACAGAATGCTAGACATATAACACTACATTTACTTCATGTATATTATTCAGCTCAGCAATATACAGCCTTTTTATATTGATGTCTAACAGCGGCTTTATTTGCTATTTATTCTAAAGAGTAAAACTCTTGTTTTTGCAATGATGTTGTCAATTACCCACAGCATTGGATAAACAATCCACCTGTGGTCCTAAAATTTATTATATACTAGAATATAAGTATCACTGAAAAGATTTATTTGCATCGGAGCCAGTGAGAGAAACTCTGGGGCTTTATGGGTACTCTGATTTACTCAAAGATACATGCTGTCTAAGTTTATTTTCTGAGGAGCTCTTTCATTCCAGTGATCAAGGGTCTTACTTAACGATTGCTCCGATGATTTCCCAGTGTGCCTTTGAAATGCAGCACACTGCAATCATCACTCTGCCTCATCCATCACAAAATTAAAGAGATGTCATTTCACTCCCTTTTAAAACTGACATTTTCTTTGTGTGAAAATGGATGCCTCTTTGTTCCTCAGTTTCTTACATGAAAGGGGGTGTAACTGATGGTGATTTTCCAATTTTAATGTTAAAGCAATTATTTTTACCCCCTAGAATAGAATAGTACTGCTACTTTTATAATAGAACACATATTTGAAACTATGGATATGGAGTTTGCAACATTCCAATATAAATGACACAAATCACATTTTCATGGTACTTGGAAACCTCCTATTCATTTCTGCAGAATGGGTTACAAAAACAGCACTCTGGAGCCTGCAGCATTTTATGACATGATTTGTAATTTAATGAAGCAAATCAATGTACTGTAGATACTTTCTTTTTAATTGTATCCACACTTTTGAAAAGTAAAGTCACTATGAAGAATAAATATCTTGCTTCGACTGACAAGATCTATAAACCCTGTCCTCCTAACCATAATTATCTGTGCCCTGTTCACTATCCTTGGGGATTGTTTAAAATTACCTGAATGGAATATATGTTTTGTAAAATATGGTTTTTAGTGTCTGTAATGGTTTCATTGATCTTATTAGCATGGGTAGATTTTCAGGTGCCTTTCCTATAATTAGGTTCTTATATTACTTTCAGTGGCAAGTCATTTGTAAAAGGCAGTGTAGCAATAAAATCCATCCTGTTATCAAACAGTAGGAAATATATCTTGTTCCTCTGTAACTTGCGTTATAGCTTTTTTTTCTGTTTAATTAAAGTAAGTTGAGATGAAAGAAAAATCAAATTGTACAAGTTTCTACTGCAAATAAATTTATAGAAGATTTACTTTAAAAAAATGATGAAACTATTTTTCATGTCTGTTCTGTGCTTCTCTGGTGTCATGTAAGCTACTTTATGCTTTAAGTACATGTTCTATATCTAGCAAGTTTTGGATGTTTTATACTTACTGACTTGCTTTGTTATGCATATTTTTTTGGCTCTTTAAAACTTGATTTGTGCAACTTTAACTTTATAATGGATGCACTGTTTTTACATTTGTAGTAATAAAGCCAAGTATCCAGTCGGTGCATTAACATTATTTAAATTTAAAAAAACAAAACATTTATTATGTCATATTAGACAGGCTGCAACTGTTGCAATTTAGTTGCTGTAAAATAACAAGTAGCATGATACATTATCCAATATGTGTATTATAGCTATGGAATATCTTATAAAGAGATCTGGGGATATATTTGCTAAACTGCCTGTTTGAAAAAGTGGAGATGTTGCCTAAAGCAACCAATCAGATTCTATGTATCATTTATTTAATACATTCTACTAAATGACAGCTAGCATCTGATTGGTTGCTATAGACAACATCTCCACTTTTTCAAACCCTCAGTTTAGTAAATATAACCCCCCTGTATCCAGAAGGTTCTGAAGACTTGAAAAAAAGCTGTCAATGCATTGTTTCTGCTCGGCAATAATGTCATACAAACATGACCATGAGTGCTATTTACTACAGTTGCTGCAAGGAGTAGTTAAATTAATGATTAGGGTATGCCAGTGGCTTCTCGGGAACATTTGTAAATGTATTCTAGTAAATCTTAAGCATGGTGCTTCAAATTATGAAATAAAAATACTTCTTACATAAAACCTAAAGTAGCAAAAATTGTAGATAAAAGCTCCTAAATCATATATAAAACTGTGATGGTGCTTGCATCCATAGTTAGAAAAAGGTTTATTTAGTCTTAAATCGAGATGAGTGAATGTCAGTTAATTGTAAAGTTATATTTTCAGTACAAGGTCAGTAGTTCAATTTTCAGTGAAATGTGTTGTGAATATTTTACTTCTGGTTGAAACAGAAATAGAAAATGATTTGAGGGTAAAAAAAAAAATATTTGTCAATGTATTCAGTGTTTTGTTTTTGCTGTTACCCTCCAGTTAGCTTCCTCTACATATCATGGCTCAACTGACGAAAGCTTGCCTGGGAGAGAGCACAGCACCCTACATATAATGCAGTCAACCAGATTCCTGTTTATTTCCATACTGCGTATTGCACAAGGCACTATCTAATAAAGACAAAAACAAAATAGTGTATTGTTGACAAGTCTAACAATACAACTCTAACAGTAATTTACAGATATTTACTTTAAAGCATGATCAGAGACAAATAAACATGACTCAATGTTTTAGCTTATCTCAGTTTACTAATTTGCTAAAATTGCTGTAATTGATATTAACAACCAATCAGAACATAGCTTTGATTGTTCTAGCAGAACTCAAATACTGTGTTTGCTTAGTTGTTAAGAGTAAAGCTGCCCAACTATAGGTAGAGTTATATTTTGGTTATTTGATCATTTGTCCAGATAACTGAACAGACAGAATAAAATCTCATATGAAAATACATAATGTTATAAATTAGTATATCAGCTACTTAATGTCAATGCAGTTACCTATTGTTTGCAGCAAAGGGAATAGTGCTCCTGAAGATAAAGCAGAAAGGTTTTATTTACCCCTCTATTATGTAAATGCATTTATTCCAAAAATAGAACAAAAAATACAGTAATCATTTAAATTTTTGTCATAACTTTAAACCACCATTACAACATTTTAATTGTAGTTTCCCTTTTATAAATTAAATACTTGCTAATTATTTGATGACATTACTAATACCTTAAAATATAGAAAAAAATATGGCTTAGTGATAAGTCCACAAAATATAAATAATAGTATTGACACTTGCTGGAGACAATGGCTTAAATAACACTTTCAGCTTCTTGCGATCTTGGTCATGGTGCTTTATTTTACTTTAGTCTCACGCATGCAAATTAGATTGCAAGCTCGATTGGACAGGGTCACTGTGTCTAAATAAATGTGTGCACAGTGTCCCTGTTTAACAGTATGTGCAGTGCTTCATAAAAGTCTTAACACTGTAAAAACTTCAAAATGCTACAGCAATAAAACATCAACCGAATGAAGCAAATAAAAATGTTCTTATAAGTACATGCAAGTGCCAAACAAGCAAGGTCAAACATGTATAAAATGTACAAATTATCATAGCAATGTCTTCAAACGGTTTTGACTATTTTTAAAGATCCACAATTATCTTATCCTGATAATAAAAGAAGGTTAGAAATATTAACTTGCTTTATCTTGCTATGTGTAAAAAAGGATATTGCATGTATAAATATATTGTATGCATCTTCATCGTATTTTTGCTACTGATACCCCTAAAATGCTATAAAATGGTACTTGGACCTAACCTTGGACAACAACGCCATCCCTAGGATTGTGTAGAGTGTTTGACACTGCTATTGCTCAAATGGAACCCCATTTACCCAGGAGATAGAATTTTATTCAGCCCATCTTTATGGATCAGTGGCTAAGTGGTTAGGACATCTGCCTCACATCACTGGGGTCATGAGTTTGATTCTACACCATAGCCTTATCTGTGTGGACTTAATATGCTCTCCCCATGTTTACATGGGATTCCTCCAGGTGCTCCAATTTCCTCCCACACTCCAAAAACATGCTAGTAGGTTAATTAGCTGATATTAAATTGACCTTATCCTCTTTAGGTCTGTGTGAGTTTGTTTATGTTAGGAAATTTAGACTGTAAACTTCAATGGGGCAGGGAATGATGTGAGTTCTCTGTACAATGCTGCTGAATTAGTGGCACTATATAAATAGCTGCTGCTGCTGCTGATGCTGTCTGCCAGGTTGATCAACTCTAAATGCCAGTAGCAAAGTACACAAAAAGTAACACTAAAGGAATCAGGTTCACTTTAAACACTACATTTATTAGTTACTGTAGCATCTTGCCCCTGTGTATGAATCAGTGCAATTCTTAATTGCAAATAAAGTCTGTGGAGTGTCTGCCTTGTTAGAGAAACACCTCCATCCTAACACGGCAAACAGCGTCAGATAAGTGCAAGAGAGGATGATAGGCATATTAAGTTAAATTTATAATAAACAATCCACTTAGAAACACTTATTTTATAGAAAAGCGGTGTCCTTCATATCTCAATCCCAACACCACCGTTTGTGTGCATGGGCGAGTTTAACAATGTCCTTGATCCTGCCCTCAACAGGTGGAGAGAGGCTTCTGAATGATTGCCGTCAAAACTTATGGCATTTTCTAGGCTCCTTGAAGAGATGGGACTTGTAGATGCTTTTCAATTGCATCACCCAGATAAGCTGCAATTTTCCTGTCACTCCATTACTTATAGCTCACTCTCTCGAACAGATCTCATCCTTTTTTCCTCTAGATTGTTGCCCTCAGTGTCCACAATAGAGTACCTGCCAATACGCATTTCAGATCTTTCTCCTGTACTGGCTCAAGTTGACATTGCTACAGTAAAGGGTATATGTTTATGGAAGTTACATCCGGATTGGTTGGAGCCAATGGCGGCTAGTTCAGATCTATCCTTGTGGGAGGGTTATTTTGGGGACAAAAGTCATAGCCACCCAGCACTTTTATGGGATGCCTTCAAGGTATTCATGTGGGGTACACTCATCAAAAAGATAGTGAACACTAAAAAATTCTAAGTGGCGCAGGGAGTTAGAATTGGAACAACAGTGCAGGAATCTTTAATCTAAATACTTGGTTTCCCGTACACTTGAAGATAGGATTGGTTGGTTGGGCGTACAGTGTAAGTTGTCAGATTTTTTATTCGACAAGGATAAGAGATGGCTATTATTTACTAGACATTCACAATACACTGGGGCAAACATGGATGGTAGTTATAAGGCTTGATTGGCTCAGGGGCAGGGCGCAGATAGGGCAGTCATGGCAATTTTTGATCACAACCATGGCAAGCATTTCACAGGGATGGGTATTGCTAACACCTTTCTAAATTATTATAGCGCGCTTTATGAGTCCAAGGTATCTTACACAGAGGTGCAACTTACTACATACCTGAACTCCATCCATTTTCCCAGGCTGTTTAGCAAAGCTGTTGCCCCGAAAGTGGAGGAGGTAGATTTGGCATTCACTTCCTTGAAAAATCACAAGGTTCCGGGAATAGATAGCATTCCAATTAAACTGTATAAAAAAATTGGAAGCTTTATTGTCCCCAACTCCTAGCTCACTATACTAGACTACTGGAATCTAATACCATGTCCCCCTCAATGTCGGAAGCATTAATTATAGTTCTACCTAAACCTGACAAGGACCCACTCTATCCTGATTCTGATCTCGTTATTGGGGTCGGATGTTAAGATACTCGCTAAAATTCTGACCACCCGGCTCAATAGTGTCATTAATCAGATCATTCACTCAGACCAGACGGAGTTTATCCCTTGCAAATCCACTACCACCAACCTGCGTCACTTGTACATGCACTTGCAGATAGCTCATACCGGTGGTGTCTCTGGATGCCGTCAAGGCTTGCAACTCAGTGGAGTGGATCTATCTCCGGGAGATGTTGAGGAGATTTGATTTTGGACCTACATTTATTTGATGGCTCTGCATGTTGTACCTCACTCCTGCGGCGCGAGTGTGCATGAATGAATACACTTCGACCCTGTTATGGTCTTGGGAGGGGTACCTGTCAAGGGTGCCCACTCTCTCCTGCATTATTCGCGCTGGCAATTGAACCACTGGCCTGCTTAATTTGAGCTCAACCTGGTATACATGGACTTCCAGCTGGCCGGGCCACAGATACCATAGCTCTATACGCAGATGACATGTTATTGTTTCTGAGTATAGAACAAAGAAAGAGTGTATCAAGGGGCACTCCGGGGTATAGAGTATTAAAATTACATATTTTATTGTTATTCATTAAAAATTGAAGTATCTGGATACAACTAGCGAAATATTAAAATAAAAACAAAGTGAGGAAAGTGAAAATAAAATTGCAGTTACTACTGCAAATCGCTTGTATTCTCACTGATAGTATTAGAATGATAAGTATTAATATAACAGTAT
The DNA here is from genome assembly GCF_038048845.1 of Mixophyes fleayi. Classification (NCBI taxonomy): domain Eukaryota; kingdom Metazoa; phylum Chordata; class Amphibia; order Anura; family Limnodynastidae; genus Mixophyes; species Mixophyes fleayi. Next base: position 163,123,012 of record NC_134403.1, on the reverse strand, counting down.
TGGCTGCTGTAGTAATAAATTACTCAAACATCCTGGGGGTCATGGCAGAATAAGACCCTAATGGTAATAAATACTTCGGATGATAATGAGTTTTAATACATCTTAGTTTGTTATTAGACAGTATCTCACAGATGTGAATTATCTATAACAGATAACATGGGTTACAGAAATTCGCTGGGTTACAAAAATTCGTACATGCCTAACTTGGATCTGTGATCCTATATAATAATAAGATCATACATAGTATAGTACTCCTATGCCGGCAGTATAATGATCTATAGTAGGGTCAAGGCAATACCAGCGTCGCTAAACTAACCAGTCTCTGTAACCACAGAGAGCTATATAATAACGTCAAAAGATATCTATTAGAACCGTGTATAATAAAATCTGATGGTATGTATGATTATCACGGCACCCTATATAACGGTCATACAAAGCGAACGCCATTCGCTTTGTATCTCACATACTGCTGTTAAACAATACCTAGTTTAGTATAAGAAATCAATACTATACTTATTATCTTATTCTAGATAATAATGGGTCAATATGATCGCTATATTATGGGCTGAGACAATATTGGATAATTCCTAGGCAGTATAGATAATAGCTAGCCTACCAATGTCACCCCTCTTTCTAATCAGATAGCATTTGGTTAACACATGACCGTTATATAGGGTGCCGTGATAATCATACATACCATCAGATTTTATTATACACGGTCCTAATAGCTATCTTTTGACGTTATTATATAGCTCTCTGTGGTTACAGAGACTGGTTAGTTTAGCGACGCTGGTATTGCCTTGACCCTACTATATTATTATTATTATTATTATTATTATTAATTTTTATTTATAGGGCGCCACAAAGTATCCGTAGCGCCGTACAAGGACAAACAATGGCACAGTACAAGGTGAAACAGCACAGTACAAGTAACAGTAAGCACTATAACTCTGGGGGCTCAGGCACAGCATTAAAGAGAGGGAGGGAGGGGAAAAGTGAGTATAGACAGGTAACTATGGCCCAAGAGGGTGGGCACGGATGACAGGTTGAGAGTCACTGAGGGGAGCGGAGAGAAGCGAGGGCAGAGGGACTGAGAGGAGGTGAGCTGAGTAGCTGGAGAGCGCAGTTAAAAGTGATGGAAACAGAAGGTAGGAGAGCCCTGCTCAAAGGAGCGAACAATCTAAAGGGAGAGGAAGACATACAGACACATGGATGAGATGGAGAGACAGAAGAAACGGAGACGGAGTCGAGGAAGGGGAGAAGGGAAGAAGGGATGAGAAAGAGAGGTAGCCGACCTGTGGGAGTTTAGGCATGAGACTGGAAGGCTTTAAGGAAAAGGTGGGTTTTTAATGCTCGTTTGAAAGAGGACAGATTAGGGGAAGTTCTGATGGAGCGGGGGAGCTTGTTCCAATGGAGGGGAGCGGCGCGGGAGAAGTCTTGGATACGTGCGTGAGAGGAGGTAATCAGAGGGGAAGAGAGGCGACGATCATTGGGCGATCGCAGTGAGCGGGAGGGAGTGTGAATAGAGATAAGGTTAGAGATGTAGGGAGCAGTGGAGTTGGCGAGGGCCTTGTAAGTGAGAGTGAGGAGCTTGAAAAGGATTCTGTAGGGGAAGGGGAGCCAGTGAAGGGCTTGGTAGAGTGGGGATACAGAGGTGGAACGGCGAGAGAGGAAAATAAGCCTAGCAGCGGCGTTAAGTACAGATCTAAGGGGAGCGAGATGAGAGAGGGGGAGGCCGATAAGGAGAAGGTTGCAGTAGTCCAAGCGGGAGATAATCAGAGAGTGGACGAGAGATTTGGTGGCATCCTGGGAGAGGAAGGGCCGAATGCGGGCAATGTTGCGAAGCTGGAAACGGCAGGATTTGGCGAGAGAGTGAATGTGAGGGGCAAAGGAGAGAGAGGAGTCGAGGATGACACCTAGGCAGCAGAGTTGGGGAACAGGGGAGATAGGACAGAGCCCTGAGGGACCCCGACTGGAAGGGAGGAAGAAGGGGAGAGAGAATCAGAGGTGGAAACAGAGAAGGAACGGTCAGCAAGGTAAGAGGTGAACCAGGAGAGGACGGTACCGGAGAGGCCAATGGACTGAAGGGTGTGAAGCAGGAGGGGGTGGTCAACGGTGTCAAAGGCCGCTGAGAGGTCGAGGAGAATCAGGAGGGAGTAGTGGCCCATGGCTTTAGCCGAGAGGAGATCGTTCGTAACTTGAGCCAGGGCAGTTTCAGTGGAATGGAGGGGGCGGAAGCCTGATTGGAGAGGGTCAAGGAGGGAGTGTTCAGAAAGGTAGGTGGAGAGACGGTTGCAGACAAATCTCTCGAGTATTTTGGAGGCAAATAGGAGAAGGGAAATGGGGCGGTAATTAGAGAGTGAGGTGGGATCAAGATTGGGTTTATTGAGAAAGGGTAAGACGAGAGCATGTTTAAAGGCGGAGGGGAAGATGCCGGTGGAGAGGGACAGATTAAAGAGGTGAGCGAGGTGGGAGCAGGTGGAGGCGGAAAGGGAGCGAAGAAGGTGAGAAGGGATGGGGTCCTGGGGGCAGGTAGAAGGGGGGGAAGAAGAAATGGGAGAGTGGACTTCCTCACCCGAGGTGGGGCGGAAGGAGAGAAGGAGTTGGTGGCTGGGGGGAGAGGGGGGGTGAGTGGAGGGGGGAGGAAGGGCGAGAGGGGGGGTGGCGGAAGAGTGGGTGGAGGAGGAGATTTCAAGTCTGATGGCCGCGATTTTAGAGGAGAAAAAGGAGGTGAAGTCATTGGCAGATAAGGAGGAAGGGAGGGGGGGAGGTGGGGGAGACAGGAGAGTGTTAAAGGTAGCGAAGAGGCGGCGGGGGTTGGAGGACTGGGAGGAGATGAGGGATTTAAAGAAGGATTGCTTAGCGAGCGAGAGGGCAGAGCTGTAGGAGGAGAGGATAAACTTGAAGTGGAGGAAATCAGCCAGGGAGCGAGATTTCCTCCAGTGGCGTTCGGCAGTACGAGATCATTTTTGGAGGAAACGGGTAAGTTTGGAGTGCCAGGGTTGGGGATTGGAGCAGCGAAGGTGGATGGGCTGGGCAGGGGCAACCGCATCAAGGGCGGCGGAGAGGGTTTGGTAATAGAGGGAGGCCGCCTGATTAGGGCAGGACAGGGTGGAAAGGGGAGAGAGGAGAGTTTCGAGAGAAGAGGATAGAATAGCAGGATCAAGGGTGTCGAGATCGCGCCTGGACCGGGTAGATTTGGGTGGGGGGAGGGGTGCAGGAGTGGAGGAGAGAGAGAATGAGAGGAGATGGTGGTCCGAGAGTGGAAAGGGGGAGATAGAGAAGTCGGACAGACTGCAACGGTGGGAGAAGACAAGGTCAAGGGAGTGACCAAGGCAGTGGGTAGAAGAGGAGGTCCATTGGGAGAAGCCAAGGTAGGAAGAAAGGGCAAGGAGTTTGACGGAAGCAGGGTCGGTGGGGTTGTCAATAGGGATATTGAAGTCGCCAAGGATAATGGAGGGGATGTCAGAGGAGAGGTGGTGTGGAAGCCAGCCAGCAAAGTTGTCAAGGAAAAGGGAGGAGGGCCCAGGGGGACGGTATATGACAGAGACGCAGAGATGGATGGGGTAGAAGAGACGGATAGAGTGGACTTCAAAAGAGGAGAAGGAGAGGGAGGGTTCAGGAGGAATGAGTCTGAAAGTACAGGTGGAGGATAGGAGAATGCCCACTCCACTGCCTGGGCGGTCTCCAGGTCTGGCGGAGTGGGTGTAGGAGAGGCCGCCATAGGAGAGAGCGGCAGGGGAGGCAGTGTCGGAATCGGTGAGCCAGGTTTCGGTAATGGCAAGAAGGTTAAGAGAGTTAGATAAGAAGAGGTCATGGATAGAGGGGAGTTTGTTGCGGACGGATCTAGCATTCCAGAGGGTAGAGGAGAAAGGGAGGGAGGGGAGAGGGGAGATGGGGATAAGGTTGGCAAGGTTAGCGGTGCACGGGGGAGTGCGGGGACAGGAGCGTGAAGTTGGGCGAGGTGAGAGTATGGGTATGGCAAGTGAACAGGGAGGCATGGTGGGGTGGGGGAGGAGTGGAAGAAGTAGAGGGGACCGAAGAATCATCTGAAGCAGAGGGGCATGAGAGGAGGACAGGGGGAGTCAGAAGGTAGACAAGAGGAATTGAGATAAGTGAGTTAAATAAAGTAATAGCCAACAATGACAATGGACAGGGGGAGTCAGAAGGTAGACAAGAGGAAATGAGATAAGTGAGTTAAATAAAGTAATAGCCAACAATGACAATGACAGTGGGGAGAGGTGTGGCAAAGAGGCTAGGCAAGGCAAGCCGTGTTAAATGAGACAGAGAGGCGTGAACGGGGAACAAAGAGACAAGAAAGGCCAATGGACGGAGAGCAGAGGAGTACCAAGGGAGAAATAAAATGCTGTTGTAATAGATTAAGAAATGCAAATAAAAATAATTAAATTATAATTAAATACAGTAAATAAGAGAAGCAAATAGAAATAATTAAATACAGTAAATAAGAGAAGCAAATATAAATAATTAAATACAGTAAATAAGTAAATAAGAAATGCAAATAGAGATAAATAAATACAGTAAATGCAATAAAAACAGAGAGCGAAAAATAAAAATAAGTACAGTAAATGCAAGAAAAATAGAGAGCGAAAAATAAAAATAAAGAATGGAGAAAATAAATATAAAAATATAATAAATAAAGAAATAAATAAAGAAATACAAGTGGAATAAAAATAAAAATAAGGCCTACAAAGGAAGCCGAGAACAATAAATACAGTACAATATGGACTAGGGTGAAAACAGGAGAATGAGAATGAGAACAAACCCGGGAGATGAGACAAAGTCACTGGGCGAAAGTCTGTGAAGTCTGAGATGAGACAAAGTCGCTGGAAGAAAGTCTGCGACGTCTGTGATTGCCAGGAGACTTAGAAGCATGAGCGTCAGGCAGCGGGTGTCCAGAGGAGTGCAGGGCCGATTACCACAGGTCGCTGTAGTCCTCAGGAGGGCCAGAGATCAGGAACGGCAGCGGGCAGCAGGCAGCGTGGAAGGCAGGCCAAGGCTGTGGGTGTCCAGGGGAACTTGTCAGGAAGACCAGGCGGTGGTGACCAGGAGACACAGGCAGCTCAGGCGGCAGGAGACAGTGGACGGATAAGAGTGAGCAGGAAGCAGTACCAGAGACGGCGGCGGCGGTCAGAGAGGAGCCACGTGTATACTTATCATAAACTCCAGCAGGCCTTTTATGAGAAAGAGTACTAGGAGGAACAAGTGTAGTATGCGTGTGTCTAAATTCTACAAAATTATTCTTGTCAGTGTGCCCATGTTGGTCAAGCCACCTGCCTGCCTGGGCTGTTGTCGCCACTGATTGGTGAAGGCAGTAGACTTCAGAAGGGGACTAGTGTAGGGTGTAATATACATCCAAAGACGATGGCTGCATTGCCAATATGCATAGATGGAGAGGAAGAAAATCTGTTTTATGTGTAGAATAAATGAAGGCCTACCTACCAGGAACCTGACCTGATGCTCGCTCAGGTTCCGGCAGTTATACTCTCCAGATTATAGATCATTATACTGCCGGCATAGGAGTACTATACTATGTATGATCTTATTATTATATAGGATCAAAGTTAGGCATGTACGAATTTTTGTAACTCAGCGAATTTCTGTAACCCATGTTATCTGTTATAGATAATTCACATCTGTGAGATACTGTCTAATAACAAACTAAGGTGTATTAAAACTCATTATCATCTGAAGTATTTATTACCATTAGGGTCTTATTCTGCCATGACCCCTAGGATGTTTGAGTAATTTATTACTACAGCAGCCAATACTGTTATATTAATACTTATCATTCTAATACTATCAGTGAGAATACAAGCGATTTGCAGTAGTAACTGCAATTTTATTTTCACTTCCCTCACTTTGTTTTTATTTTAGTATTTCGCTAGTTGTATCCAGATACTTCAATTTTTAATGAATACCAATAAAATATGTAATTTTAATACTCTATACCCCAGAGTGCCCCTTGATACACTCTTTTCTTTGTTCTATACTCTTAAACTATCAGTGTAAGGGTACACCCTCTACTCAATATAGATTAATTTAGGAACCTATTAATGTTCAGTTATATAGGGGTTATTGATCATAGATACCATTGATAAACTTAGTGCGGTGATCTTTGTAACATGTTATTGCTTCTATCAGATACAGGCGTGTCTCTGGATAACCTCTTAGCTGTTGTACATAATTTTGGCCATTATTCTGGCTTATAAATAAACCTGGATAAGTCCTGCATATTGCCAGTCTATGGCGCTCTCTCGCTTCTACTGCCACCTGGCATCTTTCTTCAATAGATATTGTGTTTCATGTACCTTGGCATCTGGATTACCCCTAACTCAAAAGATTATATCAAATTAAATATTGACATCCTCACAGACCACTTTAAGCACAGTTTCAACACTTGAAAGCGGCTCCCATTGACTGTGATGGGAGGATCAACCTATTTAAAATGATTATGCATCCCAAATATCTTTATGCTTTGCAGCACTCACAAATATATTTCCCCAATCGTATATTTCAGCTCATTAACTCTTTACTCTTCTCATTCATCTGGAGTGATAGGCGGCCCAGAATTAAACCGAATACTTTCTGTACATCTAAAGGGGAAGGTGGCCTAGCTGTGCCTAATCTTAAATTTTATTATATGGCAGCTCAATTATCGCATCTACATGACTGGTTATATACCACACGGATAGTGCTTTAGTCGGTTTCCTTGGTGACCAGACGGGGCCTCTCTTTTCCCACTCCAGGTGATTCTGATAGGTAAATCCACTAGGTCGAACACCCCCATTGTATCTTAGGCAATTAGGGTGTGTAATATAGCTCACAGGTTACTGGGGGGAAAGGGCCTTGACCCTGACACTCCGATTTGGCACAGCACTATGTGATGATAGATTTTTACGCCGATATGAGGTGTCCGCAATAGGTCATCTCTATGAATCTGGGGTATTTCAACCTAGGCAGGATTTTGGTTTACCACATACTGCATTTTACCGTTATTTACAGCTCAGACATGCTATACAATCACAGTTTGGTAGCTCCTCTCTCACACTTCTAATGTCTCTCATTAGGACTCTGTTATGAAATATGGCTGGGCGTAGAAGTATCTCCACTATGTGTACGGAATTACATTTTCATCACGCACCTAATAGTCTGCTACCCCTTAAAGCAAAATGGGAACTTGATGTGGGGGTATTGTCAGAGGAGGAATGGACCCAATCCACATGTGAGGACTGTATGTCACTAGTGGGTTCATGGTAATAACCTAGGTAGTTGTTGCAACCAGAATACAGCTTATTACGTAGATGGCAATACAGACAGGTGGATACACAATCACCAGACAGATGCTTTTCTTGGCACGTACAGTATAGACAAGTGAAAGAAGCGCAGTTACTAGTCACCAATCCATGAAAAACCCTCAATACAAGATATTTTCCTTTCAATATTCCCACATATTGGAGCTAATAGTGGTCCGACTAGGGGCGGTAGTCAGGTTATGATAGGTGGGTCAGTGAAAATGAATAACTCTGAGGCTTCTCCCCCATGGTGATTGGGCACTGTTGGTCCCTGTGGAGATGGTGTCTAGGAATCCGATCCAGGGATACTAGTAAAATAATGACCTGGTTGAATAAACAGGATAGATTTGATAACATTATGCATGCATACACTAATTGTTTAACCCAAACATCTTGTCCTCACTTATCCCTGATTTAGATTACACCTGACATCATCTAAGAATACCTTGTCTGGCTTATTAACATAAAAATGGACATCATAGAATAACATATGTTAAACAAATACACAAGAGCAATAAATGCAACTAAACTGTAAGGCAGTTCATATTATGCAAATAGGACGATGAATCGCAAGTCTCCCTCTGCTTTATTCACATGAATCCACAAATTGCACTGCATGGTTTCACATTCCTCTCCCTTCTTAAACCCAGTACAAGAGTCTAATTGTCCTACTGCCGAGCAAGTGGTGATAACAGGGCCAGTTGGGTAAATTGAAAAACATTTATCTCATCTTGATAGGATAGTCCATCGGCATTTCCATCTTCAAGTCTGTATAACTGCATTATACAGAAACCGTCTGCACTTTTCTCTGCCCCGCTGCACGGCATCTGATGAGACGCAAATAGCAAGTATACTCCTCTGATTTACATCCGCAAGATTTCTCTGTATTTAACCGACATACCCTCACCCTGGACGGGAATTAGTTACGGAGAGTCCCGACACAGGTCTATGTCCTTTAAATAACTTTATTGGTACACTTTGATGACATCAGCACAAAACATCTCAATTGGACTCTTTTTGCAACTCATTGTAAGAACTTTTTCCTTTGAGGTTGGCTGGAGATTATTGACTTATAGACATATCATCTTAATAAGGACTATGTTATTTGCCTCAAGTTGAGGCTGTCATATCGTCACCTATATTTATTTTCTGCTTTTAATCATATGCAATTGTATGTTTTTTTGACTGTATATTTTTGCCCAATATTCAAGCTGTTTTATTATTTTTATGTTGTGTTTTAGCTCCCAAGGGGGGTATTGGAATTTGTATCTTTTATTATTTTATTGATTATTAAACTGTCATACTTTCTTTTCCATCTTGTCACAACATCTTCCCAAATAGACAAGGACATTTAGCCAATGAGCGCCCAGCTATTTCTATATTTCCATCGGAATTTCCATGTTGGCTGCACTTTTTTGTGGGAAATTGCAGAATTATAAATCTCCAAAGACAGACTCCATCGCAACAGCCATCCATTGTCTCCTGTGGTCCAGCTGAGACAGCTGAGGGGATTATGGTCAGTAGCCACGAGAACTCCTAGCCTGTATACAGCACCGCCGTGGACGCTTCTTTCACAGCACCGCGGCTGTTGTATAGTACAGTGCTGCCGAAACTGAGCTGCTGCGCATGCGCGGCAGCTCTCTCGCTTTTTTTTGTGGGATGGAGGGGAAACCCCCTCTTTAAATCCTCCGTGCGCCCCTGAAAGCCTATATATCAATTATACAATCATAAGAAAATCAATACCTCTATCACAGAACAAAAGATGTGATAATTGTGATAGATAAGTCTCAGTTCATATGTGAATTGACTTTATCAATGTTCCAGGAATAAGTATTGTCATTTATCATTATTGGAATATAATACCATTCTACCTGAATCTAAAGAGAGTGATAATTAAGAATAATAACCTATTATAAAAAAGGTAACTATTATTACAATAAACATTACGATTAACAAATGTGAATGCATTGTACGGCGCTGCGGAACTCTTGTGGCGCCTAACAAATAATGGATAATAATAATAATAATAATAATAATAATAATAATAATAAATGCAGTACATATTACATATTTTAATCCCCAAATAACACTATTTTACACATTTTCACTTATGTTGTTTTTAATATTTTTGCTGTTGGTACTACATAAGGGTCTTGATATGTGTTATAATAATTTTAAGTCAATTGATATATACAGATAAAAAATGTTTTTAAAAAAATATTTCTCTCATTTGCCCCATTTGAATCACACACCTTTTTCTTCCTCTTTTTGAATTGATCGAATCATGTTCTGTCAGTGCCAATTAAAGTAGTTGTTAATCCTAACAGGATTAAACAGTTTTTCATTTGAACTAGTCATAAAATGTTAAAAATACATACAATTAAATGGAAATTAGTGTAATTGCAATCTTAACGTCCATACCGCTAACGTGCTGCTGATTAAAGCAACGCCATTACTGGGTTCTTCATTTGAAAATAAATGAGGTGTTCAATTAAAAATATTCAAAGTTATTCAAGGTATACTTTATGCTCTTAAATGTAGGAAAGGACAATTTCTGCCATAAAATTATATAAAATTAAAAACATCACTTTTCGATGTCATGATGAATTATAAAATGTTACTAAAGTTAGAAAAAACTCTGTTTCTATCATTAATTAGTAATTGACATCAATAATTGCTTTAAGCATGTAGACTTAACAACAGATCCAGTCTCCACAGTTAATAGAATACTCATTATTAACCTAATGAAAAACAAGAGTTTCAAACATCATTACTAGTGAACATTTTTACTAGTAAAGATTTTCAATTGAGGATGGTACTTTATTGTATTTCTATTTCTGGTCCTGGCATGCACTTAGAGTATTCTATTGTATCAAATTATTTCTATTTGAAGTATTCTGGGAACCTTACTCTCCTTCTTGGCAGCCAAAAAGGAACTTGCCTTTGCAGCCCCTCTCCTTGGAGCAGTGAATCATAGGCAGGCAAGAGTGTTTATAGTAGGGGCAGTCCCCTTAGGAGGCATTTCTATTGCAGCTCCCTATGTCTTATTATAAAGATCCAAGCTAATGCTCATGATCTTTAGTGTTAATAAATAGTATATAAATCAATCTAAAAAAATGTGGCCCCTCTGTAAAATAAGTAACTTGCTCCATTTCTTTAGTTTTTGCCGGTTACTGCTAAATCATGTGCAAAAGTGGCAAATAATACCAGGCTATGCCATGCTTGGCTGGTCACAGTATAACAAGGAGACCTGCAGTGTGGAGTCATCCTCTCATAATGTGAAACCAGACCCAGCCTGTTTAGTATGGGGTGAGATTTCTTAAAAAGAAATCAGAACCACAAAATATTGTGCCTCCTGGGTAAACCAACCCTGTACTGGATAGCACTTGGGCTGTTCCTTGCATCATTTGGGAGGTGAGTGCTAGGGAAATACATGTAACTGAATATTAGATTGAAGTATAATTGTGGATAAACAAGTCACAGTAAGCTCTTTCGGCCATTGTTTGTTTGGGCATGTTGGTGCTTGCAAATCTACTATGAAGTTGATGTTGATGATGATGACTGCATCTATTTTCAGTTGCACATATTTTAACATATGTGAAAATCCCATTTTGCTTTAAGGGGTAGCAGACTAGGGGGTAAATGTATCAATGGCTGGATTCTTCAACTCCAGCGAGATCTGCGTCTTCAGCGCTTAAATTTAAAGCGGCGCTGCCTTGTAAAGGGAAGTTTCCCTTTACAAGGCAGCGCCACTTTAAATTTAAGCGCTGAAGACGCCGATCTCGCCGGAGTTGAAGAATCCGGTCATTGATACATTTACCCCTAGGTCTGCAATTGTACAGTGTATTTATGCATATGTTAGTGACACATAATTCTGGAAAACTCTAAATCAGGGCCAAAGTATGCTCCTCCCCTTACATGAATTGGTCACCCTCACATAATGATGAATATTCATGGTTGCTCAGAAGATTGTTAACATCATAAAGACAGGTAAACACACAGTAAATGTTATGTGGTAGATGCATAATAATAATAATAATAATAATAGTAATATTAATAATAATAATAATAATAAAAAAATATTTTGTATCATGGGACTAAACATTTACATATTTGTAGGTTAGTGATATAATTATTATGTGTATATGAAGTCTACCATTGATTATTGCAAACTCATCCTCTATCTTGCCCATCTTCTTAGAGAATGCTCATTGCTATAAAAATTTGCAGAGTCTTTCTATTAGAACCTACCTAAGTGGTACAATCATATTACTAAAAACGTGTGAATCCTAGGGTTTAGCCATTAATCACCCACAGGATGATATTCCCTGTGTATAAGAAATGTAAAGGATAATTCTGAGATATAACACATGTATAGCCATTGCCCCGAAATAACACTGGCTGTACATATTACATATTTAAATGCCATCCTCAGGAACTCCTGGGGCTTAAAATAGGAAACAGATCTAGAAACTCTCTATCCCAGGCCTTCCCTAAATTAAATAGCAATTGGTACATTGTGATCCACCTAATTAAATACCATGTTAAGTCCACTTCTTACAGTGCTACTAAGCTAATTTCCTCTTACCCAAGCTATTAACTATTTGTCTAGCTCCACCAAGAGACCAGTGCAAAATATGAACTAGCCTCTCACAACACCAATGGACACTATCAAGATATCACAATTCCTTTAGTACAAAGACAATTTGATTTCACTCTTCTTTAGATGTAACTTTTCCATGATTCTCTCATTTACAAATTCAGGAAGATTTAGTTTTACAAGCTCACACACATCCTGAGAAAGCATTCACATTATTTTCCACAAGTTCTAGCATGCATATGTGACCGACAATATCACTGGGGACTTGACCTGTAGCTGGTGCAAGTAATACAACAGAAAAACACGTACCTTTGAGATGCCCAAAGCTTGAATCGGTGGCTGCTGTGTGTGCTCGAGATTGGTACAACCTTACTGTGCATTGACTATTTTCATAAGCCCATTCCCCTCCCCATTCCACCCTGAAATTGTACCCTGTAGTAAGTTCCCTTTCAGCTGAAAGATTTGGATCTTCTTGCATTCACAGGTATTTAGTCCATTTCTGGGCATGAGTAGAATGATTCTATGCAAAATATGGCATGTATCAGCATTAAAATATTAAAATGTACAAATGGTACAAAATATTATAATATTTTTTATAGTATTGGTATTTGTGCTTATAAAAATATGCTACTTTTATAAAGCGTGCCTTGGACCATAATGCATCTCATTGAAAGTGTTGATGGACATCCAATCTCTGGCATCCCAAAAGGACATATAAAAATCAGGATATGCCGAGGCGAAAAGGCTCAGTGGCCATCTGATTATCAAGGTTCACTCCCTATAGGAGCATTATATTGCAGCTCATTCAAAAATCTTGTCCTGCAACACAAACTTTTGTTTTTGCATGTTGCCACAATATGATTTACATTTCTGTTACAAGCGCTCACTCAGCAAGGAGTACATCGACCCACCAAGCCCCTCCTATCAGAAAGAATAAATTGTGAACACCAGTTTTAGCTATCATTTTTACAAGTTGGGCGCATCTGTGCAAAAATAATATTTACATTGTGCAACTGCAGTTTTGCAGCTTTGTAATTGAGTTTTAATATAAGACAAAAATCCAAACAATATACAGAGGTGCAGTGTAAAGTTAAACAAGCAAAATACTTCTACATTAGCCATTACATATAGTTTACATTTAATAATATTCAAAATGCCACCCATCTTAAAACATATATATAATAGTGTAACATATTTCTTTCAACCTTTCACATGAGTTTTTTAGAGGCTAGGCGTCTTTAATTCCTATTGCCTCAAGAGCTTTCTGAAAGATGCAATACAACTAAGAAAGTGATCATTCAAATAGAGAATGCTTTTAAACTTTCACATTCTTTGTGCAACTGATACAAAGTTATTAGATGGAAAGGAAAATTTGTTAAGGTGGCACTCAGTTATATTGGTGACTCGGTGCCTCTACAATATGACTGATTACTGGCCTTCATGCATCATCTGTCTTGTTGGAAGCTGATAGTGGTAATTTTAATATCCCTAAGTGCATAATGATGGCATACAAATGAAAAAAGAATATAGGAATTAGCTATAATGTCATTACTGGTGGTAGTGTTACCACCATAACAGGAAGAATTTGTAACAGCAGAATATCCATTATACCAATGAAGTGTATTGTGTCATTTCACAGAAAAATAATATGGAGTTTAATTGATTAGTATAGATTAGAAATAGAAGACGGTAGTTAGAGGATGCTTGTTCCACACTAACGCGGCCATCACTGTAAACCTGAGGGTAGCTGCCAGTTAAATTTTATGTACATCTTGTACTATGAAATGTTGGAACACAAATGTGTCCATTTCACTAAATGTGTAGAAACCAATAGTGCATTAAACCCGAAAACTGCCAAATCAAATCAATCAATCAAGTGAGCAAGCCCATTTACAAGATTGACCTGCATTAAGTCAATACATTTATATACAAATACACAGTGGGCCTGATTCAATAAGGAAAGTAAAGCAAATAAAATAAGTAACTTTGCACCTTGGCAAAAACATGTTGCATTGGAAGGGGTAAATTTAAAATGTATTTCTGTGCTACATGAAAAAACAGCCAGTATTTATCCTATGTGCAAAATAATAAACTAATTTGCACCCCTCGCATTGTAACATGGTTTTGTCCAGGAGAAAACTTTTTTGCCGTTTTCCTTAATGAATGAGGCCCAGTATGTACAAGAGTGTAATAGCACAAATAGACTTGTAATAGACAGGAAAAATAAAAATGGGTTTAGATAAAAGACAGTTGGCAGGCTATGCATAGCAATGGAAGAAAGTCGTTACAAATTTAAACCAAATACAACAAAAAACATGGTTTAGTTTTCCTGTAAATCAAAGGCATTATAGAACAACAAGGAGATTAGTTAAAGTGGATGCTACAAACAAATAAAAGTATATAGTTGTATTAAAAGGAACCCAGGCATATACTAGGGAGACAAGTACCGGATGAGCTGAGCAACCAGTTGTGAAGATAACTGGGATTATACTAGGAGGCAAATATATGAGATGCTATACTTATACAAGAAATAGGTATGCAAGGGAGGGTGAAATTTAGGGCAATAATTATGTAAGTGACTCAAGGAGAAGTTAAGTATTGATGGTAGAAAGGCGGAGGTTGGGAAAAACAGGGAGGTTGTGGAAAGGGGCGTAGAATAAGCTAGGGTAATTGAAAGCAATGACAATTTTTCTCTGTGTTGTTCCTTTCAGAATAACCCCACACTTTCAAGCAAATGCTAAGAGCCTATAAATTGATTAACTTCCACTTCTGTTTGTTTGAGAGGCATGTTATTATCAGTAGCTGATGGAGAGTGCTGTTGCTGTATTGCCATTTGGAGGCTTCTGGGGTACCTCCTGGTAAGTTAGCTCTTGAGAAATGTGATTTTGCTTAGCTGACGCCATCTTGTTGCCTTTCAGCCATCTTGTTCTTTTACAGTAAAAAGACAGCTTAAATGCAACTAGTTTGTAAAAGTTATTCAATACTATTTTGTTGTTTGCAAGAAGCTGCGCCCATGACCTTGGGTATGGCAGACAGGAGATAAACCCCCCCCACCCCCCCGGGAGAATTCCCAAGAGAATGTAGCATGGCTTGTGTAATTAAAGCATGCATATTTCACAATGAGTGGTTAAAACCTTTTCGGTGCGTAGTTTATTGAAATACGTGATTTTGTATAATCAGAGTGCTATAAAAATATGAACTTGTAAACAATAAATCAGAGCATATTGAACACACAGAACTTGTAGTGTCTCTTATTTTCTCCAGCTGATGAGCTCATAAACTGGCAAACTGACACTTACAGGTGAACTGACTGATTAGATCCGACACCGAGACTGCTGACCTGAGCCAAGGACAGACACCTGGAGGATGCACTGGACACAAGACTCTGACTTTCATCAACGGTGATTATCTTTCTACTCGTTAGACTCCTCTGTTTAGAGCTGACTCATGTCCATCTAAGGTATCAAGTACGCAGATCTGTAAGTCTCAGATTTATTCAGCAATTGCTAACTCTCTAACTATGTCTTGTCCAAGATGAAGTATGTTTGTGTGTATGAATGTTTCTGTAACTGTCATAAAGGAAAAATGACTGCATAAGATACCCAATTAAAAACCACAATTTTTACTTGGTACTAGAGGCTTGTCCTGTCTGGTGAGAACTGTGATCACTGGGTCGGGTAATCTTGGAGTCTTCTAGCTCATATAAAGATTGAGAAAAGTGACAGCTAATAAACACGGTAAAAGTGTGATAAAGTCGTCCACTGATTGGGGCCAGGGTCCTCTGTGTTTTTGGTATCCATGTGAGGTGCCAGAAACCAGGGGGTATCTGTGTATTTATTGTAGATTTTGCTGCTATAGTTTGCTTAACACTACTACCTCATGGGCATTGAAATTGAGATCTGTGTGATAGTATCAGTTGCAGTCCTAGTTACAATTGGGGTTCTGTACATATTTTGGAAAACACGCAGGGTTTTCGAAAGCATAAGGGACTTTTTCTTTTAAGTCAGCACATGTCCTTTTTTCATGCAAATGGTATAAATGCCTGCTGATTTTACAGAAATAAAGGACCTTCTTAATTCCAGATTTGATAGCGGTCACAGATAGTAGCTTTTCAGGGGGCGTATATTATAGATTTCCCCCAGAAAACAACTACAGAGACTTTACTGCCATAATAGGTTGTCACATTGAAAGGAAATACATTGAGACACGGGTAGGAGAACATTGGGTGAACATTTTAGAAATCATCCCCAGAAATATCTCTAAGAAGGGAGATTCTGTAATCTTTCCAAAGTTTAAAAGAATTTCACAAACCTTCGTTCCAGATACTGTCAAAAAGTCTATTTTGCACTGACATAGGAGTCCAAAGAACCGGACATCCACCAGAAGGAGTCCACAGAACAGGACCTCCACAACAAGGAGTCCACAGAACGGGAAGTCCACTACTGGGACAAGCAACAGAAACTAGATCAGAGTCCTGATTGGAACTCAACAGAATATTGTCAATATGGGAAATATAGACAATAAATAGATGAATGACAGCAACTCCCCCATAGACATGATACGCAGATTTTTAGACAATGGGGGAGTAGAAGGTCTGCCGGAACTATTCAAAAGATTGGGGATAGGTAAAGAAGGGACATTAGGTCCCATTAAGATACTACAAATACACAAATCATATCACCATTTTATACAGAAACACAAACTGAAAGGTAAACTCCTAAATTGTTTGAAGGTCTCTGAGCAAATCCTACTGGAACAAGAGACACAAGAGATAGAGGAAAGTATCAGTGCATTTACCATAAGTCAGCACTGAGGAACATCCCAGCACATCTGATTCTAGAAATCAGGCTAGGGAGAGGAGGTGGAGATGCCCCAATTATTATTGTCAGTACTGTAATTCAAGAGAGGATCAATTGTGTGTAATATGTGGCTCTCCATGGACAGTAACCTGTAGATCCTGTTACACCACACAGGACCAAGGACAAACATAAGGGGATATAAAGACAAGGCAGAGAAAATAATACACATCACCAAGAAAAATACCTGGAGGTGTAATTGTTCACAAATACATTTGGGGAGAGATTCTGCCTGCACCATGTGCAAGGCAACAAAATTTGATATGGTACTAGCCCCAACAGCACCTCCGCCTTCATATGAAGGCGCACTTGTACAAAAACTGCAAACACCCCCGGCTACGGGATCGTACCCTGTATACAGTCAGACCACACCAGGCAGACCTGCGGAAGGTGATAACCAAGCAATCCCAGACCGCATGGGGAATTGGTTTAAACCATGGTCACCCACTGATCAAATGTCATTAGCAAGTGATGTCCCTAACGTTAACAAAAAACCTATGGGACTTGCCAGATATATGGCACATTTACAGACATTTTATAATGCCACCTGGTTAGATCTGGACAAAATGACAAAGGCCTCTGTGGGAAATTATACAGCAGCACAAATAGCTGAAACCCCAGCCCAGTATAATGCTGCACATATATCTGTATCCACAGAAGCACAGAAAGAGGAAGGTATTAGTGGTAAATGGTGGATGGCAAAATGTGTGGTCTTCTGTGAAGGGAAAATTAGGGATATGCCCTCACAAGATGTGCCACAGGGTAAAAATCAAGCTGTGACAGAATATTTCACACAGTGCTGACAGAGACATGAGGATTATGGATTTGGTCATGCCACTGCTAGGGACATACGTATACTCAAAAATGCCTTTTCTGGAGGCTTAGATTCCGACCTCCTTAAGACTCTTAAAGTCAGTTGCCCTGAATATCCAACTTTAACCCCTGATGTCCTACTGACAGTATTGAGATCCATTGAGGATAGTAAGGAGAAACAGGACAGAAAGAAGGTGATACAGCCCATATATGTGGTGCAGCCTGATGTTACACCACCTAGGCGTCCACAATTCAAGCCAAGACAAAGCAAACAGACACCTGAGACCACTAATATAAAATTAATCCTCAGGTCCCAGGAATGTGTGAATAAGGGACTGTGTTTTCACTGCCTTCAGAAAGGACACTTAAAGAGACATTGTCCAAATGCAGCTGAACCCAGAGCTGAACTCAAAGGGAAGGCAGCATAGGAGCATGGCCCCTAGAGTCACATACTCCCCCAGTTTATCAGTTACTTCTGGTCCACAATGTACAGTACCATTAAAAATAAGGGGACTAGAGGAAACCACAGCACTAGTGGATTCTGGGGCCACCACTTCCGTTTTGTAATCTAAACTGGTACCACGCAATTTAATCTCCTCTACAGTGATGCCAGCCACAGGGTTAGAGACAAATACAATTGCTACATATAACAACTCCCTTGCATGTACAAGTAAATGACACCCTAATAATAGACACACAGTTTTTGGTGTCTAACAGTTGCCTCATGAACCTACTAGGAACTGATTTACTGCCTGTCACCATACAATATACAGATGGGGAGGTAACTTTTATACCCACACCAGGCAGCTTAGGCCTCCCTGCCTTTGACACTACACTACTCCTAATGACAGTTAACTTACATGATGTAAAACAAGAGGTGGATTTAAAGTTTACCTGTCAGCAGGTCAGTCCTGACCTTTGGGCCAAGATCAAAATGGATGTAGGCCTTATGCCTGTACAAGCTGTAAAATTAAACTGAAACCCGGAGCACAGTCAGTAAAAGTTATATAATAACCCCTAAGGCCTGATCAAGCAGCACCCATAAGTAGGCAAATAGGGGACTATTTAAAAGCTGGGTACTTAAACAGTGCTGATCCAGTTGGAACTCACCCCTTTTCCCAATCCGGAAGAAGTCTCCCAATACAGATGGGATGCCGTCTTTTAGGATGATACACAATCTAAGGGAGATCAATAAACATATTATCATAAATTCCCCAATTGTGCCCAACCCACACACATTGTTGAACCAAATTCCCCCTACGTCACAATGGTTCACTGTGATAGACCTTGCAAATGCATTTTTCTCTGTCCCCATTACAGAGGACAGTCAGCAGTATTTTGCATTTACACATCAGGGCAAACAATACACTTGGACAAGATTACCACAAGGTGGTGCTAGCAGTCCAAATTAATACTCAGAAGCCATGACTCTTGTATTAAAAGACTGGTTGCCATGCTACACCTCCACCGTAGGCAGACAGTAAGTCTATGACCTTTTGCTTTGTGCAGATACTAACACTAACTGGGCCTGAGTCATTAAGGCAAAAAAGGAGTAAACGTTCTCTGGGACAAACCATGGTACAATGCAAGGGGTGCAAATTAATTTATTATTTTGCACATAAGTTAAATACTGGCTGTTTTTTCATCTAGCACACAAATACTTAATAGCTTTATTACTACACTGAAATTTAAAGTTGATCTAGGACATGCCCTACCCCAACTATAAATCTGTCCCTACATTTTAAATTTACCTTCCTCTCCAATGCAACATGGTTTTGCCCAGGTGCAAATGTTACTCCTTTTTTATGCTTTGCTCTCCTTAATGACTCGGGCCCACTGTGTACAGTTTATATATGCCAAAAACTGTAAAGTTTTGAAAGACAAATTGCAGCCAGTTCTAAAGAAGGTAGGATTTTTAGGACACTGCATTTCACACCAGGCAAAGCATCTGACAGAGCAGAGAAAATAAGTTATACTAAAAGTCAAGATACCATTTTTGGGCCTACTGACATATTGTAGATAATGGATTCCATCAGCATCCAGCAAACTGCAAACATTATATGAGGTTTTAAAAGAACCAACACAGCAGGGTCCCATAACGCTCACAGAAACACAACAACAGGTGGCATTGCCAGATTATGACAAGTCTTTTACATTATTTTGTCATGAAGTCAGTGCACATGCACAAGGGGTACTAACACAGATATATGGTCCCAAACAGAGGCCACTTGCATACTACTCTGCACAATTAGACCCAATCATACGAGCAGCACCTACTTGTATTAAAGCAGTAGCAGCAGCTGCCGTAGTGATTGAAAAAAGTACAGATATTTGGCCTCTCCGGCCCAGTCCTGTCCTGGTTCACCTCTTACCTTGCTGACCGATTCTTCTCTGTCACCAGCTCTGGGTCTCTCTCCTTCCCCGTCCACCCTTCCAGTTGGGGTCCCTCAGGGCTCTGTTCTGGGACAGTTACTCTTCTGTCTATACACCTCTTCCCTGGATGAACTCCTCAGCTCATACGGCCTCAACTACCACCTTTATGCTGGCGACACTCAACTATACCTCTCCTCTCTTGATCTCTCTCCCTCCCTCCTCTCTAGGCTGTCCGCCTGCCTCTCTGCCATCTCCTCCTGGATGTCCTCTCGATTCCTCAAACTTAACCTCACCAAAACTGAACTCATAGTCTTTCCTCACCCTCATACCTCATCCCCTTCTGACCTCTCTATCACTGTCGACAACTCCTCTATCTCCCCTGTCCCCCAACTTTGCTGCCTCGTGTCATCCACGACTCCTCTCTCTCCTTTGGCCCCCACATTCTCTCTCTTGCGAAATCCAGCTGCATAACATTGCTCGCATCCAGCCCTTTCTCTCCCAAGATGCCACCAAATGTCTTATTTACTCTCTGATCATCTCCCGCTTGGATTACTACAACCTCCTCCTTACTGGCCTCCCCCACTCTCATCTCACTCCCCTTCGATCTGCACTTAACGCTGCCGCTAGACTTATCTCCCTTTCTCGCCGCTCCTCTTCTGTCTCCCCCCTCTACCTAGCCCTTCACTGGCTCCCCTTCCCCTACAGAATCCTGTTCAAGCTCCTCACAGTTACATACAAGGCCCTCGCCAACTCCACTGCACCCTACTTTACCACCCTCCTCTCTATTCACGTTCCATCACGCCCTCTCCGATCTACCAATAACCGTTGACCCTCTTCCCCCCTGATTACCTCCTCCCACGGGTGTATCCAAGACTTCACCCGCGCTGCCCCCCTCCCCTGGAAAAAGCTCCCTCGCTCCATCAGAACTTCCCCTAATCTTTCCAGCTTCAAACAAGCTCTAAAAACCCACCTTTTTCTTAAAGCCTTCCAGTCTCCCACTTAGCTACATACGTTATCTTCTGCCTCTCCCCTTCTTCTTCCCCCTTCCCTGACTCTGCCTCAGTTCCCCTTTCTCTCCTTCTCACCCCTGTGTCTCTCTGTCTCTCTACCCCACCCCTTAGATTGCATGCTCCTTTGAGCAGGGCCATCTTTCCTCCTGTTTCCACCACTTCTAACTCTGCTCTCCAACTACCTAGCCCTCTTCCTCGAGCCTCTACCCCCTCCTGTCCCCTCTCACTCCCTCCTTTCCCCTCTGGGGGTCTTCCTGTCATCCACGCCCTCCCTCTTGGGCTCCGTCATATACGGATCTTCCCTCTCCCCTCCCTCTCTAGCTGTGCTCTGAGCTTACTGAGTTACTGTGCTTATTGTTAACTTTACTGTGCTGTCTTACCTTGTTTTGTAATCGTTTGTCCCTGTACGGCACTATGGACACCTAGTGGCATCCTATAAATAAAAATTAATAATAATAATAATAATAATAATATTGTGCTAGAACACCCATTAACCCTAATGGTGCCACATGCAGTAACAGAAATTTTAAATCAAGCACAAACTAAACATCTCTCAGCAGCCAGACTTACCAAATATGAATTAGCACTGCTAACTCCCTGTAATGTTCCACTTAAAAGGTGCACAATGTTGAATCCTGTTACCTTATTTCCGCAAGATTCTAAAGATGGGAGGACCACCTGTACACACCACAATTCCCCTAGGAAACACAAACACAAAATTTTTCTGAACATGATTGTGTAGAACTAATAAGACAAGAATCTTTGGTTTTATCTGACATTAAAGATACACCGTTATCAGATGCAGACATCACTGTTTTTGCAGATGGTTCACGCTACTACTAGATGGTGTCTCTTATACAGGTTGTACTGTAGCCACACACACATAAATAATGATTCAGCAGACTCTACCAAGTCACATGTCAGCACAAGAAGCTGAACTAAAGGCCCTGACACTTGCATGCATGTATGCAGAAGGACAAAGAGTAAACATTTACACTGATTCAAGGTATGCGCTTGGAATTGCACATGATTATGGCCCTATATGGAAAAGTAGGGACTTTATGGGTTCAGCAGGCAAACCAGTCAAGCATGCAGGACACATTAGGGCACTGTTCATCGCATTCCAGCTGCCCTCCAAACTGTCAGTGATGAAGGTGAAGGCACACACCAGTGACACTACTCCTGAGGCTGAGGGAAATAGACTGATATACCAGGCCGCACGAGAAGCCACCATAGTCCCAGTACCCAAAGGGGAGTCTATTTACATAGTGACTCCTGACCCCAAGTTTGAAAGTACCACACTCCAACTTATGCAGAAGCAAGCAACAGAGAATGAGTAAAAGGCTTGGGCAAAACATGGAGCACTAGAAGTGAATGGAAAGTGGTGTAAAGGTCAGCGTTTGTGTCTATCAAAAGCACTTTATCCCATTATGACCAATATAGCACACAGGAAAGTACATCTGGGGAAAGATGCTATGGTTGCACTTATTAATAGGTTATGGATAGCCCCAGGGTTCTAATCTGTATTCAGAATGACCTGGGTAAGTCTGTCCAAACTCCACAGAAAGACACACCGCAGACACAGTATCCCGTTCAGAGGATACAGATAGACTTTATACAACTTCCCAAATGCTGGGGCTTTGAGTATGTGCTCGTTTGTGTCTACCTCTTCAGTCACTGGCCGAAGGCATGGGCATGCTGGAAAGCAAATGCTAAAAGAGTAGCCAAGAAAATTATGAGTGAGGTAATCTTCAGATATAGGGTAGCAGAGGTCATTGAAAGTGACAGACGGACACATTTTACAGGGCAAGGATTCCAGGAACTGTTAAAAGACATGGGAATCATATCTGCCCTCCACACCCCCTACAGACCCCAAAGTTTGGGATGTGTGGAGCACCTTAATGGTACTCTAAAATTAAAAATGCAAAAAATAATTGCTGAGACAGGGTTACCATGGATTTCATGCATACCCATGGCCCTGCATTTAGCAAGATATACACCCAGGAAAGATACAGGGCTCACACCATACGACAGGCTGCTATTTTCTCTAGCAACTGCAGCATTCACATGGTGATTTGTTGAATTATGTAATCCTGTTGCAGAAACAACTAACTAAAATACATGGTCAAATGTTTTCTTCCATCCCAGACCCTAATTTTGAAACAGGAACCCAGAAACTGCTGCCTGGAGACTCGGTGGTCGTAAGGAAGCACGTCAGGAGAAATCTCGAACCCAGATATGAGGGTCCTTATCAAGTTCTATTGACATCTCCTACTTCAGCAAAACTCGAGGGGAAAGACACCTGGATTCACGCATCCCACTGCAAGATTTTTGCACAAGGGAAGTCAGGTTCAGAAGTATAATGACATTGGTTTAACATGTAAAAACCCTGTATGGGCAATAATGATAGGACTATCATTAATGGCAGTAGGTGTAGTGCTTGCAATGTATGCCGCATCTTTAGCATGGGAACATACAAAGGGGTCAGCCACGTTGTATAGAGCAGTCATGACACCACCTTTTTTTAAGACTGGTGAAACAGGTGATCAAGTACAAAATTGTCTGTGCACCTATGAGGCACAGGAGGAGTGGGAAAACATATGCAATAACAAAAAGGGGAAGGTCTGAAAATGTTTTTTGCAAATGCATGAACTTATTGGTCAGATTTTTAGCAATAGCTCATGCTGATATGTACTCAGAGCCCACCTACATCATGATTGTACTTATGAGTAGCTGTTCCCGTAACTTGCCAAGAGATGTTACGGCTTCCTCATTGAATGGTATATAATGCTTCCCAGATAAGTCATTACCTTACTGAGCCGCATTATGTTCCAATCAGCCAATTATATCACTCCCCTGATGTGTGTTTTCGAATAAGAGCCACAGTAAAAGGGAGGGTTAACATGAATTTTTGGTTTTTGAATAGAATCAATGCACCCACTAATAATTTGACACTGGTTGTGACTAACACGCCAGCAGGTATCACTGACTGCAGAAAAGCAAAAATGATATACACTAGAGTGGGAAATGATAACAATCGCCTCACAGCTATAATATTCAGAACACCAGGTAACAAAACACAAATTTGCTTAGAACACTGGCTGAAACAAGGTGTGAAGGGGGAGTATAACAGTAAGGAAGGGGTAGAGACCTGCCTTTCAGCAAGTAATCATAGTCTCTCTGCTATAAAGTTCACTCTTACTGGTACCTGGTCTTCCCAGCCACCAGAGGATGTTTATATCATATGTATAAAAAAGGCTTATAAGTGGTTGCTTTTTGGGCACACAGGAATATGTACATTTATACAAACGATACTGATACCACATGAGGAGCTGAAAATCTTAGTTTCTGAGGAATCAAGTCTTATGCATCACTACAGAGGTAGAAGGGAGATTAAAGGTGCCTCAAAGACAAAGGGAAAGTACCAGGGCCTTTTTCATACAGGGTTTTGGATGAAAGTGAGGCTATCTGTAGGTAACATTGTCTCATTTGGTACAGCGGGAACCGCCTATTCCCTTAAACAATTTAAAGCTCTAGCACGACTGCTAGATAATGTGACAGAGATTTATGACGAGACATTCAGATATGTGGGTACAGAGTTGAAAATAATACATAAGGAGCTTGCACAGCATCGATTGATTTTGGATTATCTCACAGCACAGTTGGATATTGCTTAACCCTTTTCACACACACAGGATCTGTCTGCTGCACCTACTTCACTGATAATAGCACTGCAGATCCTAAAGATGTCATCACACAACATATGGATAAGATTAGAGAACTTAAGCAAAAATTTCCTGAGGAGCATCCAAAGCCAGGGTGGGAATTAGATATTAGTGGCTTATCCTGGCTCAATCCCGCAAATTGGTTTGGAGGGATAGGTGAATGGATATCTGGTATATTATCGCTAATTGCAAAAGGCTTGGATATCTTATTATTGTTTTATATAGTAGTGAAGCTTGTAATATGGTTGATAAGGAAGTTACTGACACTTAAATGTTGTTCTTTTAAGAAACAAATGACGAGGTTGGAATCTGCAGAGACTCTTATGATCGCAGATATATGTGAAGATCTGGGCGTAAATGTATCATAGTCCGTTTTTTTCAACTCGCCGGAAATCGGGGAGTTTACAGCAAAAATTTAAAGCGGCGCTGGCTTGTAAAGGCAAGTTTGCCTTTACAAGCCAGCACAGCTTTAAATTTTAGCTGTCAACTCGCCGATTTCTGCAGAGTTGAAAAAAACGGACTATGATACATTTGCCCCCTGACATCTGAACAAACTAGCAAACTCTGGATGCTGCAGCTATTAGAAGGATCATCTAGATATACCATCTGTGAGAAACTATTGGAACCAACAGAGAAAAGGACATGCAGTGGGTGTAAGATGGTTGTCGACTCATTGGCCATCTATCAATATCAGCTAGCAAAAGGGATCATGGACTTGCTATTTGGTGGGGGATGGGTTGTTCTATGTATCCAGTTTTAGGCATCCCTTTGCATATGTTGTATTAGAAGGATGTATGTGTATAAGTACCCATTGAAAGCGACATCAAGAATGTGATCTTTGATAGGTAGTATTAGGACAAATAATGAATAAAAAGATGGGAAAGGAGAAATGTGATTTTGCTTAGCTGATGCCATCTTGGTGATAAGTTATTCATTATTATCTTGTTGTTTGCAAGAAGCTGAGCCCATGACCTTGGGTACGGCATGCAGGAGATAAACCACCAAACCCCCCTTGGGAGAATTCCTGTGAGAATTTAGCAAGGCTTGTGTAAAGAAAGCATGCACAATGAGTGGTTAAAACCTTTTTTGGGCGTAGTTTGCTGAAATACGTGATTTTGTATAATCAGAGTGCTATAAAAATATGAACTTGTAAACAATTAATCAGAGCATATTGAACCCACAGAACTTGTAGTGTCACTTATTCTTTCCAGCTAATGAGCTCATAAACTGGTAAACTGACACTTACAGGTGAACTGACAGATTAGATCCAACACTCTCAATTTAAAAATACATATGTATGGCCCAAATATATGGGACTCTCACTGTTTAGAGTTAGGACCACCCTATTAGCAAAAGCGCCATGGAGTGGCGGGTGGCTTAACATACATTTGCAAATGTGTGCCACTGAGACTTTTGCATTTTTATTTACAGTAGAAATATCTGCTCCTTTGCTGGCTATAGCAGTGTGCTGGGGAT
Organism: Mixophyes fleayi; assembly: GCF_038048845.1. Lineage (NCBI taxonomy): Eukaryota > Metazoa > Chordata > Amphibia > Anura > Limnodynastidae > Mixophyes > Mixophyes fleayi. The sequence goes on along the minus strand of NC_134403.1, from coordinate 163,096,846 downwards.
TTTTCTCTGTGTTGTTCCTTTCAGGATTACCCCACCCTTTCAAGTACCTGCTAAGAGCCTATGAATTGATTGAGCAACTTCCACCTCTGTATTGATTATTACCAAGTGGAAGCATTTAGGAACAACAGCAGCTTAGCCACCAAGCGGAAGACCACGTAAAATCACAGAGACGTGTCAACAACTGCTAAAGCACATGGTGCATTAAAGTTGGCAACACTCTGCTGATTCCATAGCTGAAGTGGCATTAATGTAAGCACAAAACTATGTGGCGGGAGCTTAATGGAATGGGTTTTCATGGCCGAACAGCTGCATGCAAGCCTCCCATCACCAAGACAAAGGCCAAGTGTTGGATGGAGTAGTGTAAAGCACACCAACATTGGACTGTGGAGCAGTGGAAACATGTTGAGTGATGAATCATGCTTCTCTGTTTGGCAGTCAGATGGGCGAGTCTGGGTTTGGCGAATGCCAGGAGAATGTTACTTGCCTATCTGCATTATGCCAACCGTGAAGTTTGTTGGTGGAAAGATAATGGTATGGTTTTTCAGGGTTTGGACTAGACCCCTTATCTCAAGTGAAGGACAATCTTAATGCTTCAGCATATCAAGTAATTTTGGACAATGCTATGCTTCCAACTTTGTGGCAACAGTTTGGGAAAGGCCATTTTCTATTCCAACATGATTGTGTCCCAGTGCACAAAGCAAGGACTACAAAGAAATGGTTTGATAAGTTCGGTGTGGAAGAACTTGACTGGCCCACACAGAGTTCTGTCCTCAACACCATTGAACACCTTTGGGATGATATGGAACAGAGACTGTGAGTCAGGCCTTCTTATCCAACATCAGTGGCTGACTTCATAAATGCTCTACACAATGAATGGGCACAAATTCCCACAGAAACACTCCAACATCTTATGGAAAGCCTTCCAAGAAGAGCGGAAACTGTTATCCCTGCAAAAGGGGGAACAACTCCATATTAAAATATAAGCATTTTAATACAATGTCATTATAGCCTCTGTAGGTGTAATGGCCAAGCGTCCGAATACTTTTGCCCATATAGTGTATCTAGTCAGTGGCAGAATAGTGCATCGCCGAGCTCCATTCAAAAATTGAGCGAATAATTTTGTCCACTGTATATATATATATATATATATATATATATATATATATATATATATGTTAAACAATCTTTGAAAGACGGTCACTTTAATTGGAAGTCTTACTAGTGTCCCTCAATAGCAATATCTCTTGTGCCTGACCTAGATCTCTTTATCTCTCATAACACTCATGTGAAAGCTGGATGTTACATACTACAGGAAATCCTCTCTATTTAAACATATTCATCTTGTCTATCCACATACGATTTTACAAGGAGAAGCTTTTTTCTTGTCCTTTGTATGGCTAGTCTATTGTTACATACAATGTATGGTTCTGTAAAAAAGCTCTTAAGAACCTTAGTTGCTGAGTTTTCATACGAATCAATAATTCCTTTTTTGTTGAAAGAAACAACATTTACAGTTTGTGTCTGCTAGAATGCTGAGTCCTGAATCAGAGTGACCAAAACAATCACTTTGTTTTTAGAGCTGTAATGTCATTCCAATGATTTTCAGCAGGAAATGTGTTTATCCATTCATTGGGACTGCATGCTGGAAGTCTCAAGTGCATTACTAATCACTTTTGTCACAGGCACCACTTATCAGTCTGGTTTCCTCTAGTGAGAGACTCAAGCAGGCAGGCATGCAGTTGTAGAAAAGCAAAGCTATTGTATACCATTAACCGTGTCACTGCAGGAAATAAATTATTCTTTGTATTTGTTACTACTACAATAATCAATAAGCAGCACTTGAGTATACATTTCATGCTTGAGTGAATTAGATTATTTATCTGTACTGCTCAGACTTTCTGACTATGTTGTATTACATTTACTTGTATATAACAAAAGAAACTTGAAATTAATATGTGTGACTTATGTGGCATGACCACGCACAAGGGGATCCTCAGAAGACTTACTTCTGACAACTGGGGAAATAAAGTGAAAACTCATTGGATTTTCCGTTGTCCTGTGAAATGAGCATAAGTAGTTTTGAGTTATCAAGGTATCATGAAAGTGTTTCCTCAACAACACATTTCAGCATAGTTCTTAAGTAAAATTTGCTTGCAATGTGCAATAGTAAATTATGTTGATGTCTATAAAACAGAAGATCACATTGATTTGGATAATTACAAACTTCAAAATTATGAATAAACATGATTCTAAATAACTGTAAAATTTCAGAGAATCTTTGCCTGAAAAATAAAACGTTTGATTGGTGGAGTGAAGGATTTGGTGAATCAACCATTTTGGTCATCTCTAGTTAAAATAATTATCATAGTGAGAAAATTTTTTAGACATAAAGGGGCATATTTATTAATGAATGGTGTTTTGCCCCGTTAATTATCATCTTTCATAGATGACAGATGACTTTTCAGGCCCCATTTAATGAAAAATAATCTCCGAGCAGTTCATTCGATAGGTGGCAGTTCTGGCAATAATTTCACTTACCTTAATACTCCTGTTCTCTCCGGTCACTATGCTAATGTTGCTTTGCGCATGCACAAACATACTTGCGCTAGTGACAGGAAAGGGGAACAAGTAAGCTGCGGTAAGGGATTCAAATATCCCTCTACCGCAATGCTCTCCCCATAGGCTTCAATAGCTTAGTGTCACTCACCGGACTGTGAGTGCCTCTACGCTGGTGCGTGGCTCCCTAGCCTTCCTGCCGGCACCTATCTTGAACCGCGGCCGTCCGCCATCCTGATGGACTGCGCATGCGCAGCACCCAAGAACTCTTGTGACTGTTGCTTTTAATCTAATTGGTTGATCAGGCAACTCTCCCTATTTAAGGCACCTGTGCTCATTACCTCATTGCCTGATCTTGAGTCTCATTCCCTGTGAGTCTCTGAAGGTATCTCCTGTGTTCTACTATTGTCTTCAGTTTCCTGCTGATTCCTGTTCTACTCATCGCTGGTCTCCATACCCGCTACTGTCTCCTGTGTACTACTAGTGTCTTCAGTTCCTGTGGATTCCCTGTGCTACTCATCGCTGGTTTTCATACCTGCTACAGCCTCCTGTTTCCTGCCTGTGTCCTCAGCTGGACTCTGATTACCGGATCTACTCACCTGTGGTTCCTACACTCGTCTCTGCCGTTCAGCGTCTCTGCAGTCCCTGCATCTTCCTGTGGACAGACTGTTCTACTGAATAGCGGTATGCCTATCTGTTATTGACTTTCTACGTTTACTCTGCATATCCGCTAGGACAAGTTTCCACTCTCAGCAGCGGTATCCATACCCGCTATAGACTGTTATTTTTACGCTGCATATCTGTTTGGAATTAACCGTACTACTCAGTCGTTATATGCATAATTGTGATTGACTATCCTTTATTGGCCTGCATATCTGTGCTGAGCAAGTCTCTACCAAGCAGCGCCACATACCGTTATAGACTTTGCTGGATACGCTGCATATCTATTGGGATCAAGTTCCTCTGTGCTCTCAGTGTCTGCATCCTATTATCCTTTGTATGCCTCCACTCATCGACACCTGTACACATCCTCACCTATTAAGCAGTGGTACAACTTGCTGTACGCAGACCACTGACTTCCCCGCTACCTACCTGCACCTGGACAAGTCTTCTCACCATAAGCAGTGGTACAACTTGCTGTACGCAGACCACTGACTTCCCCGCTACCTACCTGCACCTGGACAAGTCTTCTCACTAAAGCAGTGGTACAACTTGCTGTACGCAGACCACTGACTTCCCCGCTACCTCCCCGCATCTGCTCACGTCCATCCTGATCTCCGTGTTCAAATCTGCCTTTCCACTATATCAGCTAGTCGCTGACTCATTGACCAAGATTGCTACAAGTCACTGACTTTCCTATTCTTTACTGGCATTCTCCCTCCATCTGCTGTGATATATGTTCCGCTAGTCACCCTGCTACCAGAGGTCCGTTGTGTTAACTTCACCAGTCTGGTAAGCCCAGTCATCTGGTGAATTCCTGGGCAAGACTCCTAGTGCCCGTGACACTTAGCTATTGTGGACCAGTTTCTGAAAATCTTTGATTATTGATTGTTAAATGCTGAAAAACCACAGTCCCTATAGAAACCTATGGGTACTGCTTTTGCGAACGAAGAGGGTGGGACCGCAGCAGATATCTCCGATCCCTTAGTTATAAATAACTCCTTCCTCAATATTGTGACTAATCTACATTTTTTGTGGGGATTTTATGGTAAAACTACATTGAACTACATTAATAAATATCCCTCAAAGGTTCTTAAAGACTCAATTGCAAAATGTAAAAAGCCCACACTGCTTCTCGTTTTGCACAAGTATGTTACCTATGTGTTTACCAAGCAAATTTCAATATATACACCTACTGCTCAGTCTTTGGATAGACCCTTGTAAAATCCTTCCAGGCCTACTTTTGCGGTTTTGGTGGATAGTCTGGAAAATGTTCACAGAGGCACTTCTACATCTGCATTGGGTAAGTTCATTTTGGATAGACCACCACTTTTATGACCTCATTACTGCCCAAGAGGCAATTGAAACAAATGTAGTTCTCAATATTTTTAACTATATTGTTTATCACTTGTATATTGTTACATTTTTTATAAGCTCTCTAATGAAGATGGGATATATATATCTCTAGATATTTTTTATTTAAGATTTTATTTAACTTTTTATTATAAAAAAATATGCTTATTTTTTAAAAGATTTTATTTACATAATCTAATTTGGGATTATGACTGGTGTGAATTAGGGGAAGTCTCTATTTACATGAGTGGGAGGACTGACGACTATTGCTATTTACTTTGCAGCCTGCAAATGATCCAGGTTTTTTTATAATATTTAGTATTCATCAATTAATGGTGCAGATTTCTTCTGCTCTGGACATGTGATAATGAGGTGCACCACCTCATTACCAAATAAAACATGAATAGTGTTCCCCAAAATAAATATTGCCCTCACCATCTCAAAATAGTCAGTGGGATTAACAGGTGGGGATGGTGGTCTTCCTCCAGCTCACACCCATTCCCAGATGAAATGCCCTGGCACAAAATCTATTTTTTTAACTGTTGATGACATAAGTAGTGGTACATCTGTCACTCAGATTGCTTGCTTCCTCAGATAATGTGGGTTCACAATCCATCACCCATTCTGTCAGATCTCCTGGGCACAGTATTAGAAACTGTTCATGAATCATCAAATCAAATATCAGACTAAAGATTTTTAACACTGAAAATTCCATTTTCAATGTAGTGAAAATTGGCCCTCCAATTTCGAGTAGATGTGAGCAACAATGCACCTTAGGTCTCTGAAATTTTGCCTCATTGGAAATGTTAAAATGCCACAGCATTTTCATTATTTCAGTATCATGGTCCTGTATATGTGAAAGATTAAAAATTAACTTTACCTTTCAGTCTAGTATTTGAGTATCATGATCCCTGACAATAGGGCAGCATGTACTGCTTACAGTTTGTTTAAACCTGTGCAGAAAAGTGTCCAGATCCCCATCTTTTCACGAAACATGGAGGTGCTCTTGAGATGGTGTAGTAAGACTGGCCTCTCTGAAATATGGATGGCTCCGGTTTGTACCTTTTTTCAGTCTCATTATCTACCACTGCTGCTGACTGTCTCTTTGCAGCATTTATTAGAGTTTGTCACTGTGCATTCCACCATTCTCTTTTCTGTATGTCCTCTCTCCTGATGCTGCTGTAGAACTTATATTTTAGCTGAGATGATCTTGGGCCCCAAGTATTTTAAGTACAAATAAATATATAAATATATAAATGTCTATAGCAGTTTCCAAAGTTGAACCGTTAGACTAGTTAGAGAGCAACAGTCAAGCTTGACTTGTTCAAGTTCCACTGCCAAAACGCTCTCTGTAACAGAACTCTGCTCTCCAATCCACATCTTACTCCACCACCTATATAATCATATACCCACCAATTTAAAACAGTTGAAAATCTATGAAGGAAGTGGGAAACTAGATGGTAGTGCTGAGGATTGTCATATGAACAAGGATAAAACTGTTTAGAAGATCTACTGCTTGCCTTCTCAGTTCAGCTACTGGACTCAGTGAGCTCAACTATCACTGCTGTTGCTATCTCTACTCCTCCTTTGATGATCTCCACTGCCATCCTTATGACAGCAGCTGCCACCAAAAATAGGAAAAACTGTCACTTATGGCAAGGTTATAGAAATAGTTAATAGTTAAAAGAAATAGATAGAAACATTACATATATGTGCAAGAAAAGTATATTATAAATTACAGGCAGAAAACATATAAGGTAAACAGATGAGAAATAGGTTGAATCTTTGCATATACATGCAAGCACATTATATAAGATGCAGGCAGATACAGACAGATAATAGCATTAATAAGAAGATAAAAGTTAACAGAAATTATGGATACAATGCAGGAAGAGTCTATAAGATACGGGCAGATACAGACAGATAATAGCATTAAGAAGAAGATAAAAGTTAACAGAAATGGTGGATTAAATGCAGGCAGAGTATATAAGATGCAGGCAGACACAGACAGATAGGGTATAAGATTAAGAAAGTTAGATAATATAGAGAAAGCTTACAGTGGAATGTTGCAATGTGTGTCTGTCCAGTGAAGTTTCCAGGTGTGTGTGTGTGTGTGTGTGTGTGTGCATGTGGTTCAAAGAGGCAGATTTCAGGTTGTGTTTGTGCTTATAGACCTTTACCCAGAATGCATTGCTTCAGGGGGGGAGTGTTGACCTCTGCCACAACTGGACACTGCCTGTCTCTGTGCTTAGTTGTACTTCCTGTCCTGTCGAGTGCATGTTTTACTTTATTTGAATCTAACTTCCTGTGGAGCACTCAAATTCTTTGTTTGAAATGCTTGGCCAAATGCCACATGCATTATATTTATTTGATATGTTCTGGCTTTCAGCCAGTTTATATCTTAATCTGCGCATAAGTTCAGCGCGTGCAAACAGCAGTGGAACGTTAGTGGCTATTTTGCATGGCTAAAGCTCCACCCACTGCGACTTCGTCATTACTGGCGCAGCAATGGCAATATAGGAGCTCCTTCACAGTACCTGTGTAGCTAGAAAACAAAAACTTTTACTAATGCCAGAAGAGAAAGAAGGTTGATTTAAGATAAATGATGAATAACAGTTATGCCAGTGACTGGTTTATATTTCAATATTTCTGAATCCAGCTGCTGCTCCTGCTAATAGCTATCCAAATATCAAGGTAGATTCAGTTCAGCAGCAGACAGAGAGCTCACCTTTGCCCATTGCCATTCAAAAATAAATCACAAACAATCTGTCAATCAGTAAAAATGAATTCATAAAACACAGACAAAAATGATTGTATAATCATTTATTAGTAACCAATGGAAACTGTAAATAAACAAATTGTAAATGGGAAAAAATCTAAAAGCAAATTAAAATAGCAGAAAAAGTATATCATTAGTACAATAAAAGCAGAACCATACATAGTAATGTTTTTTCCAAAAATAAAAAAAATTGCATAAACTAAAGCTATTTAAAATGTTTATCCACTCCAAGTTTATCCACTCCAAATTAAGTTCTCTGGACGTTCTATGCACAGAAGCTTCTTCCAGTTTTTGTAAATTCATATTGATACACATAGTGTCACAATCCTTTGTACATGATTGAAAGAGTGAAAAAATGTTTTAAAAAGCATCTTCAAAGCGTCAGGAATCGGCAGTTCTACGGAATTGCTGTATAGTAACTATACCAATTGGTCTTTATAACACTATAATTAATTATATGGAATATTTCAATCTCCATAACGTTTGAATCAATTGATTCCATTTGATATGACCCAATAAGTATGTTTACCCCACTTTCATTTGTAAAGAAATTACTTGCAAAACAAAGACTAGCAAATGCCTTATAATCAAGAAAAAATATCACTGAACAAATGTCAGCAAGAACATTATTATCATGCTTGTATATATTTAAATAAATTATAATCATTATTACACTATGTTATATATTAATGTTGAAAGGGAAAATTATATTTTTAAATGTGTATAACTGTTGCTGGCTCAGTGTTATAATGTATTTGTAATATTAAAAAATAAATGTTTTAGAGCATGTATTTAGTTTACCAACAGCGTTGAATATGGGCATGATGGGCTGTGTGTCATTGTGTCTTGCTCACAGCTTTGTGTGCAGAAAATAATTTCTGCACACAGTGGCTGAACTATAGGGGGTACATCCATAATGGGGCCTGGAGGTGCTTGTGGTTGCCCCACTTTAACTCAAGGCCCTGCACTACTCTCAAAAGTGCAGAGTGGAGGCCTTTTCTGTGCATGCACTGAATCACCCATGTTCAGCAATTTCAGAAAAAGCCCCCATTCCACCCTTTTGAGAGCAGAGCGGGAGGCCTGAGTGGCTACAGTGGTATCACAGGGCCCCTACCAAAATTGTGCTCTGGGGCCCAGTAGGGCAATGTTAGTCAACTGTTTTCATTATGGTGGGGCAGTCAGGGCCATCTTTTCCATTGGGCACGATGGCCAGGTGCCCGGGGGCCCCATAGACAGGGCTCTTAAGTAAAATAAATAATCCTGCAAATATATCTATATCTATATATATCTATATATCTATATATATCTATATATATCTATATATATATATGATACACATATATAGAGGTAGGGGCCCCGCTGCACTGCTTTGCCCGGGGGCCCATATTGTTGTTAAGGTGGCCCTGGGGGCAGTCCCTAATTGTGGAGCTGTCCCGCTCAGCCAGGACTTTTTTCAGACTGCAAGGATAGTTGGGGGGAATATCCCGCTTCACCCTGTACTGATTATTAAGGGCGAGCTGCTTTCATCTAACAATAGTGCACACAGGTGGCCCTTAGCAAGCAGTACAGTGGGAAGTGAGACTTACCTCCCAATTATCCTTGCAGTTGAAACAAAGTCTTGACTGAGCGAGACAGTCACACAAACTTGGAACCACCCCACCAGAATCAGGACAGTGACAGACTGTGCTGATTTGCAATTTAACAGAATCCTGTGCTCAAAATTTAACTAATAAGACACTAATAGATTAGAGAAGCTTAGATTCAGAGATTCCCAATTTCTAGAGACACAATAAAACAACAGAATACTCAAACGCTACACTTAACTAGATCTAATGGAATACAAAATATACGTGCTCATAGATGATGAGGCATTAAACATGATTTATATTAAATAAATAGACTTATTTCACAACAATTAGCATTGACATTAAATTAATAGCATTCAGAATTAATAAATATACCTACTCCCCCTCAACATGCTTTGACATTAAATGAATGGTACTCACATTTATTAAATACACCTATATCCCCCCAAAAACAGCCCGAATATTATATAATTAATATTCCCATTAAATAATTACATTTATTTTTACACAAAATACAGCAATATTAAATAATTGGTATTCATAATTAATGAATAACCTGTCCTATACTCAGGCCCACATTAAATTTTAGCACCCAAACCATCCTAACTTTAATTAATTATTGCCATCCCACCACCTAAATTAATACTTATTACTATGACCCTCTTTTAAATGAAAGTCCCCATCAAATACATTGCCAGCCACATATAAATTAATATTACTATTAAATGATTACCACCCACCCTCACCATTAAATTAATAGTCAACCTCTACCCCTACTAGAGTAAGAGCCCTCCTCCCACACTTACCTACTACCATCTGGCTGTGTAGATTTCAGAGGCAAACTCTTCTGTCTGCCTCTTTTTATTTCTTTGCTGTCAGCACACAATTGTAGCAGACTGATCTCTAAATAAAATGCACAATCACAGCTATTGCAATATAAATAGCCTCTTTCACTCTGTCCAACCATCTCCAATCGAATTTCTTGGCACAGAATTGCAGCCTACATCGTATTCACATGCTAAAATGGCAGATGAGAACAGAGGGGAGGGTTATATATAAAAGATACTCATGAAATCCAATAATTTATCGGAAATTATGTTTTGCCTTATTTTCAGATCTGAATTTGGCTAACAAAACTGAGGTGTGTTCCGATTTTACATTAATCCCCAAAATTCGAATCTGTCGAATCCAAACAGCTCTAAAACACACGCTATATTTAATGACTTAAGCACTTTTTCGTGAATTCCAAATTCCCTCCCATGTTGACAAAGGAGTAAATTGGTCCTCAGACTGATCAAGCAGACTTTGAAAGGTTTTAAGTTATGTTGATGGTCAATACAGGTATGCTATTTCTAGACCTTCCTGCTGCTTGCAACTGCTACATTAAATATTTTATCAAACAAAAGTAAACATCATCATTTAATATGTATTCTGCTCCCATATTATTTACTCTGTGTGCTTTATTTTATATGATAATTGATGTATTAAATTAAAAATTCCACACTTTAGTCTATTATTTTATTTTCTCTAACAAATTGTCAGGGTTCCCATTATGCAAACCATGGAGAGTTCTTGAAAATGAAAACTGAGTTCATTATTTAAAGCAAGAATCACATAGATAAATAACTTAATGCAGGCAATGGTTAAAACAGCTATCACAAGTCCATGGGCTTCACAGGTAATATATGCAGAGCCTAATGAAATCAATAATGGTAGAAGTAGCTGACACAATAGGAAACTTATCATACACTAAATAAACAGCAGGAACTGAGTGCTGCACATGTAGCAGCTATAGCAGACACTGAATATAGGAATATGTGTTATCTGCAGCAGAAGCTGGATGCCCGAATATCCTATTAGAGTTGAATAATTGGATCAAGTCAGCTAAATTGATTAATATTGATTTACCATGCGATTGCGATTTGCGATTAGTACGCTATGTCATATTGGGTTTAATAACGCAATTGCACAGGTAAACAGCACATACACTTACATTCACACCTACATTTGTAAATAGTACATATTTAAGTTTCAACTCACTTTCATTTATTAATAAATGAATTAGAGATTATTTATACATTGTTAAAACTACAGTAAATGTATTTATTGTTCAGGTCCTCAGAAATGAATGGAGTTTGGTCTCATATTAATCCATTTTTTACCAACAGAAATCCGATATCAACAGATTAGCGATCGCACAAAGCATTCGCTAGTTATGAATAGTATGAGATTAACACTCAAAAGCACTTTGTTTATGGGTTAGTTGAAGACTGTCTTTTTTGGCGGGAAGACACCTAGGCAACAGTTAGAGTAAGTTGCCCCCACATTTGGGAAGAGGATCGATTTAACTGACCTATGACCAGTAATCTACTGGAACATCATAAACCCTGGACCAATGAAGAATCTTCTTAGTGTTATCTATGTATAATTGTGACATCACCACTGTTTTTTTGTAACCAAACTAGATATAAACTGGGGTCTGGTACCAGAACAGTCTCTCTGCCAACAGACATCAGACATCAGCTTTGACGCTTGTTCCTGGATCCAGGCCACTCTGCATATGTATCGGTTATACTTTGAAACATTCTTATTGCAGTTTGCTTCTTATTGCTATTAAATCTCTTTTGTGCATTTGAACCACACTGTTCGCATCGGACAATATTTATTGGTGAGATAGTACAATACATAACAATGCTCAAGTGATAGTGTGGGGGTGTCTCCGGTGAAGACCCCCGCCAGCGCTGTGTCCCTGGAGGGACAGAAGATGCTGGAGCCGGTGCCCGTGAAGAGGGCGAAGATGTCCGCCAGCGCTGTGCCCCTGGAGGGGCTGAAGAGGTCCCCGATGGTGCCCAGCAGGAAGAAAGAAGAGGAGAAGTACTCACCCGTCCAGCGATCCAGCGGTGAGTATCGTGGCTTCTTTCCTGCAGGTCTTGTGTGCGGGGGAAGGATGAGCCAATCAGGGCTCATCTTTCCCCGCTGGCCAATCAGCGGCCAGGTGCGCGAGCCAATCGCGGCTCGCTCCCGGCCATTCAAAAGATTGGCGCCGACGCGAGCCAATCAGCGCTCGCGCCGGCTGATGACGTCACGCTGGCGACTATATAAGTCACCGGGTGGCGCCATTTTGTCAGAAGAGAGTCGGCGACGGAGGGAGAAGGACGTCGTGGGACGTCCAGAGCAGAAGAAGGCCAGAAGCGGCAGTGATCGCCGGCGGGGAGCCTTTGTAAGGGCTGAGAGCGCCCCCGCCAAGCAGCTCTCAACAGCGCCGAACCGGAGAAGAGGCGCCGCCGGCTGGAGGGTCTGGAAGACCCAGAGAAAGAAGCGGAAGACGGCGTGGCAAGCTGAGATTCCTGCGCAGAGCAGGTAAGTTGACTCAGCATTAAATTCGGGCACTAGGCCCGGAGCCACGGTCGGGCACAAGGCCCGTTGGCACAGTGAATTAGGGGCACAAGGCCCAGGGACCTGGGCACTAGGCCCCGATAAAGTTAGTGGGCCAGTAGGCCATATTACTTTGATAAAGGGGACAAGCCCCTGTTAGTTAGACAGGGGGCGTGAGAGCCCAGGTGTACAAGGGCACAAGGCCCTTAGGTAGTTAGTGGCTTAGAGGCCATAGGAAGGCCACAGGGCCTGATTAGGGGCTGGTAGCCCATAGGCTATAAAGGGCACAAGGCCCTAGTAAATAGCTAGGGAGGCCACAGGCCTCGGTAGGCAGGGGCTAGGACCCCTAGGTAGTAGGGCACAAGGCCCTAGTTAGTGGGCTCAGAGCCCTGAGGTAGAGAGGGGGCTGAGGCCCATTAATCAGAGCACCAGGCTCTGTGTGTCTGGGCAGAGGCCCATGGTGTGAAGGGCAGAAGGCCCTGGTGGTGATGAGGTAGAGGCGTGGGAGCCTCGTGAGTGTAGGCGCGGTCCTGTGTGAGGTGAGCACACGTGGTTAGGAGGTACAGTAGAGCGGAGGCTCCTGTGGTGCTGTAGCAACCGGCTGGTTGGCTAACAGCGGTGTGCTCTGGTAAGTAGCTTACAAAGTACTGTATATTGTATTCTGTCTGTGAGGCGGGTATTGTTGAATTACAGTATTTTGGGTGTGCTATGTAATTGTGTCCAGGGGCAAGACGTCAGGCCCCCATTAAAGGTAGGCTCTTGTTCCTGTGGTTTCCTGTGCTAACCCGTGTTGTGGGGACAAGTGTAGTTACCAGCATACACATAGTCAGGGGAGAACACACGTAGTTTTCCTGTCCCTTAGGTCCCCGGGGTCACACTGGTACCCAGAGGGGGTGGCTGAGTGAGTTGGTGGCAGTGCAGCACACCTTGAGGCAGTTCCAGGGGCGGCCGTGGTTCTGATCAAGGGTCCTCAAGGCCGGTTCCGTGCAGGTGGACCTGTGGTTCCGGATGTAGGGACACGTGTGAGATACCCGAGTACAGGCAGTCGGGCGGTTCAGTTCGATCGGCTGTTCCGTGCGGCAGTCGGCCCGCGGGTTAATGTGCTGTTCTACTGAGCCTCAGCCGGGCTTAAAGAACCGGTCCTTAGGGTCTGTGGGTGACCCCATAGCAAGAAGGCAGCTTCTTGGTACGACCTGGGTGAGGGGGTTAGGAACCGCCCTCCGGTTTAGTCTGTGAACACCGGCTGGTGTTCCCCGTAGTGTGTAAGTGAGCAGTTCCGTTAGTGCACCACACCTAGTTAGTCATAGTGGTTTGAATTAGTTGCGTTGCCGACCATTAGAACGTTGTTAGGGTCGGGTCGCCGTTGTAGTCAGTCCAGTTTTGTGGGTGCCATCTTAGTCTCATTGAGAGTGTAGAGGGAGGCTGTGTGTTCTTGTCATCCGCAGGAGTCGGGAAGGCGCAGAGGAACCGGATCGGAAGTGGGAGTGCCCCGGTGAGTATCACGCTTGATTCCCCCTTTCGGTTAGGCCCTCACCGGCAGGTGTGTGAGGTACTTGAGGCGGGATTAGTCCTCGGACTAGTCTTGGTCTTAAGTGCCTGTAGTCCCCTGCGTCTCGGCAAGAACAAAGTGAGGAGGCGGCAAGTGAGCTTGGACTGACCGTGTCCTCGTTCTTTGCCGTGGTCTCGGACAGCCCTTACCTGGTAGGCACGGCCGTAATCTCTGTCTCTATCTTAGAGGGACGTGATTGGAGGTGACTGCGGCTGCGGATCTGCTGGGATTGGATCGCAGCTGGGATATTGGAAGCGGACTGGAGGTGACCATCGTTTTCAAGGTAGGTTCTTTTGTGTTGCGTCTGTCCCTGTTTTCCCCGCAGGGGGCGTTACAATAGCAGGAACTGAATGTTGCACCAGTTGCAGCTATAGCAGGCAGGAGATAATGCGCAGGTGATAAACTTCACGGAAGAAGTACATAGAATTGTCAACAAGCCAGGGTAAGAAACTTGGAGATCCACAATGGTACCAAGGATCAAGCAGAAGCAAAGTCAACCAAGCTAAAGACAGGGTCACAGGAAAATGTACAAAATGATAAGCCAAGCAGAAGTAAGATGCAAGGAGGTCAACTAGTTACAGTTCAAAGGACTACTAAGAGTCAGACCAGGAACAGCAAAAAATTGATGAACTGGCACCAGTCTGCTCAAATAGACAGACTATAAAGGCCAGGCACAGATGTATAGGATCCAAGACAAATAATAAGGGCTTAAACCCTTGCAGACAAGATCTGATAAAGTCAAAGCAGCATCCAAAGAGAAGATGATGTTCGGCAGACAGAGGCAGATCCTGGCAATAATTATGCATTTGTTTCACTCCTAACCTGTTACAATTATTTGTAGCACCTGCAAAAATACCTACCTTCCTTTGTAGACCAAAAATAAAGTCTTAATGTGGAGTAAACATTGCTTTGGCCTTTTTTTCCTTTTGTAATCTATTCGTATTTGAGTGACAGAAATAAATAGTGCATAGCATTTATATGAGAGTGTAACACTTTTCTCAGGAAGAGAGCCGTGGAGTGATGGATACAGGTGTTAGCCTGGTATTACGCTGGCCAAATGGAGGCACATAGTCTAAGGGGCCCCCCCGGTCATCACCAAGAACCGCCACAAGACAGAATGGACTTTGGCAGCCGGGAACACGCAAATTCACTAAAGACACTGTAATGATATCAAACAATGAATTATTCTCAAATTAAAAATGTAATAATTTCTTTCCTCCTTTCTTGATTCAAGAAATAAAATCAAAATAATAAATCTACTACCTTTAGAACATGGAAAAATTATTTTCTCACTCCAGTCCAATTTCTCTTTATATTAAATGTTCCCTATATTGTTTCCAATCATTCATTTTATAAGTCTTTATAAGGAGAAATGTGTGGCTTCAAACTGAGGTGGGATGTAGCCAAATACATTCCATTAATATCATAGGACTGTACAGAGCAGGCACAAAAATCAAGTCCCTTTGTGTGTGTGTGAATTGTCATGTACTACTCAATACAGCAAAAAAATGTACCCTCATCATCATCATCATCACCATTTATTTATATAGCGCCACTGATTCCGCAGCGCTGTACAGAGAACTCATTCACATCAGTCCCTGCCCCATTGGAGCTTACAGTCTAAATTCCCTAACATACACACACACAGACAGACAGAGAGAGACTGGGGTCAATTTTGATAACAGCCAATTAACCTACTAGTATGTTTTTGTAGTGTGGGAGGAAACCAGAGCACCCGGAGGAAACACACGCAAACACGGGGAGAACATACAAACTTCACACAGATAAGGTGTGAGGCAGAAGTGCTAACCACTTAGCCACCTTGCTACCCTCTCCACTTATCTCATTTCAATAATCTAGCTCTGCAAAATGAAATTAAATTTTTGCGCTGCTTAGTAAAGCTAGTGTGCTTACTCAAATCTTTGCAAGAAACGCCCTCACATCTCCAAAATTTCCCCATCTGGTGGTGTCAACTCCTTCTCCTCAGCAAATGCTGCTATCTTATCATCATCATCATTTATTTATATAGCGCCACTAATTCCACAGTGCTGTACAGATAACTCATTCATATCAGTCCCTGCCCCATTGGATCTTACAGTCTAAATTCCCTAATATAGACACATACTCACACACAGACACAGACAGACAGACACAGAGGGAGAGACTAGGATAAATGTAAATACGTTTGCACAAATTAAAGCACAGTGCACTACCAAAAAAAAAGAGCTATTTAGCTCTTCCTAAATGATTTCTGAGTGTATGCGAGCCGAGTGATGTCAATCATATGGCATAGCTAAATTATAACTATTATTATTATAATTATTACTATTATTATTATTATAATTATTATTATTTATTTATTTTTAAAATTCTGCTTCAAATTGTGATTCATTTTAATTTGTGTAGCATCCATATCAGGAATTCCAACTACAATTCATCTGTTCCATGTCCTATTAACCATCTATCAATTTCTTAAAAGTTCAAATTTAAGAGTAGCATAAGATGGATACAATTGTTTTGGAACAATATATCAACCAGATGCTTGCCATCTTTTGTCAACAATTCCCAAAAAGATAAAGGTTTAATACATTTTAATGGCATACTTTCAAAAGTGTATATTTAAGTACAGTGCTTTAGTATATGTCATGCTGTACCTTTCTCCTATGTCTAATATTTCCAGCAGTGATAGTTGTTGTCGATTGCCTTGGCATTTCATCCTGGCATTATTACAAAAAACAATGACTTACTGACTGAGAACTTACAATTTGCACTTGACAATTGTCATCAGGTGCTCCTTCACTCCCTGAACGAACAACATGCACTTAATCTTTACCTTCATCACCATCAGCAAGGAAAACAAACCTAAATGTACAAATTAAAAGTTAATGTTTATTTTTGGAATTGCCATCTGGTTTGTCATGTCTTATGAGTCTCTCTCTCAAAGGAAACTAATATACCGTTCCATATGTTGGATCTGTGTTGATGTCATGAGCTTTGTTCTTTGGCGACTTTGTCTGACCTTTTATGCACATACTATGAACTCAACCATGGTTATGTCATCAACGTCACTAGACTTGCAATGGTGTCTGGCTTATATGAATTTTCATTCTTGAACTGTAAACTTTCTCAGAAATTGTATGTAAAGTTAATGTGATGAAGATATAATAGTCATAGCACTGTCTGGTATCACATTATGATGTACATATAATATATATGTTAACCTCAGACACTGGACAGTGCTCCTTTAGTCAGTTTGGACAAACAGCTGAGGTAGATTACTATGAAATTAGATTAGAAGATTAATGCAGACTAGAGATATTTGAAAAACAGTGCTGCGCCAATAAAGTTATTTTAAAAGAAATTTGGCAATCTGCGATACTGTGTGTTAGTATAGTTTTGCTGCCACTCAGGGAAAAGGAAAGCAGGGGAGATTCCAACAGTCTAGCTAGCAGGAATAGTGCTGCTCCATTAGACAAAATACCCTAATCCTGTCAACTACAAAACACAATGGGCCTGATTCATTAAGGAAAGTTAAGCAAAAGTAAGTAAGTAAGGCAAAACCATTTTGCATGGGAGGGGAAAGCAAATTTAAAATGTGATGGCAGATTTATGTTTGCAGTAGGGTAACTTTAAATTTCAGTGTACAAATAAGCTAGCAAGTATTTGTGTGCTACATGAATAAACAGACAGTATTTTCTTTATGTGCAAAATAATAAACTAATTTGCACCCCTTGCACTGCAACATGGTTTTGTCCAGAAAACTTGAGTAAGAAAACATTCTCAATTTTTTGCTTAACTTTCCTTAATGGGCCTGATTCATATTCAGACGCAACTTGTGCTTTTAAAAAGAGTACTTAACCAGTGCTTACATATGCCCATATTCAGATGCAAGTGTATCTGAGGAATATGTTCTAACGAGTCTATGGTGGTAAGTCATTTAAGTGACATAAATCGGACGTATGCATAATTTGTTCTTCTAAGTGATTTTGGAGCAAGTGCACTTTTTTCACTTCATATTTACTCCTAATTCACATCTGAACGCACATGCGTACATTTCCTTTATTACTTTAGTTGAACTTATTACTCCTAAACACTGATGTTTCCTGACAATTACATGCTATTAACCCTTTAACTGTATTACCTCATCACGCTGCACTATTCCATGATAATGATAAACCCTTTATGGCATACTTTAATAACACATATGTCTCATTATTACACATTTGCATAGAAAAAACACACGCACAAATAATTTGTTTAAATAATAAACTATTTTATAAACAGAGAAAGAAAAATAAGAATTTAAGAAACAACAATAAACATTTTTTTATTAAATCTAAATATTTTGATTATTTTTGTGTTTTTTTATTTTTTTAAAATTAGACTGTTAAGTGTATGTATTTACATTGATAAACATATTGCAATGCAAATCTGCAAATGCTTTGAAAGGATCAGAAATGTTACATCTGAAAATGAATCAGGCCCAATAATTGCATAAATGGTATGTCTATTGGTTGTTATATGGTTATATGGTTGTTATATGGTTATGCGACCTACAGAAAGAGGTTTGGACGCTCCTATTTAGAATTATTGTACATTGTTTAAACGACTGGTAGGTAACTCTACAAAAGTGTCTTAAATAAAAAAAAGTTCTGCATAACAATTTGATAAAGGGGAAGATAGAGATTGACCAGTTTAATTAACATCTGAGCTGCCAACGTAGACTAGCCATTCCATAATTTCATGTGTTTCACTCATATACCCTAACGGCTTAAACAAAGTTTGCCACATTTCTTTTTGAAGGTGCTTTTCTTTTCTTCACTCAATTTGTCATTCTCTGTAAAGTGACTGACAGTCAACAAGCTTGATATTGAGCCTTCCTAATACAATAAGCACTTCATTTAGAGGGGATAAACAGAGCAGCTAGTGACAGTCACAAGTTCATAAATATTTTTTTTTTTGCACCAGTCATTTCTGGTAAAAAATGTAAAATCCAAATCCAGTTTATATATATATATATATATATATATATATATATATATATATATATATATATATATATATATTATATTCTATTAATTAAATACAATTTACTATTTAAATTCAATAACTTTAACAGCCGCACCATGCCACCAGAAACTAAAAAGACACACATCTTACCTACCTTTCTTCATCCCTGCTTCTATTAGCTGGTGACATATCACCTAATCCAGGTCCACCTCAATTCTCCCACACGCATATATCTGAACAGTACAGAAATCCAGCAAACCTTAAACACATCTCCTGTCTCCCCTCTCTTCCAAAGTCCTTTAAATGTGCCCTTTGGAATGCATGTTCTGTTTGTAACAAACTTACCTCCATTCATGATCTCTTCCTGTCAAACAACCTTAACCTTCTTGCAATAACAGAAACATGGCTCACGCAATCAGACACTGCCTCACCTGCAGCCCTCTCACATGGTGGTCTCCATTTCACCCATACCGCCAGACCGGGAGGGAGACAAGGAGGGGGGGATTGGACTACTTCTCTCCCTACAGTGCACATTCACAGTTCTACAAAGTGTCCCATCACTCACATTCACATCTTTTGAAGTACATGCTGTTAGGATTTTTAACCCATTCTCTATGCGTGTTGCTGTCATCTATCGCCCCCCTGGTCCACACCACCAATTTCTTGAACACTTCTCTGCATGGCTCCCTCACTTCTTATCTACTGATATCCCCACCATCATCATGGGTGATTTCAACATCCCTATTTCTAATCCACATTCCAATGCTGTTTCCAAACTACTCTCTCTAACCTCTTCACTTGACCTCTCCCAGTGGATTGAATCCGCTACTCATCAGGATGGCCACTGTCTTGATCTTGTTTTCTCTAGACCATGCTCAGTTTCTCATTTCCTAAACACTCCTTTCCCCCTCTCGGATCATCACCTTATTAGCTACTCGCTCACCCCCAGTTCTTTACTCTCCCTAGTGTCGAACTCTTCCAAGTCTCCTCACAACCGCTGGAATTTCAACTCTATTGATTTTCAACAGTTTTCCACCTCTCTCCAACACCTTCTCTCCCCAATTTCTACATTTTCCTCCCCTGATCGGGTAGAACCCCATTTTCATCAAACCCTAGCAACTGCCCTGGATCAAGTGGCTCCAGCGACACTACATACTTTGCGTAGAATTCGTTGCCAACCGTGGCACACTACAGTAACACGAACTCTACAAAAACTTTCTCGTAAAGCAGAATATCACTGGCGTAAATCTTGTGCCTCTAATGATTTCATCACATATACTGATATCTACCACTCCTATAGAAATGCTCTGGACACTGCTAAACAAGCATACTTCTGATCTCTCATTTATGCTCAGACTTCTAACCCAAACGCCTCTTTAACACATTTAACTCTCTTCTGAATCCTCCTGCCCCAAATCCTCCAACTAACATCACTGCACAGGCTCTTGCTTCCAATTTCAAGGACAAAATTGATAAGATCAGGCTTGAAATGGTATCATCTCCCTTGAAAGGCAATCAATTCAGGCTCAATTCCTTTGTAGCACCCTCTGACACTCTCTCTTCATTTGATCCCACAAATGAAGAGGAAGTTTCTACTCTCTTCTCATATTCCTACTCTACCTTGTCACGGGCACTAGGAGTTTTACCCAAAATTCACCAGGTGTAGCTACACTTACCAGAAGTGCGGACCTCTGGGTAGTGTGGTGAACCAGTGGAAACATACAGTAGAATAGAGGAAAGGAATGTCAATAGTATAAATGCTGAGTCTTGGCACCCTGGAACTGTGATGGTACAGCAGTTTAGTAAACAGGATAAAATGAGGAAAGAGTCCAAGTGCCTTAGCACGCAGGTAGCATATAGCAGGCCAGTACTTGATAACTGGATAACGTTAGGCAAAGACCAATCAACAATATAGTAGAAGAGTCAGCAACTTGCAGCTACAATACAGAGGCACTTGTAGACTTTAGTCCAGCTAATAGGTACCATACAGAGTAGTAGCTATATCACAAGGAAACATGAATGGTCTACAGCTGGTAAGTTTCACCACGGATATGTAGAGAAGACTTGTCCAGCGCAGGTGTGTAACAGAATAGCATGAGTGGTCTGCAATTGGCAAGTTGTACCACTAATGTGAAGGGAAGACTTGTCCAGGTGCAGGCATGGAACGGAGTAACGTGAGTGGTCTGCAATAGGCAAGTTTTACCACTGATGTATAGAGAAGACTTGTCCAGGAGCAGGCAGGTAACGGAGGTAGCGAGAGTAGTCTGCAGCGGGTAAGTTCTACTACCGATGTGGAGAGGAGACTTGTCCAGGAGCAGGCAGGTAACGGAGGTAGCGAGAGTAGTCTGCAGCGGGTAAGTTCTACTACCGATGTGGAGGGGAGACTTGTCCAGGAGCAGGCAGGTAACGGAGGTAGCGAGAGTAGTCTGCAGCGGGTAAGTTCTACTACCGATGTGGAGAGGAGACTTGTCCAGAGCAAACGGATAACACGAGCAGAAACAGGAAACACCTCAGAGTCTCAAGGAAGGAGAACCAAGAACAGGCAAAGGTAATAGGGCAACAGGTGCCTTAAGTACTGAGAGGTGATTAATTAACCAATGAGACTAGAGACGAGGTATTAACAGTTAAGGGTTTCTGCACATGCGCAATCTTAGTCAAGATGGCGTGCGGCCGCGGCTCAGGAGAGGCGCCGGCAGGAGCGACAGAGACCCATGTCCTAACCTAGAGGCACTAACAGTCCAGTGAGTGACATATCTCCTGTCCTCTTGATCCCATTCCCTCACATATTGGTATGTCCCTGTCTCCTGTTCTCATTCCCCCTCTAACTAAAATCAATAATCTCTCTCTTTCTACTGGTATTTTTCCATCACTATTCAAGCATGCAGTGATTACTCCCATTTTACAAAAACAAAATTCTGACCCTAACTCTCTAGTAAATTACCACCACATCTCCCAGCTCCCATGCCCCTCCAAGCTTCTCGAGAGAATTGCCTACACCCGCCTCACACACTTTCTTACAGCAAACAACCTGTTGGATCCTCTTCAGTCAGGTTTTTGCTCTCAACACACCACAGAGACTGCACTAATCAAGGTTGTCAATGATTTGATCACAGCAAAAAATAATAACCATTACTCTCTTATAATTTTCCTGGATCTCTCTGCTGCATTTGACACTGTTGACCACTCTCTCCTCATACAAATGCTACAATCCCTAGGTCTTGAAGGCACTGTCCTATCCTGGTTCTCATTCTACCTATCTAATCGCTCTTTCAGTGTTAATTTCTCTGCATCCACCTCTGCTCTGCTTCCTTTATCAGTTGGAGTACCACAAGGCTCAGTCCTAGGTCCTCTACTATTCTCTATCTACACCACTTCTCTTGGAAAACTAATAAGCTCCTTTGGATTTCAGTATCATCTCTATGCGGATGATACACAAATTTATCTATCCTCTCCTGATCTTTCACCATCTGTGTTGTCTCGCGTTACTGACTGTCTTTCTGCCATTTCATCTTGGATGTCTTCTCGCCAACTCAAATTCAATCTTTCAAAAACTGAATTAATAATATTCCCACCCAAAAACAGAAGCTTCCTGCCTGACATTTCTATTTCTGTTGATAACATGACCATAAATCCCACCCCGCAAGCTCGTTGCCTAGGTGTAATCCTTGATTCACAACTGTCATTTATCCCCCACATTAACTCTATATCTAAATCATGTTACATACACCTAAAGAACATTTCCAGAATACGCACATATCTGACACAAGACACCGCAAAAACATTAATTGATGCACTCATCATCTCCCGCATCGACTATTGCAATTCCCTCCTTACTGGTCTTCCCAAAGTCAGACTTGAACCCATACAATCTATTTTGTATGCAGCGGCTGGATTGATTTTCCTTACTAACCGTTATTCCTCTGCTGAGCCACTCTGTCAGGCTCTACATTGGCTGCCTGTATTTCAATGAATCCAATATAAAATTCTTCTACTAACATACAAGGCCATCAACAAAATTGCACCGACATACATTTCCGCACTGGTCTCGAAATATCTCCCCACTCGACACCTCCGTTCTGCACAAGATCTACGTCTCTCCTCCACTCTCATCACATCCTCCCATTCTCGGTTACAGGATTTTTTCCGCGCTGCACCCACATTGTGGATTTCCCTCCCTCGCACAGTAAGACTTTTCTCTAGTCTTCAAACCTTCAAGCGTTCACTGAAAACCCACCTCTTCAGACAAGGTTATGATATTCCTCAGACACCATCTTAATTTCCCTAGATTACCCTATTACCATCCTCTACACTGCTAACGCAAGACAACAACCCTCTGACCAACACTGCAACACCCCCCCCCCCCCCACTCAATACTTTTACCTTTGCATTCTAGCTGGTCCATTGTGCAATATGATGTAGCACATGCCCTTGTGTTTCTAACTCCCATTGTTCTATAGATTGTAAGCTTGCGAGCAGGGTTCTCTTACCTCTCTGTCTGTATGTATTACCCAGTATTGTTTTATCAATGTTCGTTCCCAAATTGTAAAGCGCTACGGAATTTGCTGGCGCTATATAAATAAATGTTGATGATGATGATAATTGTAATATCCTTGAAGTTTATATTTGTTTTTATTTTTAGTATTCATATCATTTACAATATACTGACCGTGAAGGATATTATTATTGCTTCAACATCTTTATTGTGATTACCTAATTGAGAGGATCTGAAAACCTGTTTGTGAATCAGACACGGTGGAAAAGTATCTGACATCTCCAGACGTTTTGTGAAAGAAATCTGCATTCTCCATGCATGTGGATTATAGTGTATTGGGCTTCCAATAATATACTGGGTATAGTATTTATAGTGTTCCAACTGTTTATGGTCACTACCTCCTGTCAGGGATATGTCACAAGTCTGTGTAATATTTGCACCAAAAGAAAAAGTCTATAATTAGCTAATGCTGCGATCTATACATTGGATGGCCTTCCCTACGTACCTCTAACTGATATTTCTATTGGAATCAAACTCATCCCATTTGACCTCTAAATAAACCAGCTTGCATCACTATTTTGTTTCATTAATACACAAGTATACTTTCTGACTGTGTGCAAAGACTAAGAAAGGGTACAGATAATGATAAACACTGACTTATCCCAATACACAAATGCCATAATCGTGTGGATGCACTATATAGACGACATCCTAATCTTGTGGCAAGGTGATGAAGAATTCTTTGGGAATTTCATCCATATTCTCAACACCAATGACAACAATCTCAGATTAACATATGTGATGGACAAAAATCAAATTAACTTTCTGGACATTACTATTAAGAAAACAGCAAGCGGTCAAATAGAAACAGACCTATATAGGAAGAAAACAGCAACTAATAGTGTACTCCACAATGACAGTTCACATTTTCCACCAGTTATAAAAAATATACCCAAGGGAGAATTTCTCTGATTAAAGCAAAATTGCTCAAATACTGAAGACCATCAAAGACGTGTAGAGGAATTAAGTACCAGATTTTTATAACGTGGTTAGAGTAAAAGATCTATTAAGAGAGCCATTACTTCAACTAGATCAATTGATCAAGTTGTTCTTATATATCCTAGAAAGAAAATTGAAACTAATAAAAAAATCCGTTTTGTGGGAGATTTTTACCAACAATTGAAACAAATTCAAACAATTATACAACGACATTGGCCTATACTTATGTCAGATGAAAAACTAGCCAAATCCTTAGGTGAGAAATCGAAGTTTAGCAGGAGATGGGCACCTAATTTAGGCGATGTACTGTTTGAGGAAAGTAAATGATCATCACCCAGACAAACTGTACCTCATTTCTCTTACATAATGAAGCCTGGTCCCCTCATCACAAACTTCATTATGACAGAAAATGTGTTTCTCCTACATTATCCTCACCTAAAAAAAAACCACAAACACACCAATTTTTTTTAAACAAATGCCTTGTTTATAACATACTTTCTGGGGTAAATATAAGCGCCAAAAAAATGAAGAATTAAAATAATGCTTTTCTAAAAGTCTAACATTTTGATTAATTTTTTTTTAAAAAAATTGTAACAATACACAGGCGTGGGAATGGCAACTTGGCTGGTTGGGATGGAAAATTGGACAGTGGTGATGGCAAATTGGGTGTGGGGGATGACAACTTGGGTGGGGTCATTTCAGGTGATTTCTTTGTTGGCTGGGATAAGAAGCAAAAAAAATGTTTACAATCTAATTACATTTTTAACACATATCTTAGCTCTATGGGTGTATGTAGTTTGTTCAAACATGTTCCAAGCAGAGTTCAGAAGTGGTACATTTAAGTGAATTTCTCTGCTAAGGTTCATGTTATGCTAAAAACTGTAGTAACCATAGGACAAATACTATATGGAGGCACATGCAGAATTTTTTTGGGGGGAAGGGGGTTCTTGGAATACAAACACTCCTTAGGCCCATTATGTCAGACTGCTGTGGAATGGAAAACTTTGCCTGAGTTTAGGGAAAGTCACATTTAGGAACGAAAGGCTTCCTTAGGACTACACTTTATTCTTCAAAACAAAATATTAATATTAGATTATATTATAGCATCAAGATACCTACATTCTTTTGCATAGGTCTGGGATGGCCCTGTCTCCTTCACTAGGGTCTACTCCATTCCCTCTTCCTCCAGGTTCTCCTCCATGGCCTTTTCCTCCAGGGTCTCCTCTACTATGGCCAGGGATCCTTCCCAGGATTCAGTCCTGGACTCTTCCTCTGGGATTGGGGAAGGGGATTGTTCGGAGAGTGGGACCTCCTCCTCCTGGGCTTCCTCCAAGTCATGTGTCTGGGCTTCCTCTCTCGCCTCCAGATTTTGGCAGCATAGGCAGTGGCTGCGATCACTGCATTGGCCTGCATAGATGATCAGTTGGTTCAAGGGGTGGGGAGGATTGACACTGAAGATAGCCCTCCCCTAACTACACCACTATCCCCCAGAGGTAAATTTCAGATCACAATACATGCATAAAAAAATACCAATAATTAGTTTACATTAATTTAAACGCATTCAGCAACAATAGCTATTTTTCAAGCAAAACTAATAGACTCCAATTTTAACACTTGGCAATTTGAATGCAAATAAAACTCCTAAATTCTTGCCACTCATATTGCAAGTTAACCAACCTATTGTAGAATCTGGCCATGGTCTTCAAAATTAAAGAGTATTTTCTGAGAAGATTTCAAAAGGATGCCAGTTAAAATTCCATTCAAGACACAGATATGTTGGTTGTTAAATTTATATAGTACAATTTTTTTTAACAATTTTTATAAAAGATGAACCCACATATACACACTAAAAATAATGTCTGCTAATATGATGCAAAAACGGATGTTACTGAGTGAAACATAGATTTGTATGTTTTGTTTTTTTTCATCCACTATGTTAGCTGAAGATGAAGATATAGTGGAAGCAGAAGAGTGCCTGGTGGAGGAGACCTGTGATGTGGAAGAGACACAGATGAATGAGGAAGTAGGGGACAATGGACAGAGTAATTGTGCGAATTATATGCAACGCATCACCATTTACGTTCCTTATTGAATTAGGCTCACCATGTTTGCTTTCATGAAGTATGGGTCTGAGATCCAGGAACTCAAAGAATTTAAAACCTTTGTAGTCAGAAAAAGCTTGTGCCCCCACTCACTCACAAGCAACAGCCTTGTAAATGTATTCTTTCATCAGCTTTACCTCATTATAAATAATCTTGTATCACTAAATGAAATATTAATTTTCCCTTCAATGCTCCTAAAAATGCACTTAGCATGGAATACCCTTGATCTTCCCATCTTACTTGTTCACCCAGACAGATGCTGCCAACTTGTACAACTCCCCCTTAAATCAATGCACACTTGTTTTATACTTTTGCAACTTGTAAATTGCCCTTAGTTTAATTAACAAACAAAAGAAGCTAATTAAGGAGTTTAACTGGTAAAAATAATTCAAAGGGTCTAAACATTTAAAGTAAAAATATATATATATATATATATATATATATATATATATATATATATATATATATATATATATATATAGCAAAGTGGAGTAAGCCTTTACCAAATACAATCCTATAAGAGATATACTGGAGATGAATACCATAATCCTTAGCCTTTCAGAAATGCAGCATACAATTATAACAGTAAACTTATGTTTTCACAACAGCTACAGAGGGTTGAAGAGAACTGATATTGGTCTTGAACTATAAAGCACAATATAGTCTCATTGTGTTCAAAATGCTTTTTTATTATTTTATTCTACATTCCATCTCAGGTTCAAGATAAATATCATAAACTGATGAAATATTGTAGTATATTATACATGTAGAGACATTTTATGAGAACACTGCGAAAACTAATATGCCACTGCCCCAATGTTTTATTGTTTTGAAGAAACGGTACAGTAAAAACTATTTGGTCTAAATTGTGTGTGAACAGGTCTGTGCTCTCTAGATGAACATCCGCTGCCAGCAAAATTAGATTAAAAAAGTAATAAAGAGAGTAACTATGGCATACAATGTTATGTTATTATATGCTTAATGATTGTGAAATAGTTATATGGAAGATAAAGTAATGTTACAATGTATTGTAATGTATAGATTGTATAAATGTGGATTAACTTAAAGGAGTATGCCATGGTTAATTACAATGGTTAATTTGTTAAATATTGAATTATAAAAATAAAAAATCATTTTTGATAGCGGTAAAAACAAAAAATAGATCAAATTATGAATCTATATTTGAGAGCAGACAAATAGAAATGAACAAGTGTCTCAAAAGAAAAGGACTAAAAATAAAGCAATTGTTGTTATGCTGTGATGCACTTGAATAAATGCAGCCTCTGTGCTCCTTTTATTAGTGTCTCAAGTTCGTTGTAAAATTGTATGCTTCTGTTTTAACCTGTTCTGCCCTATATTTCATGGTGGTGGTGAGCCTGGAAGGAGTTCTCCGGTCTTCTGTGAGGCTGGTTCAGGTGTTTGATTACTGTAGCTGAAAGACAAACATACATAGAATGTGGAACACTGATAGAACACTGTGGTTATATTTCCCAGGAGTAATCTGATTAGTTGCAAAATCTTAATAAATATTCTTAATAATGTAAAAGTGCACTGTAATTGCGGCAGAGTCCTTATTAGACTTTTATATTAAGTATTAAAATATTTTGCTTTCTTTGGAAAACATAATAAAAAACAGACAGTGGACATACCCTTCAATGTAATTATTAACATGATATGATACAAATTGGAATGAATTGCTAAAAGAATATTTTGCAAATAACTGTCTTATACACTATATGGACAAAAGTATTTGGCCACATCTGTTAATTATTGAATTGAGGTGTTTCAATCAGACCCGTTGCCAGAGGTGTATAAAATAAAACACATAGCCATGCAGTCTCTATTTGCAAACATTTGTGATACAAAATGGGTTGTTCTGAAGAGCTCAGTGACTTCAAGCGTGGTACTGTGATAGGATGGCACTTTTGCAATAAGACGGTTTATGAAATTTTATCCATGCTGGATATTCCAAGGTCAACTGTAAGTGATATTATTACATTGTGGAAGCGTTTAGGAACAACAGCAACAGAACCACGAGGCAGAAGACCAAGTTAAATCACAGAGTGTGGTCAATAACTGCAAAGGCGTAAAAATGACGAAAAGTCAACAACGCTCTGCTAATTCCATAGCTGAGGACTTTTGAATTTCCACTGGATTAATGTAAGCACAAAAAATTTCCAGCTAGGTTAGTTAGCTGCTATCTAAATTGACCCTAGTCTCTCCCTCTCTGTCTGTCTGTGTGTGAGTGTGTGTCTATATTAGGGAATTTAGACTGTAAGCTCCAATGGGGCAGGGACTGATGTGAATGAGTTCTCTGTACAGCGATGCGGAATTAGTGGCGCTATATAAATAAATGATGATGATGATGATGATGAATGGCTTTCCATTGCCAAGCAGCTGCATGCAAGCCTCACATCACCAAGACCACTGCCAAGAGTCGGATGGAGTGGTGTAAAGCAAACTGACACTGGATTGTGAGCAGTGGAAACGTTTTCTGTGGAGTGACCAATCACTATTCCCTGTTTGGCAGTCAGATGGGCAAGACTGGGTTTGGCGGATGCCGGCAGAACATTACCTGCCTGACTGCATTATGCCAACTGTGAAGTTTGGTTGAGGAGGGATAATGGTATGGAACTGTTTTTTTCTGGGTTTGGGCTAGGGCCCCTAATCTCCAGTGAAGGGCAATCTTAATGCTTCAGAATACCAAGTCATTTTGGACAATGCTATGCTTCCAACTTTGTGGCAACAGTTTGAGGAAGGCCCTTTTCTATTCCAACATTACTGACTGTACCCCAGTGCACAAAGCAAGGACTACAAAGATATGGTTTGATGCATTCAGTGTAGAAGAACTTAACTGGACCACAAAGAGCCCTGACTTCAACCACATTGAACATTTTTCGGATGAACTGGAATGGAGATTACGAGCCAACATTAGTGCCTGATCTCATAAATGCTCTACACAATGAATGGGTGCAAATTCCCACAGAAACACTCCAACATCTTGTGAAAAGCCTTCCAATATGGGTGGAAGCTATTATCACTGCAAAATGGGACCAACTTCATATTACAGTATAAGTATTTGAATGCAATGTCATGATAGCCCCTGTTGTGTAATGGTCAAGCGTCCCAATACTTTTGTCCATATAGTGTATCTAGTCAGGGGCAGAACAGTGCATCGCTGATCTCCATTCCAAAATATGAGTTCTCACTTTCTGGGCAACTTGCTCTGCTCTCAATAAAACAGAGCAGTGAATCTCTCCAGAGCATGCCCAATGTGCTCAAAAGAGGTGTTCTTTTGAAAGCAGTGAGGCCTTGAGATGAGTGAAGGCCTTCAAGGGAGGGGGCAGGACCCAGGCTCCCCTGAACCACCTATTGTTATGACCTGTATCTAGCATGTAGATTAAATGAACCAAGGTCAAAGTTTAAATTAAGACATGCCCAATGTTTTTAAATGTCTAAGAATTTAAGGACTGTTGGATATGTATTGTTATCTTCTTAGTTTCTCTAATGTATTCAGAAACTCTGATCCTCAATTTCCTCTTAATGCTGCCCACATATTGGAGGCCACATCGACATACCAGCATGTATTTCAGCCTTTGAGGTTTTATGCTTCTCTTAAATTTAATATCTGCTCTCTTGGAGTATATGCTCTCATTCCACTCTCTTGGTATATGTGAAACTTATTTTGCATCTTACACCATTGTGCATATTCAATTGTTAGCGAGTTTCGAAGTTCGAGCGCGTTAAGTAATTTTTTTTGCTTTTTTTCCTTATTTTCAAGCGCGGAAACTTCTCCCGCAATTCTAATCTTTTTTTTTTATCAAAACGGTGCTATCGCGCTCCAACCGTTTGTCAATGTTAAAGTATAGGCTGGATGCGAACCCTCAGCGGAAAAAGCTATTCAATTGTTTTTTAACGCTGAGTGTGAAACAGGCAAATCTGCTGCTTCATCTCGCACCTCCTTGATCTGCTCAAAGAAATTTTTTTTTATTAAGTTAAGAAAAATATACATTAAACTGAAAAAATAGGTGTAAAAGTTCATAAAAATAACCTAAAAACTGAGAAGTACTTAAAAAAGTGTAATAATAATTAATAATTTTTGGAAAGTTCCCCCTTTAGAAAAAAACATTAGTTGTGCATGTATTTAAACTTTTTTATATCATTTGTTTTAAGGGGGGGGGGAGGGGAGGTTGTGCCTGACCTCAGTCAGCTCTCGGTGAAAAGTAGCATGTTATTTATTATTTTTTTAAACCAAAATCGTTTGCTCCCCACTCTATTTAGTCTTAGCCCTAGTGCTGGTAGGCTATTGATGTGTGCGTTAAAATCTTTGAAAAATTTGGCGTAGGGTTCCCCCTATTTTAATTCAACCAGCACTAGGCAAACCAGCCGGGGTGATAGGCACTATAGCGGGGGGGGGGGGGGGGGGAAACGCAGTTTGGGTCCCACGGCCATAATGACTAAACACCCACAGACTGTTCAGCGATGGCCTGGATTCCCTAGGGAGTGTGGTCCGCTGAAAAATGTAAGTGGGCCACCCCCCTAGGGACACTCAGCCCAGTGCCGATAGCACTAGGGCTCTTCCTACTACTCCTGGGCTGTGGCTAGTAGGGTAATAAATGGGGATTTTGTATGAAAAAAAAATAAATTGTTGATTTGTGGAACTACATGTCCCAGCCAGCCATGTTGGCCTAAATAGTGTGGGCATGCTGCTACTTGTCTTACTACAAGCACCAGCGCACCCATGGCACCCAGGGCATGTTTGCACTTGTAGAACCACAAGTGCCAACATGCTCTTACACCCACGGCTGGCTGTGATCTGTAGTTCCACAAAGCAAAAT
This sequence comes from Mixophyes fleayi, assembly GCF_038048845.1. Lineage (NCBI taxonomy): Eukaryota > Metazoa > Chordata > Amphibia > Anura > Limnodynastidae > Mixophyes > Mixophyes fleayi. The sequence continues at coordinate 163,065,547 of NC_134403.1, read as the reverse complement.
GTTAAATAAAAGCACAACACCCTCATTCCAACCACAAATCTTTATTAAAAATAATAAAACCCCAAGAAATACAGTAAACACCCTCATGTACACCATAGATTTTTATTGAAAAAAAACCAAAACAAAATACTCACCATGGACGAAATCCTCAGTTTTATGATGCTTTACTTACACACACTCATTTACGCAAAGTCCCAAAAATTATTTGTACCTTCGAAGAAATGTCCGGCTTGCCCACTGTCCCACAAATATTTGTACCTTACAAATGTCCATGCTTGGCCAGTGTTCAAGAAATGTTTGTAAATGGCAAAAAATTTACCTCCTTGTAAAATCTTTTAATCTGCTGTCCAGGCGGGGGGGCATTGTGGGCTTGCAGTGCTCGGGCCCTTCTTGATTGCAGTGTGGGGGCCCATTCTCTTGTGCAGTGCTGGGGCCCTTCTTGATTGCAGTGTGGGGGCCCATTCTCTTGTGCAGTGCTGGGGCCATTCTTGATTGCAGTGTGGGGCCCATTCTCTTGTGCAGTGCTGGGGCCATTCTTGATTGCAGTCTGGGGCCCATTCTCTTGTGCAGTGCTGGGGCCATTCTTGATTGAATTAATTTGCATTAATTTTTTATACTAAAATGACTGCCTTAACCACTCCTCATTTCAAACTCGCTAGGACCAATAATAGAGCGCGAGGGGGTGAATGCAATATTAACAATTGAATTGAGCGTTTTTTTTTTTTTAAACGAGCGCTCGAACAGGAAAAAACGAGCGCGGGTTTTTGGTTTTTTTTCGAGCGCGGGATTTTCACCCGTCTCGCTTACAATTGAATATGCCCCCATATATGCAATAGTGAAATCCAATTGATTTTGCCAGCCATGTATTTTGTCCTGTTGTTTGAGGTACATAGAGACTGGTGAATATATCCCGAAGATTGTTGACTTTTTTATGGATGATTTTTGGTATAACAACTATTAGAGTTTCAGGTTCATTTTTAAAATATCTTAGTGATTTTTTCAAAGTGGATTTGGTTTGTGTTGCTTTTCTACTGTTTAGTGAAGGCAATTGAAATTTCTACTTATTTTGTTTTCTTGTCTGTAAGGTGACATTGAATTTCTGACAAGCATTTTAATGCACATGAAGGCTTTGTGGACCCTTCTCATAGTATTTTGTTTCTATAAATTTGAAGACAAGTATTGTTCCTTGTTTGACCTATGATGAGGGACTTGTACAGTTTCTTCTTGTGTTTTAACTGTACTCCATAGAATGTTGTTGATCCACTTCTAGTGATGATTACTGTTCACTGGATGAACATTATTGCAGTCCACTGGCTGTTTACATCCGTTAGTATGCACACAGGTGTCTTTTGTAAATACCGCTTAATCCAGAAACACATTTTTTTTTACTTGCATAAGCAGTGATTTCCAGATTAAGATTATTTGCTTAGATATTTTTCAGAAAAAGTTGGTTTCAGTACCTTCCCATATAAATAAAACATCGTCAATATATCTTTGCCAGCACGACAAATTATAAATTTAAAAAAGAATATAGACAACTTCATTAAACCATTCAGACAGTATATCACAGAAGTATTGTTTGCACCAATAAGTGCAGTCCCTACTTTAAGAAGGTCTAAACCTTTCCCAATACATGTCCTTATGCACTGGATGTATGCTGTAGGCACTTCTGTATTTGTCTCGTGGTATCTGAAGGAAGCATGTTAATATAACTTTCCCACTTATCAAACAATTACCCTAGCTTTTTACTCTCTTTATCAAACAGAGATTCCCCCAAGTCCATATGAAATAAATAAAAAAAATGGAAGTTGCTCAAATCAATTTATATGCTATATCAGGTGCATGAAAGGGTGGGGTTATCCTAAAAGGAACAAACACAGACAAATACCCCCAGCACACTGCTATAGCCAGCAACAGATCTGCTATTTCTACTGTAGATAAAAATGCAAAAGTCTTAGTTGCACACATTTGCAAATGTATGTTGAAGCCACCCACCACTCCACGGTGCTTTTGCTAATAGGGTGGTCCTACTCTAAACAATGAGGGTCCCATATATTTGGGCCATACATATGTGTTTTTAAATTGAGAGCTAACTTACCAAAGAGGTACCCAGAAGCCTCCAAATAGCAATCCAATGTCAGCACTCCTCCTCAGCTACTGACATCAACATGCCTTTTGCAATTGTGTGCAACTAAGACTTTTACATTTTTATCTACAGTAGAAATAGCAGATCTGTTACTGGCTATAGCAGTGTGCTGGGGGTATTTGTCTGTGTTTGTTCCTTTTAGGATAACCCCACCCTTTCACGCACCTGCTATAGCCTATAAATTGATTTAAGCAACTTCCATTTTCTTTATTTGTCTGAGAGGCATGTTGATGTCAGTAGCTGAGGGGGAGTGCTGACATTGGATTGCTATTTGGAGGCTTCTGGGGTACCTCTTTGGTAAGTTAGCTCTCAATTTAATAACACATATGTATGGCCCAAATATATGGGACTCTCATTGTTCAGAGTAGGACCACCCTATTAGCAAAAACACTGTGGAGTGGTGGGTGGTTACAGCATACATTTGCAAATGTGTGCAACTTAGACTTTTGCATTTTCATTTACAGTAGAAATAGCAGATCTGTTGCTGGCTATAGCAGTGTGCTGGGAGTATAGCAAAATCACCGTGGAGTGGTGGGTGGCTTCAACATACATTTGCAAATGTGTGCAACTAAGACTTTTGCATTTTTATCTACAGTAGAAATAGCAGATCTGTTGCTGGCTATAGCAGTGTGCTGGGAGTATTTGTCTGCATATGAAATAAATGTAATGTAAGATTTTCTCAAAATAATGATATAGCCCGTACAGTAGGTTGCAGCCATAAGTCGAGAATTGTTTTATAGGCAGCTGTGCTAATTGGCGAGCATTAAACGTTTTCCCATTTAACATTTGCTATATTGTTGCTGTTTATTTTATTTGTTATTTTTTTCTTCTCCTTGTACCAAGAAATTCTTATCACCACCTTTAACTGCCCACTGCCCACGCCCCCCCCCCCGCATCATTGGCAATGTTGTGCCCCAAAAGACCCCGGGATCCCATGCACCTCCTCATCGAGGCTACCTGGGGTCCCTCTGCCATTGCCGGGATCTGGACAAGCGTGGAGAGACTGTGCTGCACATGCCCAATACCATCATGCGGCCATGCAAATCCTGTGGCCATTGTTAGCTGTGAATGGTCCCGGAGCGCTTGTAGCGGACTCCATTGCCACCAATGCTATTGATAATTTAGGTTCACCCCCCTCCATCCCCAATCAGCATGTAAACATAAGCATCGGGGGGAAGAGGCACAATGAATTGCGTGTGGGGGTGTAATTTCTCAGGCTGCCAGCGGTCTGTTACCCAGTTTTGGAATGAGGGCAGTACAAGTCGTGTCTCCCAGCATTGATGGCAGTGGTTTTGGAATTATGGAATTACATCAATGCCTCACCTCCTCTCCATTTCATAGGTCAATAAGCAAACAACAAGTACTGTTGAATTAAATATACTTCAAATAGATAAATTCACTTCTCCTAATATTCTGACACACTTAGAGCAAGGCTCTTTATCTACACTGCCCCCAACCTTGCTACTCAGACTTGATGTCACCTTGTCTCAACCCCCCACCCTGTTGGTTATGCCCCCCTTGTTCCAGGTTTCATGCGTTTTGGTCCCTGCAGTTAGAGACAGTGCCCCTATTTGTGCTACTCCAGCCTTCACCATGATTGCAAGCGCATATGTGCACATCGTTGCCACCACCATATTCCCTGTTCCTACCACAGTGCTATCTAGCAGACCCGTGGCCCAGCAGCATTATGCTCATTCCTTTTCTCCCTTTTGGGGAGATCTGGGTTCCTCCTTCACGTAATATATTACCTTGGTCTAATTGGCAAGTTATCTAGCAGCTTATCTTATCTTGATATTTCAAAGCCCACTTTAACTTGTTAGAGTGTTGGTTCCAGTGGGTCTACATTTAATCATTGGTCCGAGTGGTTCTACTGTGTGCCAGGAATTATTGTTTTCTGCGCAGTCCTTGTTTAGCATTTTGGGAATACCAGTCGCAGCAGGCAAGACTGAAGGCAGGACTGTAAAATTATTATATTTAGGGATTGAAATTGATATACAGGCAGGGTGTTATAGGCTATCAGGAGAAAAAGCTAACCTCCAGGGTATTTGTTCACTGGAGTATGCAAGGTAATTTGAAACAGGTTCAGTCCCTTCTTAAATTTCGCTTCTCAGGTCATTCCAATGGGTAGGGTTTTTCGCCGTACGCTGGAGAGCGCTAGAACTGGGGTATCCAAAACTTATCCCCTTGCTAGGCTCTGTGCTGAAATTATGGAGGATTTAGCTATGTGGCATCTCTTTCTGCAACATTTCAATGGGGTTTGTTTGTGGACACCTCTTCCTGTCAATAACGTGTAGCTTCAGCTGTTTACTGATTCTCTTGGTTCTGCTGGTTTTAGGGATTATTTGGATGGTGAGTAGTAAGCCATCCCTTGGCCTCTTTTGTGACAAAATGAGGGGCTCACAAAGAATATTTTACTGTTACAATTGTTTCCAATTTTTGTTGCGGTGGAATTGTGTGGTCATCACCTGTGGAATAAGGGTATACATTTTTGATGTGATAATTTAGAGGTTGTGCATGGTATTAATAATCAGAAGGCCACTTCCCTCTGCTTTAAGGTTGCTTAGGCATTTGGTTTATTAGTGTTTAATTTTTTAAAGTAAAGCATGTTCCGGGCTCTGGTAATGTTATTGCCGATGTCTTGTCGCGATTTGATTGGGTAAGGTTTCATTCACTAGCACTGGATGCTAATGTTGTCGTGGTCCCTTGTCCCAATTATATTTTGCAGATTATCAGGCCAGTATGGAAGATCTTGTGAAACATGTAGTAGTCCCGTCTACCTTGAAGAAATATAGGGAGGCCTGGTCATCTTAGGAAAGTTTTTGTTTGTCAAGTGCAGGTAGAGGTAAGACGGATGAACAGCGCATTCTGACTTTTGTATGGTAAGGTTACTTTGGGTATATCTAAAGCTTTCATGGTTGTGGCCCTAGCAGACATCTCTTTTTTTCTATTATTTATTATTTTTTATTTGGAGAGGGGGAGAAAAAAGAGCACAGGCGTTTGTGGATTACATGAATCAGAATAATTATCACCTCAAATTCACATCTAAATATCATAAAACCAATATCGAATTTCTTGATTTATCTCTAATAGCTAAAGATGGTGTGATTTCTACTTCTACTTTTTTCAAACAAGTAGATTGTAACAATTACCTTCATTTTAAAAGTGCCCATTATCAGAAATGGAAAAAGAACATACCAAAAGGATAATTTATGCGTATACGTCGAAATTGTTCCGATGAAGATATGTATTTACAACAAGCTAAAATAATGTCCAAAAATTTCCTCGACAGAGGGTACCCTCCTTCGCTTGTTCAACAAGCATTTGAAGAAGTGGGAAAAATGGAGAGGGGGATTTTATTGACTCCCAATGAAAGAAACATATATGTGGGATTGGGCGAGAATTCTAAGATACAAAATAAAGTAAGAAAGGATAAAAGAACTAAAAAGAATGAGGATTTGGAGTGGGCTTTTATCTCCAAATATAATGAATCCTCTGCAGTAATACAGAGAATTCTACACTCTAATTATTCCATCTTAAAACAGGACCCAGTCCTAAAATCCATTTTACCAGAAAAATCATTAGTGGTCTTTAAAAAGGCCAACAATTTGAAAAATATCCTAGCACCTAGTTTTTTAAGATCACAAACGTTGGCTAGGAATATAGATATGAATCCTGCAATAGAAAACAACAGCGCTCAATCACATACAAATTGGCTTCCACCTATTCCAAATGGCTCTTATAAATGTGGGGGAACACGCTGTATAACGTGTAATTATATTAAGAACAAAGAACATTCAGTAGTATCTGTGGACATGAGTAGAACATACAACATACAGGGTTTTATTAATTGTAATTCAGCTTATGTGGTTTATTTGCTAAGGTGTAATTGTAACCTATATTATGTAGGTCGCACAACAAGAACATTAAAAATAAGGTTCAATGAGCATAGAAGGAATATTTTGAAGGGTTTGAGATCCCATAGTGTCTCAAGGCATTTTGCCGAGAAGCATGAGAAAAATCCAGACAGTTTATCTGTTACTGGTTTAGAATTTATAAAACCCACAGCAAGAGGTGGGGATCGCTTTAAGAAATTATGTAAACAAGAGGTATACTGGATTTATTTGTTAGACACATTACAGCCCATGGGGTTGAATGAGTCACTTGAGCTAAACGATATTGTCTGAAAGCATTATAATATTTTCTAATTGCTTATGAATAATCACCCTATATATTGGTTATATTGTACTAAATGTTTGACACATGATTAGTTTATGTGGGATCTTCTTGGATCCTACTATATTACTAAATGAGGGTTTTTCTATGTTTAAAATATTGTGTATTTTCTCTTTGAAGAAATGGAACATAGATCATTGGCTCAATATTAGATTAGCAGACTCATGATTAATGGTTAGGGTTTTAAATGAACAGTTATGGGAAAAGAGGGGTTTCTGTAAATTATGAATTATATGTGCTGAATTTGCTGTGGTTCCCTTCTTGGGAAAGGCACGGTAGAAATAACAAGAAACAAAAAACGGTAAAAATTGCTGTTATTATTACTTTTTAAACTAAGAGTGTTGTAATATCCTCTAGGAAAACAGGGGTATAGTACTTGTACACAGGGAGAAAGGGGTTAATTCCCAACATGTGTTAATTATTTGTAATTTGTGTGGTGTATAAAGGACTGCTAAGTTCATTACTAACCATATCTCTGAAGAAATCACCTTTAAGGGGATGAAACGCGTCAGTTAGAATACTATAGCAACATAGTTGCCATTCACCTATCAGTGCCTTTGGTCCAATAGGATTTTTTCCAAAAACAACTTCATACTCCTTTTACAAGAAATCGCAACGGAGGTTCAACTGGTGCGCACCACAGTGACGTCGGCTGCACGCTGAGAGCAAGCGCCTTCCACCGCGATCAGCGTGGAACAGTGAGAGCACACCACTGAGCTCTGGCTTTCCGGATTAAGAATGAGGAAAATACTCAACCACAGGATCCACAATTATTTGCAAGTATCGGTCTCCTTTTATTACATCGCCAGGAATCTGGTAAGAGACTTTATACCTTCATCTGCATTGCATCATATGAGATCCGTTATACAGCGTTGTAGTTTTTCTCCTCTGAAATAAACAACTACAGTTCCATACTGCAGTGACTTATGCTATGTGAGAATATCTTGGTTGGTGGAGACCCTGCTGCGATTATATATTCAGTACAGGAGTATGTGGCTGGAATTAGCTGGATTGCACAATACGTGAAAAATATAAAAAATATATATTTGGACAATTTTTGTAGGTGCACCCACTTTGAGATTTGTCCTATGTGGCACTGATGCAAGTTCACATGTTAGTATGTGGTTTAAATTTTAATACCAATTTTATGTGGTTTATATATTGTTTTAATAAATTATTTTAATAATCTTTGTGTGCACAAGTACTTTTACGGCAGACTGGGTATACCATTGCAATTTTGTGGTTGTTTATATATCTCTTTTTTTCTGCCAGCTTAAGGGTTTTTGTGATGTCACTACAACTTTTTTAGTCCGCAAAGCATTACAGGGATGGGCTAGGCTTTCCCCGACTGAGGATGATAGGAGGAGACCTATTGATAAGGGAATGTTGGCTCGATTGTTTGTTGTCATTGCGGAAGTAGCTATTGATTGTTTTGAAGCCTCTTTGTTTCATTTACCTTTTTCAATGGCCTTGATTGGAGCCTTTTGAATTAGTGAGATAGTGTCCTCTAAATTGGCAATTTATTTAGGTTTGCTTCAAAAAATGTGGTTTTCAAGGATGATAGCACAGTTTGTAAGATCCACAGGTCTAAGTCTGACTTGCTTGGTAAAAGGAGTTGGATCACTTTACAGCACAGTAAGGATTTTACCATTTGCCCTGTGCTGTTGGTTTTGTTGTATCAGGATATGAAACCAGCCCCTGGTGGTAATTGACTGGTGGTAATTGACTTAAATACCCTGATGGTTCTCCTTTAACAAGGATTCAATTTTCAGTGGTTTTTAAGAGTTGTGTAGCTAAGCTTTGTTTGAACGTGGCAGATTTTGAGGCTACAGTAGTGGCTTCAGATGGTTGTTCTGTGCAGAATATTACGGTTTTGGGTAATTGAAAATCAGGATGTTTCCAAAAGTATATTAGGTCGTCTGTAGCGCTCTAAGCTTAATTTTAATGCTCCCAACGAGACTGACCCATGACATGCTATCATACAGTCCCATCTCCCCTCAAGTATTCATCGGCAAGATGATTTTTTTTTTATTCCATCCATTAACCCCGGACCGTGGTTTCACACCATTGTGACCAACATCGAGAGACTGACTTTTCCATGGTAACTATATGCATATATTTTGCTAAAGACCAGAAGTTACTTTTCATAGTCCCGCTGTGTGGATTGGGACAGAGATTAACATAGAGAGACTGACTTTTCCACGATAAATACATGCATTGCAGTTTGCTAAAGACCGAAAGGTATTTATTGTAGTCCCGCTGGATAAAGATCCATCAATCAATAAAGGGGGCAATAGCCACTTGCTTGGGTTTATTTTCAAGCAGAACTGTTTATATTAGTGTGGATACACTGTTACGATATCAAGGAAACACACTTTCTCATTCTTTGATGAGTGATTGGAGGAATTGCTATATATTACTTTACTATAGGAGAACTATCGGAACTTGCTCATCTATTTAGGCATCATAGATTGTTTGATTTATCATGTATTGTCTATACAGATAGACTGACAATAATTAGAATTCAGTCTATAGTGTCTGTCACTATTCATCTATGTTCATAAATTTTGGGCTTGATACAGTGTGTGATTATCTGTTTTATACTTGATTCACACTGATGTGTGTTTTTATTTCAAGATTCATAATTGATGTTTTATTTAATAAATTTATGAACAACCACATATACAACCTCATGGTTTTATTATTGGGAACTTAGTGTTTTCAGTCTCCAGCGCTGTTTTTTGGTTCTTTTCTTGATTGTTTATCAAGACTCCACAGGTCTATACAGCTGCAGGCACTGATTCACTTATCCCCCTTTTTTTGAAGTCACTTATCCTATTGTGCAAGGAGTTTTCAGTATTTTTTTCTTTTTTTAGGGAACTCCGTTGGGCTTCACTGTTAGGTATACTCTTTGATAATGAGGCTAAATTTGGGTGTCTAGGAACTTTGGTTATTCACCTATGTGGATAAAAATTGTGAAAACTAAAGGGGTTGGATCTCATTGTCCATATCAAATCAGATGTGGAGGTCATTAAATACTGATGGCCCGCTGTACATTTAATTTGGTCAGACATCATTCCAAAAATAAATTGGAGAGGAGCTAATAACCCAGTTTGCATTGATAAGGCTCACTCTAAGATTAGCAGAGCTGTGAGAAAATTATTCATAGGTTTAAAGGGTGACCTAATCAGCTACTCGGCCATTATACACAATTGTATTAACCTTCTCTCCCGGGATTGCCATGCACTCACTTCTCACTTCCACTTTCGCTGGCAAAAGAAAAAACGAAAGTACTTGGGGATCTACATCACCACCTCCTATGAGTCTCTATACCAGGAGAATTATCCAGGTCTTTTCCTCAAGCTTAAGTCCGATATTTTTTCCTGGTTGCCCTTTATTATCTCGTGGCTGGGCAGGATCATCGCTGTAAAAATGACAATCCTCGCCCAACTCCTTTATCTATTCCAGACACTCCCTATAAAGATACCTCTCTCCGAATTATATTCTATGCAACCACACTTGACCAAATTTGTCTGGCGGGGCAGGTCCCCCAGTGTTCGACTGGCGCTACTTAAAAAACCTACAAACTGTGGTGGTAGAGGCTTCCCCGACCTCAAAGCCTACTATTGGGCAGCTCAACTTAGTTCAGTGGTGTCCTCTTATGGTCCTCCAGCCTTCCAATCCTGGGCAGATATCGAAGCTGCTTATCTCTATTTGCCAGATGTATCGGCTATATGGGGATTACCACCCGTCTGCAGGATGGCCTTGATTAAATGCCTCCCTACCTTAGTATTCGCTGCTCGGACCTGGGATATTTGTAAATGTCACCTCTCTGTGACCCCAACCCCTATGTCCATCATGCCCCTGTGGCACAACCCCGCTTTTCCTCCAGGTATGTTCCAATCCTTCTCTAAGGCATGGACCACAGCAGGTATCCATTTTGTTGGAGACCTCCTGGACCGGGGGAAGCTCATACCCTATTATGCTCTCTACTCTAAATTCCCTGATTTCCACCCGCCTCTCTATCAATGCCTACAGGTTAGGTACTTCCTCCACTCTCTCCTGCGAGGTGACACACCTTATCTCACCTCCCCATTTGAAACCCTCTGCCTTTCTTCCCCACATGCGGGGCATGTTTTCTTCCCTGTACAACCTACTCCTGGAAAATATGCTAACAACCGGGAATACCCACGAGAGGGAGTGGGAGAGGGACCTTGGTCCTCTCACAGAGGGGTTTGCTGGGAGACCATCAGATTAAGTGTGGCCTCAAGCTCTATATCTACACTAATTAAAGATAATGCATACAAGCTCCACTATCAATGGTATCTTACACCCGATAGGCTTGCACAGATGTATCCGTCTGCCTCCCCTACTTGCTGGACGGATTGTGTCCATAGAGGAACTGTATTTCATATCTGGTGGTCATGCCCGTTCATCTCCTCCTTCTGAGATAGGGTTGCTGATCTCCTCTCCTCCCTTCTCCAATGCCCTGTTAGGAAGGATCCACTGTCAATCCTCCTTTGTTACCCTATACCAGACCTGGATCCCCATTCAGCAAAACTGGCTTCACATGTCTTAGCGGTTGCCAGGTGTCTGATAGCTAGGTCATGGAAACGTGCAGAACCTCCCCGCGTAGAAGAGTCCCAATATTTAGTACAAAGTTTACGGTTTATGGATATGACTGAAGGCTGATTGGTCTTACTTCTATTGGCCACGATTTTCAATTAAATTTAATTTTCAATTAAATGTGTGACCTTTCATTCATGAAACACGTCTTGAGTCTTTATTTTTATAGTGCTTAAATAACTCTTGGTAAGTGAAATAATGTTAAAGGTAAAAGTTATCAATCGCTAGGTGGGTTATTGCCTGCCTTTCTTTGCACTTACATTTCTGACAATATGCACTGATTTGAAAGGGAGGGTTCCAGCCTTTCTAAGTTGAACAGCACAAAAGCTCAAAAAATTTATATCTGCAACTGATATTTAAATATGTCATAAGTTATAACTTTGTACGCTGTTGGAGTGATTTTCAGCAGCACAAAACTTTTTAACACCAGCTTAGAGAAATTCTTTCACTTGAATATATATGTTTTGCAAAACTTAAAAAGTCAATTCAGTGCGCTGCTTAATATCAAATTCACCCCCCTACAATCCATTATTTGGAACTTTCCCCTTATTCTCTCCGAAAGTAGTGCTTGCTTGACAACCTATAAGTTATTATCAATAAAGGGAAATAATAGAATATAATGGTTACCTGTATTACTTTTCAATTTTTATATATATTAGTTGAGAATTAAACATGGTTTATGTTAAGTTATATTATGTAATGCTTTATGTTATATCTACTTTCAGCAAGGAAAGTCATAAAAATTATTGGAATATTGGGGTATGATATGTGTGCCTTTCCAGATGTAATATGTATATTATGTTTTGCACAGTAAAAAGGATAAATGTATATTTAGGCAGTCATTATTTTGCTATATTCTATGTTCCTTATCATTAGCACCATTAATATCAGACATTTATTATGCATGAGTTTGCATTTTCTGCTGTGATTTTTTTACAACTACAATATGCATTGGTAGGTCAAGGTGGTACAAACTGACATAGAAACATTTGATTATGAGTTTACAGTTAACAATGTTGAAACAAATGGGCGCCTGACCATCACATAAATCAAACAAATAAGGAACAAATGTATTTAAAACAATTTTTGTCTGTCATCACCAGTACATACTCATTCACATCAAGTTGGTTTCTGTTTACAGTTGAATCATTCTAACTTACATTATAATTAGAGATGTTTACTGTTTTGGGTTTGGTTTTGGCAAAACTGCCCTCGCGTGTTTTGGTTTTGGTTTTGGATTCCGATTTTTTCTAAAATCCCTATTTTTTTGCTAAAATTACATAATTTGGCTCTTTTTTTATCCCTACCTTATTATTAACCTCAATAATATTAATTTCCAATCATTTCCATTCAATTTTTGTCAAGTGACACGAACACTCCTACCCCTGTTTCAGTGTGAGCAATGGCACTGAGTAATGTCATTGGATACTGAACAGTGACAAGAACACTACTACCCCTGTTTCTGTGTGAGCAATCGCGCTGGATCTCCTGGGGAGGGAGGTACTTATGGAATCCAAAATCCGGGAGATCCATCAACGCAGCGATGACATCTTGCCTTCATTCAGATCTGAGGATGTGTGAAAGTAACAAATTCGGGTGGGCTCGGTTTTCAGAAAACCGAGCCTGAGCATCTCTAATTATAATACACAGCAGTAGCATAAACCTGTTAATTTCACAGAATAGGGAGGACTACTTGGCTCAGGATCTGACTCTCTTTCTCTCCCATTTCAAATTATACTCCAATGTAGCCTCCTCTCTTGAGACTTTGTGATGACAGCATATACTTCTTAGTGAATGCAGCAGGGAAGTTACATTAGGGTGCCTCTCTTTCCTTTGAGACATGGATCCTCACTAACCCTCTCATTGTTAAGTGGCCTTTGCTCCATTATGAGGCAGTAGGCATTACACTAAGAAAAATCATTCAGTTACAAAAACAAATCTGAAAAATCTTTTTTTTATCTGTCATTCGTACAAGGGATGCAAATAATTTTGAACTTATGCGATTCAATTAGTTTGACTGAATCTTGGTCTTAAAAGTCTATTGATATGTATTTGTACTGATCTTCTTTAGTCCTCTGTGCAAATTACATTTTAAATTCTAGACATGCATCCTATCAAATTGTTAGGTAACTACAATGTCATGATATTATATAATATATACATATTTTTAACTAAAGTACAAAGTTCACAGTGCGCACAGCAATAATAATTAGTCTGTATAACACCTGATATTAAGTATAATGAGTGTAAAAAACAAACAGTACTTGGCAATGTCCGTGATAGCTAATTTCTTCTCACATTTTTTATTACACCAGCAGACTTTAGTCCACATATCTTCTCCTTTCAATACCCCATCTCCACGGGTAAAATTGATTCTGAATAATCAAAGAAATGGGGGCACTTCCATAGTGCATTAACCATATAACATCTTTATTAATAAAAACACACACAGATTGTGCACGTACCAGAGATCATAGAAAATATGAGTGTTTCTGTCTGGATGAGAGCATAAATCTGATATGCTGAAATAGAATATGGAATGTCAGGACCCAAATAAATCTTTGCATGAATACCTAAAATAACCTAATCTTCAACTCAGATAAATGTGTGACCAGGAGGGGGTAATTGAGTAAGGCAAACCCTTTGTGCAGAGACCAGCTTAAGATATGCAGATCACAGACATCCATTGTATTTGATCATGTATTTCCCTAGCTTTTTGACTTCCTTTCAATAGGTAGTGTAAACACAAACTAACTCCTGGGTGTAAATTGGAGAACCATATTCCTAGGTGAGATCCTTGTAGACATAGATATCGTTTGAAGACTGCCTATAAAGATATATGGAAATATGGGTTTCAGAGGAAAATGTCTACATCGTTCACATTTTGGGAAATCTAGATGCCACTCCGTATTGAGGGGCAAAAACCACACAAGGGTCTTGAAACCTAGATACTAACTACACAGGGAACAGCCATAGGCACAGGTATTTCAGGATGAGATTGGATATTGTTGTAATCTCATCATATTTGGTATTTAAATGTGCAGGAAATTATGATCGGTTTATTGAAGGGAAAGTTATGTCTATGGGAGGTATCTGAGGAAAGCTAAGACCGGTCAAAACTTAGGAATAGTTTGAACAAACCTGAGGTGACACCCAGGGGACATTTCCGCCCCCACATTAGCATTCACACTGCCCCTGTGAATGCCGTCCCATTTGAGTTTGCTTAAAAATCTATGTTCTGAAGGAAAAAACGGTCAGACTTTTGGGGAAATCAAGTTATATTGATAAGCTGTCCATCTTCTTAGCCAATTCCCCTTGGCCAGAATGCAATTCATGTAAGTGCAAATCTGAATGTAATCCTTTTTATTTTAAACTGTTTTTGCTTGTTATGTCAAATTTATTAATTGTTTATTCATTATTTTTCTTTACATCTGAATGCCCTGTACTTTTGGTATATTAAATCTATAATTTAATAAGTTGCGTCCTTGATACTCTAAAGAATCCATTGCCTGTTTAGAAGAGAGATTGCTCGACCAGGTTAACCCTTGGAATGCCAGTGTGTGATTTGTTGATACATTTGATTAACAAGCTGTGTGTTCTTGTATTTACATTTGTGTAACAGTCTGGAGGTGTGAAGAGTTAACCCTGAGTGTGCTGGTGTGGGTCTTGTCAGTTTGTTGATAACTAGAAGCCTGTGTGCCAGTGCGGGACAGTATATGCGGGCAGAAATCGTGTGTGACCTCATACAGCAAACACCCCAAAGTCACGGCAGCTGGGAGCGTGTTCGTGACAGTTTCAAAAATCCTTTGTTGGATTGCTCCTATTGTTTCTCTGAAAATGTTCAAATCTGAGCAGCCTTCACAGACAGTACCTTTTTTGCTTAGAAAACCAAATGAACCTAGTTAAGAATTTAGCTTAAAAGGGTGACTTTTGCATTTGCACAAAAATGTCCTGCTTACTTATCTGAGGATGTATGTTGAGTTGCATGTGTCTTCAGACATGCAAATATGCAACTTTGTGTCTTATGAGCAAGTATGACTTTATAATCTGATATGTAAATTTCTATTTTTTTAAGATGCTGTAATGAGTTTAATGCATTAGGAAGTGCGCCCTTTTCATTTCTATGCATAAAAAGAGCCTGAATCTCTTAAAGGAGCTGCACACCTATTGAACTTTTATTGGATTTTAGCAATAGAGTTTCACGATTATGTTTAACTTGTAAATTTCTTATCGCAATAATAGAAAATCATGTTCAACCCAAATTAACAAAAAAAGTTCACCTGCGCAGTTGAGTGATACACAGCTCCCCAGCGACACTGACTGGCAGTTATAAAAGGACTTTTACCACTTTGCTGGCCAGTCTTCAGTGCCTGTGCATATGTATGATCAACACAATTGCACAATTCCAGTTTCCATAAAAGGATTAATAAAAAGAAGTTAAAGATAGAAGAAAATTGTTATTTAAAGCATTTCTTTTGAACTGTCCACCTGCTATCATCATCTGAGAAAAGGTAGCGATAGGAGGACAACGGCAGTACCTGTATCGCTTCGGTCCTTGGTATATAGGTTCCCCAATGATTTGCAATGTTTGAAACCAAAAACACAAGGAACTGGCCCTGGGCTAATAAGGTTGGGAACTCGATTAATCTATATATTTTGCTGCTGTACAAAAAAGGACCTTACTCCGTGTCCTCAATAGAAAAATCCAAACAGCAGAGCAAATACAGTGCTGACATAAAGATGAAACATGAAATACATAGGTACATTTAAAATAACATAGCAACAGATCACAATTGTAAATACTAACAACAGACACAAAGGATGCCCCATGTGCTGTTTACTTGGTGCATACCGCAACTTGTAGCATATATAATAATAGATAAGACATATGTCTATACTAATTGATGAGATGGTATAAATATGCAAATTCATCACCAACATAATATTGTCCTAATGTTTGTTAATATAATAACTAGAAAAGTATATTAGTACTGAATTATTTTAGATCTGATTTTATATCACCAAAGAGAACAGAGAGTTGGTTACCATTAAAACCATTAGGTTGTTTTAAAAAGAATAAGCAGATATGTTTGACATGTAATTTTATGGCAAATAACAAAATCATCAAAATCATCTACTGTAACAACTAAGACTTTTCCCATTATACAGTTTATTAACTGTGAGTCTTCGTATGTAATTTCCATGTTACAATGTTCGTGCAAATTGCAACATATATCGGCAGAATCACCAGATCACAGAAAAATCGTTTTAGGGAGCACAAACGAAATCTAAAAAATGGTTTGCAAACACACAGTGTATCAAGACATTTTTCTCATGTCCAAAATAAGGATACAGTAGGACTGAAATTATTTGATGTAGAACAGATAGGAATAGCATCTAGGTGTAGTAATAGATATTGGCAACTCTGTGATGCAGAGTCTATGTGAATCTTTAGAATGCAAATGTTGATCCTAGATGGACTGAATGAAATAAATTATTTTTGTGATAATTAAAACTAACTAGGTAGTCTATACAATAGGGTTGTCTATCTAGTGTATGGCATGATTAGGCATGCGGTTAAATACATCTAAACAGATATCAGTCAAATGTGGGAGCGAGGTCTTCTTGAGCGAACAATTTTCTTTTGTTGTGATCAGCGACTATGTTGTTTTAAATGTATCTATTTGTTTCAATAAATATTCATTTGCTTTTTTTGAACCACTCTGTTTTCTGTTCACTTTATAGAGTATTGTCAGGAATATATATTTTTTAATTAATTTATTGTTGTTTTTGATTCAAATTTATTTCCTTTCATCTTTATGTCAGTGCTGTATTTGCTTTTCTGTTAAAATGTTTTTTTGTACTGTAATACAGTTTTGTGAGCATAAACAAATTGAGCTAATTCCCTATATGACCTTGCAGCTAATTGAATCTCCCCCAGTGACTTAAGTGTAAGAATGAAATGTAGATCTGTGTGTACTTTGCATAGCTGTGCTACTACAATTCATATGAGGAGATTAGGCTACAAAAAGAGAAGTTGTACCGTAGTAATAATAGTGGCCTCATGAATATGACTTAATGCAGTGGAGAATATGCTCGAGTGTGTGATTATATCTATGCACATCTTTCTTCTACTATATATCTATATATACAGTATATATTTATATCTATCTATCGATCTATCTATATATATATATATATATATATATATATATATATATATTTACATATACAGAGAGAGAGAGAGAGAGTGAGACAGGTACCTAGATAGGTAGATAGTATATATAAAGACAATGAGCCTCTGTGCTCTCTTTGTACAAACTTGGGTGCAAGAGGGAGTTATACAAATAAGATACTCTGCACTCTCCAAATACACAGTTAATGCTGTTCTAACAGTTTGTACATGGAGAGTGCAGAGGATCAATGCCTTGCGTATACCAGATGAAAATAGGATTTGCACTTATCTGTATATATGCTGGATACTGCTGTACTTCCTTAACGTAACTTATGTATTTCTGAAACGGGGGCTTTGGACAGCAGGTCGCTCGAGAGGCAGTATCAAGCATATATGCAGATGAGCGCAAACCCTATTTTCATCTGGTACAGTTACACAATGTTGGTGGGTAGTGGTGTGCACCTCCATCTTACAATAACGATAGTACAATATTTCGAGTTGTTTCTCATTCTCTTTTCCCAATATAGTCTGTCGAGTTCCGTGGAGTTCTTCTTGCCTAAGACGGGGAATCCTGGCACTAAACTAGATGTGCCTGAACTATTCATTAATCTGGTATGCATATAATACTATTATATCATTACAATCACCTATTTTATTGGGCCTATACCATGAAAATAGTACACAATCAGGCGCCATGATTCATGGTGGTCCAGTTGGATCCCGGACAGATTTTAAGGGGTTTAAGGACCATTGTTGTACACTAGCCAGAGTTTTGAACCGCGGAGCCTGTTATGAGCATTCCACTGGATGGATTTGGAGAAAAATTTCAAAAGACTTTTAACATTGGAACCCAGAAGACATACTAGGAGGTGTAGGTCTCGGTCAGACCTCCTGTAGGTGTAAGCTGGCCAGAACCTTGACCTAGGGAGCCTGTTCTGGGCCTTTTACTGGATGAATTTAGTTTGTTTGTCTTTCCGGTTATGCATTCAGACTCCCCTGCACTGATTGGGATGAAACCAATGCAAGGTGGTCCAGTTGAATCCTGGCCAGGTATTAAGGGGGCTAGGGTCCCAGCCGTACCTCGCGTTGGTGTACGCTCAACAGATCATTGACCCATGGAGCCTGTTCGGAGCCTTACACTGGATGGATTTGGTCATAGACTGGTAATATTGGATCCCAGAAGACATATTAAGGATTTAAGGTCCCGGTCAGACCTCCTGTTGGTGTATGCAGAGCACAACTTTGATCCTGGGAGCCTGTTCTGATCCTTCCACTGGATGGATTTGAATAACATTTAATATAAAAACAAAAATGACACTCGGCAGCCACATAATGGGTGTGTTGGAAGAGCCTCTAAGCTTCTAATTATTTTAAAAATGTTGACAGTTTAAGTTGAATTGAGTTTGTTGAGTTTGGAGTAGACCTCGAAGCCCCACCCTAGATAGACTTACCTCCAAAGAGTTGCAGAGTCTAATGGTATTCACCAGGGATCCCTGCAAGGGAATATGGACTTAGCTGCTCTCTAGTCGCAGGTCATGGTCCTCTAAGGGGGCTTGGAGCAGGGCGAGATGGAACCATGGAGAGGAGTGGGATTGGTGGATGATCAATGCAGAGGTTAAGGTGAACGGCAGTGAACTGAAGTGTGCAGGTCTTTAAAAACCGAATAGCTGAGAACAGGACTGATTATGAGGCATGAGGTTCCTGCTACAATATCGCAGGTCTTGATCGTGGAACAGGTAACACAGGATACCAACTGAGAAGTGGTGAACTGGTGCACCTTAGTAGAGAAGCAGGTGCTTTAAATAGACAGAGCTGGCAGGTAAATAGCCAATCAAGAGGATGCAGGAAGTTTGACAAGACCAAGTGTGCGCATGCTCAGTTCTGACCAGCAAGTGAATGCAGGGAGTAAGAACCGAGGGAAACAGGTAAGAACAGTGACCAGAATGAAAGGTAGCTGGTGCAATGTGTGGCAGTTACATCCAACTCATTGTTAACTTAAGAACTTGAAGATTGAAACAAGGGCAACCCCAGGTACTTTAGTAGATAGATAGATAGATAGACATCGATCCATCATCCAACTACTCTGCCATCCAAAGGAATACTACTTATTCTAAACATAGCTAAACATATTTGTGTGTATGTGTGTGTATGTGTTGGGGAATTTAGACTGTAAGCTCCAATGGGGCAGGAACTAAAGTGAGTGAGTACTTTGTACAGTGCTGCAGAATTAGTGGCACTATATAAATAGCTGCTGCTGATTATGATTTGTTGCAGCAGACATGAGCTAATGCTGGATATCCCGTTACCTCACTTTTTGGCCAACAGAGTAAGATTGTTTTAATAGGTTAAACATTTAAAGAAGCACACAAATGTATTTTCAAAGACAAAGGCATCTCAAAAAGCACTAAAGTGCTTAATAAAAATAAAACAACTGTGTAAATAGGTCTGCCACTCAAACTTCTGAGCTGTGGCTGACTAGGGACCAGATGTACCAGATAGAATAACAGGTTCTATCAGGAGATTATTTTTCTCTCCTCATTTTAATAAATGCCACCAGTGTAGTGTTCAGATCTTCAAATTAGAAAAATGTGATTAGTGTTGTCAGTATCACTTTCTGATGTGATAAAGATAACTGCTGATAATATTAATATAATATCAATTCATACTGTAGTACTGCATTATAGAATTATGGTGCCGATTTGTTTGAAAACAAGACTGTATGACTACATTCATGTAATGTATTTGATTATATATGAAATTTTAATATATTTCTTAAAATCTTCAAGACGAGTGGTTAGATAAACAACAAAGTTCACCCCATCACTTATGCTCTCACATGCCTTAATAAGGTGTGTTTCTCCCGAAAAAAAAAGGGTCCATTTAACCTCGCTTATAGATGCTTACACTACTTTACTTGCTGTAATTATAGCCTACTGCTCTCACTGGGAAGTGAAATGATCTGTTCATTGTTAATCTATTACATGGACTGACTATTGATTACATGGCCAAGTTAATACAGACTAGATCATTTACTGTTACTCACACATAACTAGCCCTATCAATGAGGAGAGCAGTAATTCCTTCCATCTAAAGCCAGAATATAGATCACTAGGTGAGATACTGGTTACCTGTTTCCGACCTTCCCCAATTCATCCATGTCAAAATGCTTTTCCCATGGTATTTTTCAGGACTTTTTCCCTATATCACTCTATTTACAGTACTTTCACCATACATGCCCACACCATCATTTCTCCTTTCGCCTTGAAAAAATTTCAAATTTGCAACACATACACATTAATTTACATATACAGTCTTCCAGACAGCTAGCACTGAGCACATTAGTCCCTCCATATTAGCATAAACTTAGAACCTCTTCCCTCAATGCCCTTACTTAATTCACAGAAACAGTGTCAATCACAGATAGTAGCTGTGAAGCCCTGGTATACTGGGAATGTTGGGGCATGTAGTTCCACAACAATGGAGGGCAACATTGTATAATACAGGTCTGCTTAATCAGACTACAAACTGCTCCCTCATCAAGTTTTATTAAAATTATTTACCTACCTATATTTACAGGCTCATTTCAGTCAGATATCGATGCCAATGGCTATTGATCATTGTCAGTCATTCAGCCTGTCACATGGGACTAAGCATCAAAAGGTTTTCAGTGGAGTGTGTGCTGAGTACTAGCTGGAGGAGCTCAGCGTATTGTAGCAGAGGTATCAGCACATAACCATCCATGGTCTGTACATTACACACTGTACTGCAAATCTAGACTATAGCACGAGAATCAGAACAGTTGTTAAGCTATACTTCTTTCAGCTACCTGTTGTTGTAGCTTTTACAACCTGCTGCTGGTTGTGTTTTAATCTCTGTTCCTGCTTCTCCAGAATCTAGAATGCTGTGGCCCATACTGGAAAAGAGTTAGGTACTATTCACCCCTAGAAATCCGAGCAATATGTGAACACACTAGGCCATCCTCTCTCTATAAATCTGAAGTTTAAATCAATAGCATCCACATTTTATAATGATATCTCATCATTAAAATAAT